>NC_082364.1:2828636-3141818 GCF_027477595.1 Haemorhous mexicanus
CAGGCTGTCACCAAAAATAATAAACCTCCTTGTTTTAATGCCTGGAGAGGCTGTTGGACGAGCAGCAGGACAGGTTTAGATCCTCTTCCAAGGAAAAGGACGCTTTTGAGAAAGATGGATCGCGAGCCACGGGATGGCTGCACGAACGGTAAATATTAATTAGAACTGTGTCTGGAGGCTGCAGGGGGAGCAGGGACCTGTCAGGCTTCCTGTGCCACTGTTGTTCTGGACAGGGCAATTCCTGACCCACGGCCTGTAAGGTCTAAATGGTGCTGCCAAGAGCAGGAGGTTGGCAGTGCGGGGTGAAGCGATGTGTCCCTTGTCACCCAGGAGAGAGGTGGCACAGCCCTGGGTGCTGCAACTGCTGGTTTTGTGCAGGGATGGGGACAGGGTGGCTGCAGTTCATCATCCCTTACATCCACAGGCCTTTGCAAGAAGAGGAAAAACCCTGCTGGGCAACTCTTTACCCCCTGATTTATAGTTCATCCCTTGAATTTTTCTCGTGCCACAGCACAGTCCTTCCCTGAGCTCACGCCTGATTCCAGGACGAATTTTCTTTGGAGTAAACTCACCAGCACAGTATCCACTGAGGTTGTATCCTCATCTCTCTCCTCTTTGGGCAGCAATTCAAATTATGATGCCTGTCTTTGCCTGGCATCAGAGCTGCCTCCAGCAGGGTGCTGGGTGCCCCCAGCACAGCCCCTTGGCCCTTCTCCCTTTGGATGTTTTGCTGTCTCCTGCCTTGGGATGTGGTGCCCAAAGCCCCGTCCTCCTCCATGTCCTGGAGCAGCCCACAGGTGCACATGGCATTGAGGCAAGAAAGTATTAATGGGGGGAAAAGTTAACCACGTTTATTGAACTGCAAAAAAGGTTGTTTTTACATCCCTTTATTGGAATATAAAGACAGCTTTTATAACCTTTTAAAGGGGCATAAAAGCAGCTTAGAGACCAGAAACCTCGCTCCAGTGGAAGGCAGGGAAAGGGAAAGGCAAAGGAGGAGAGCAAACATCTGCCACATTCTGAGGTCAGGAGTAGCTGGGCGGGCTGGCTGGAGCTGCTGAGATTCCAGGTCTGAGGTGTCTGTGGTGTCACCTCTCTCGGGGAGGTTTGCAGCCCTCTCTGCTGCCACAGCCCTGCTCCTGGGCTGGGACAGTGTTCTTCCCTCTCCAAGTGCAGAGCCCTCCTGGGAGAGAGAGGTGTTGGACTTAATGAGCTCACCTCTTTCATTTTTCTCCCCAGTCTTCTGTGAATAAATACTGCTTTGGCTTCCTTCCTCCTGGAATGAGGGAGGAGGGAATGTGTAAAGGTCTGCCCTTGAGGCTGGAAGGAAAGTTTGCTCTGTGACTGCTCCAGCCTCTCTGGGACTTCTGGGTGGGCCAGCACACAACCTCAGTGGCCCAAAAGCATTGCTTAATTTGGGATCTGGAGCTGGCACACTCATGGCTGGGATATCCTCTGTCCCCTGCTGCCTTCAGTATTTCGGGACAGGCACAGGGGTGTGCTGCAATCCCTCCTCTCCATGGCACAGGATCCGCTCCCTCCTTGCCCATCCAAATCAGCAGGTCCAGCTGCTCTTGGGGTGTGGTTGAGAGCAGCACCTTCAAATCCAGGAGGAAGCTCCTTCCAGCTCTCCCAGAGCTCCTGGACAGCGCAATTTGACATTGCAGGTGGGTAGAGCCCAACCAGCTCCTGCCGGCACACTCCTCCCAGGACGGAGCTGGATTTTCTCCACCCAGTGGGGGAGATGTGCCTTTTCCTTTCCCTTGTTCCCTCAGCGGTGGCTCTGACACGACATTAAGAGAGGAGAGTGACCTTTCCACCAGTCTGCAGCTGCGGGGAGGGGAGAGCTGGGCCCTGTCTGCAGCAGGGCACCGCTGGAATACGGATAGGTCACGGGGCTCCCTTATCTCCACGCCATCTCCCAAATAAAAAGCTTCCCCAGATAATGTTGTAGGGCTGTAAAGAGGACGGGAGCAGGAGCAGCTGCTTCTAATTTCACTTCATGGGGAGGGAGGTGATGCTGAGAGCACCCCGCATTCTCAGCACATATTTTTCATCATTATAGGCAGAAATGCCAGAGCTCTGACAGATATTAATGCAGTTCACACCGGGAGAAAATCTTCTTTCCATCAGGCTCCATGTGCAGCAAGAGGGCAGTGCCATTTGCAGCCCTAGGGAGGACGTGTTTGAAAGGTGATGTGTTTTTTACCTGGAAAGTTTTATTCCCAGACTAAGTTCTGTTAGGAGAAAGGGAGCCTGAACCCATCCCACTGGGGGCTGTGGGATCACTCTTCACTGACCTGGCTGAAGGTGCATTTGCAGCAGTGCTGGGAATTAATCTGGATTTTGGAGTAACTCAAATTCCCCTCTGCTGGCTTTGTCATGGCTGTGTGTCACCAGGGGGGGTGTGATTGTCCCATGGAGCAGCTCTGTGACCTGGGCTCCCATCCTCCCCTGACCCACAATGATTCTGTGAGGTTTTCAGACTTACCCCACAGGGAACTGCACCTCCTTGCACCCCTCAGCCTCCTTTTATTTGCTTATCCCACTAAATATTCATCAGTAACATTTAAGACAAAGGAAAGAGATAATTACAAGGGGAGAGTTTTTTTGCAGTATTAAAGGTTAACAGAATTCTTGGCATTTGTGCCTTGTCGATCTCCATGTAATTATGCTCATTTCCCAGAATTCAGAGGCGACTGTGCCTGTTAACGCTCAAAGATGGTACCCCGGGAATTAAATTTATGAGATCATTTCTCAAAATCTTCAAATTCAAACCAAGTATCTTGCTTAATGGCATGACTATTATTAATATTATTCTTGGATGCAGAGAGCAGTGAGGGTCAGTGGCAAAACCCAAATTGATACAGGCAGACAGCAACAAGCCTGGACTTTTTTCCCAAGGAATGCACTCGAGCAATTTGGCAGCTCCAGGGAAGCAGGCTGGCAAAAGATGGGTGCTGATTTGAGGTGAAAATGGGAAAAAGCCCATTTGGGGCAGCAGCTCTGGGGACTCAGAAAGGACAGCTGGGTTTGGAGGTGACTGCTCCCAGTCTGGAGGCAGGTGCAGGCAATAGGGAGATGAGGAGAGGCAGATTCCAAGGATGCAGAACACCTGGCAGTGGGCTGGGCTTTCACCCAGCACAGCTGAGCTCACTCAGTGCTTCTAAGAGTGATTTTAGGGGCTCTGCTCTAAGTATTTGCTCTTTGTTGCATGTGGTCGTCTAAACCGAGGTACGTGCTCCTCCCCTGTTGTCTCCTTCCCCTGGTTTTGTAGGGACTGAGCATTTTTCTGTTCAGAAAGGGTTTGGGGGGGAGGAAACTGAGCTGGAGGGGGTGAACCAGCCAGGCTTTTTGCTGCTCCCTGCAGTCGAGGCTGTGTGTGATATCCAGATGGGCTGGGGAAGGCTTGGCTCCGTGTGTTTGCCTTGGGACCATCCCAGGAGGAGGCACAGCAACTCTTGGAGCTGCTTTTCCAAATAGTTCTCCAGCACAGAGCCCCCAGACTGTGGGCAGAGCCTCAGAGGGGGTAGAACCTTGTGTTTTCACATTTAAGGGAGCCGTGCTGGAGCTCCCAAATACCCATGGTGAGATCTGAGGAGTGTCTGGCTTTGCTTTTCAGCTCGTTCAGCTTTTTCCCCTTTTCACTGACTGCAGGGATGGAGTCGTAGAGCTCTGGGTTAATGTCACACACTTATCAAATGCCATTAGATGGATAATGACATGGCTTTGTCCCACGTCATCCCTGTCCCTGGCACCTGAGCTAATCAAACACTGCTGGGGATGCAGAGTCTGTATCAAAGGAGTTCTTTGGCTGTTCATACAGCAGCATAAGCTCACAAGGAAGCCATGAGAAACAGATTTATGTGAAATCAATATTGATTTGTACTGAGGATCAATCCCAGTTCGTAATTCTCACTGTGCCAGTGTGGCTTGGTAGCTCTTTGATCAGTTTTTTAACTCTCTGCATAGATGTTTGATATGGAGCCTGGACCTGCAGAGGTGTCACTCCATAAACGTGTGTGCCTGGCTGGGTGCTGTGAAAGGCCCAGACACTGAGGGCTGTGGGAGAAAGGACTAATCCAAAGGGAAAAGTGAGGCCTTGAGGGCTGCTGTGCATCCTCCTGATCTGATGTGCTAGCTGAAGCACTGCCTGGCCCCTCTGCAATGTACAAAGAATCCCAGGATGGTTTGGGTTGGAAGGGACTTTAAAGCTCACCCAGTCCCACCCTGTGCCATGGGCAGGGACGCCTTCCACCAGCCCAGGCTGCTCCATCCAACCTGGCTTTGAACACTGCCAGGGATGAGATATTGAGTGTTAGGAAAATAAATCCACAAACACCAGAGGTTGATGTCCAAAAAGGAGACAGAGGAGTCCTTTTACTTTATTTGAATAAAGGAAGAGGCCATGGGGCATTCCCCTGGGGTCTCTCACATTTTTGGAGGACGCAGCCTCCTTTTATCCCAATTTCCAGCCACATTTCCCTTCTCTCTTTCCCCATTTCTGAGGTACTTGAGAGGTTCAGACTCCCCAGAACACCTGATCCCAGAGATTCCCCTCTAATGTACAACCCTCCCTTTTCATTTTTAATTCTTATGGAATTTGGGGGTTTTTCTTCCCCATTGTTTCTTTCATCTTTCAATATCCAATTTCATCTATCAGCCAACATACAGTTAATTTGTAAAAGCAAATCTCTTTTTCCATTCATCACTCCGTGGAATCCTTCCCATTGTTTCTTTTCTCTCCCAGTGCTGGTTTCAGCAACCCCACAGCTGGTTTGGAAAGACAAATCCACTGTTCCTCTCATTGAGTATCCTCAAGGATGCTGCTGTGTATTAGGGCTGGCAGAGCAGTGTGGGGCATTTTGGCCTTCCTTTTCCTCCGGGGGTGTGCTCGGGTTACCTGGTGAGATGGTGCAGGGAGATCAGCCCTCTGCTGGCTTTGTAGCTCCAGTTTGGGACAGATTTGCAGCTTTTTCCATGTCACCTCCTCCTCCAGCCCCTTGGCTGAGGCTTTGCAGCTCAGCCGGGGGTGCCCTGGAAGGAGTTAATTCGTGCTTGAAAATTCCGAAGTCCCTGAGCACGATGAGAGCAAGCGACAAACCCGAGCCCAGCAGTTTTTTAAAGGGCAAACAAAATGTTCCTTTTTTTACTGCGAGGCACTTGGTGCAAAGTGCAGGCAGAGCAGGGCAGCGTGGCTTTAGGGGAAGGCTCCCAAAAGCACATTTTATTTAAATTTAATAGGATGGTTACTGTAAGTTTATCTAAACTGCAGTTAAATATTAACAGCATCTCTAGCAGGGATTAATGGGGTCTCCTGCGTTGTTTTTAAACACCGTGAGGAGGGTGCGGGGAGTCCCTGCCTGAGAGGGATTGAGCGCCCATGAGGATGCTGCTTGCATTCCAAAATCTGCCCTAGAAACAGCCCTGAACAGGCGATTCCTCCAGCTCCGAGCGGGAATGCCTTTGGGGCGAGAAGGGCTCCAAACGGCTCCGGCCAAGTAAGGCTCCCAATTATTGTTCTCTAATTGGGGCCACCGTTAACGAGGGGATAAATGAGGCAGTGAGCGGAGCTGGAGCCCGCGTCCTTTGTGGCTTCCGTGAATGGCTGTAGGCACGGAGAGCTCAGCAGTTATTCAGGAAAAAGCTCCCCCGGACTCGTGTGCCATTCACCTGACTAATGCCAAGGAAATTAAGCACTTTTTGTGCAACTCGGAGCTTATTGGAGAATAATGTGGTATGCGATAGCACGGCTGGCGTTATAAAATCGTGTTTTCATTTGGAAGGAACGAGAGTGTCTCCAGCATAAATTAAGTTTCTGATCATATTTGGCCATTTTAGATTAAAAATAAATTTCCACTTTGGGGCTATAGATTGCCATCTATCAAGTCCCTGAAAAGGGAAAAAAGGAATTAAAAGGAAAACTCTGGCTGTACGAATTGCCTTGCTATGACCTACTTATTGAAAGTAGTTTTTTGTTCTCCAGGAATGAAATGCATTGGTGTGGGGTGGTGTAGGATTGTATGGATATGGGTTTGCAGACATGTCTGTAGGATGGGAAGCTCTCTAACTTGGATCTGCAAGCAGCTACAATAAGATAGAAGCTCGAGTCGTGCTGGATACTTCGGAGGAAGCAGGAGAAAATGCAGCAATGTTGTTGTTTCCCTTGATAGAGGAGCTTGAACTGCGAATTTGCATCTGATTATCGGCCTTTGGGACCAGATCTGCAGATTAGCTGCTTAAGGCTTGGTTCTGCATGAAAAGCCCGAGACTGGGGCAGTGTTTGCTGGGAGGGTCCTTGCAGAAGGAGTCGGGGTCCCTTGCAGCAATCCAAATGCCATCATTCTTCCCTGTGGGACGTTTTTGGGACTGATTTGCTCCCTGCTCTGCCTCTGAACTCCTCCTCCCCAGCTATCGACAGAGATGCTCCTTTGGAGAGCAAACCCACAGGGCCTTGCTCTTTCTGACCCCTTTTCCATCCAGGCTTTCAGCATCCTCCTGTCCAGCTGCCGTCTCCCACGGGGAAAATCCTTCTCCTGGCTCTATCCTTGTCGTGCATCACTTCCCACCCGGTCCAGCCCTTGCTGCTCCTGCTGCCCTGTTTGTGGTCTCTGCCAGGAGAGGGGGGTCTTTAGCCTTGCTGGGAAGGAGTGCGGTGAGATGGATAGGGAGATAAAGACACACCTCGAGTGTGCTGTGCTTGGCTCGTTCTGTTTGGCTCCTGCCTGTTGCTCGAAATGAGGGGAAAAAAAAACACTTTCACCTAAGTAGGAAGAAAGGGAAGAAGCTGAAAGCAAGAGGCTGTTCGGTGCTCAGATGGGCTCAGCCCGTGTGCAGCAAAGTCTGCTGCTGCTGTGGTCAAAACCCAATGAAGGAAAAAAGACTCTCTCATCCCCAGAGAAGGCTACAAAGCTCTCTTTCTCTCGCTGCTGAACCTTCACAGCTGGACTCAGTTGCTGGCTCCTCTGCTGCTGGAGCAACTGAATTATTTAAAGGAACCTTGATTTGGTTTTCTCTTTGCTGTTTTCCCGCGTTGTGTTTATTGTCTATAGATATTTTTATAGTCCGAAGCAATTACAGCTGTCAGAAAAGAGACGAGCTGTGACAGGCTGATTTATATGTACATTGTATGTATGCAAGAGAGGGAGGCAGACCGGGGATTCTGCCGGGCTTTAGTATGCAGGATCATATTGGATGTAAATTCCTTGGGATTTTGAAACAATGCTGCTGATGATCTCCTAACAGTGGGCCAAATTCAGCCCTGGCAAGGGCTGGAGCAGCTCCGCAGGTCACATCTGCCCCAGCCTCGCGTGCTTTCAGTGCAGGGAGGTGTTTTTTCGCTCGTAATTTAGGATGCTCCTGGCGATCCGGGGCTGAATTCCGTGTTAAAAGGTTAACTGGCTGTGGTTATTGGAATCCCTCTGGTTTTGCTGACACAGGAGTTGGTCTCTGCCCATTCAAAGGAGCGGCCGCACAAAGAGCGAGCTCTTGTGTGATGGTGCTGCAGGTATCCCAGCGGGGTCCCCATCCTGCCAGGGGTGCCTGGATGCCGCAGCAATCAGCAGGATTGCTGTGTTTTATTCTTTGCTCTCTTGTACACCCCGGTGCAATGACACAGCCCTGGACAGGCTTTTCCCTGCCTCTGACGGTCTCTCCTTACGCAGTGAGGTTTCAGAGACCCCTCCCACGTAATTTGTGGCCCCAAAGGATCCGCTGAATGCGGCGTTCCCCCCTCCCCTGCCAGTCCTGACAGCCGAGTTCACTGCGGGGATTAAAGTCCTTCTGCCAGGAGCTGGGGAAAGCTGCCGCTTCCTCTGGGAAAGCACAGGGCTCGAGGCAGCACGTCCCACCAGCGCTAAATTCAAGGAGCAGAGAACCTTCAGACAAGGAAAAAGTAGAGAGACTTGCAGAGCAATCCCCTTCTCGTATGACCAGCCAGCATGCACAATAATAATAAAGCTTTATTTGATGGAGTGTTTCCTCTGCCCGGCACAGCTCATAATGTTTTAGAGATTAAATAGCACAGTTAGTGAATTAAGCAGTAGTTTACAGGGGATTCGGAGACTCCAGGGATTAGTAACGGGCTATGGATCCTTTCACATCTAGGTCACCGGTTTGAATCCAGCTCAGGTTGCCAGCAGCAAACTCAAAAACAACAACAACAAAAAACTCCACCACCCCAAGCTGGAGCCGTGCGAAAGCTGCCGAGCACACGGTGGGGGAGTGGAGGGAGGATTTTTGGGTAAGGCAAAGCAGGGAATTCTTTGGGCACAGCAAGGGGGGAGACCTGGTTCTCCCTGAGGCTGGGCTGTGACAGCTGGGGCGTTTGAGGGGTGCAGCACCCCAGGAGCTGTGATTAGACTGCTGCCTCCAGGACTCTCTGCTCTGAGGATGCTCCCCAGCACCTTTCTACCAGCATGGAACTGTGCCTGGAAATATTAATGTGTTTAGCCACTAGTGGAGGGAAGGAGGAATTACTCGGCATAAGCAAATGTGATATTTGTTAAATTATGAGCTGATAAAAAGTACACGGCGACCGTGCTTGCGGCTGGGGAGGAATTTGCCACTTAAGCTCACGCTGTGTCTGTGAGGTGCAGGGGACCAGGAGGACACGCTCCTGCCTCTCCTCATCATCACCTGGCTGGGGGGAAAGGGGGGAATATTACCCGTGCCTCAGTTTCCCGTCCTGCACAGTGACTTTGCCGCCTGGGATGGGGAAGGTGTAGAGGTAGAGGAGGGCAGAGGGGAGAGTTGTGCGGTGCTGGCTGCGGGACGCAGGTAAGGGCAGGGGGAGAGAGGAGAAACGGGGGGGGGAGGGGGGTCTTGCCATCCCCCCGAAGAGCGCGGCGCGGAGGGGGTTAATGTGCGTGTCCTCCTGCGCATCCCGCCCCGCTGCCGCCCGCCCGCCCGCCCGTGTGCGGGGCTCGGGCCGTGCGGGAGCCGAGGCGCCGGGCAGCGCTGGAGCCGCTGCCATGACAACCCCGGGGATGCTGCCGGCCGGGGCCGGGGTGCTGCTGTCGCCGCCGCCCCCCCGCATCTCCCCCGCCCGCCGCTGAGGCCAGCCAGGGGCTCCGGCAGCCTGACATCCCCGCATTCTGCATCCCGCCGTCCTCTCATCCCCATCCTGCATCCCGCCTGGACCAGTCCCCCGGCAGCGGGGCGGGAGGAGAGGAGCTGCAGGGCATCCCGAAGGCTTTTGCCCGCTGTGCCTTCTTGCCTCTGGACACCTTTGCTAGCTCGCCTCGGGGGTGTTTTTTGGGGTTTTTACTGGTTTTTGGACTGCCCCCGCCTCGGGACAAGCGTGCGGGAGTGGGGTACAGCCGGGCCCCCCCGGCGCTTCCTCGCCCAAGTGAGCCTCGGACTGCTGCCCGAAGAACCGGCTCGCCCAGCACCTTTGCCACTTCTCCTCCTCCTCTTCCTCCTCCTCCCCCCGGCCCTCCCGTCCTCCTCCCTCGCCCGAGGACAGCGGGACTCCCTCCGATGCCGCTCGGCAGGCTCAGCGCTCGCAGCCAGCCTTGCCGGGGGCTCTCCTGATCTCCGTGGAGCTCCGCAGCGCTCGCCCCGGTGGTTTTGCTCCCCCCCATCCCTCCTCTCCACCCACCCCTTCCCCCTTTTCGCCTTGTCGGGTGTGTTTTTTGCCTGTTGGAAAAGTCCCCGCTGCCCAGGATGGGGGTCGGTGGGTGCTTGGCCCTGCCCTGGAGGTGCCTGGTCGTCCTCTGTCTCAGGCTGCTCTTCCTTGTGCCCGCAGGAGTGCCCGTGCGCAGCGGAGATGCCACCTTCCCCAAAGCCATGGACAACGTGACAGTGCGGCAAGGGGAGAGCGCCACGCTCAGGTAGGAGCAGCTGGACGGGGGCTTGGGGGGGTCGGGGGGTCCTGCTTGCGTGGTGAATTTGGGGTCGTGACTCAGTTTCCCCGCGGGGGATGCGCCGTGCCGGTTGGCGGTACAGGATGGTACCGGGCAGCGAGCTGAGAGATTGGCGTGCCAGGGGATTGGGCTTGGGCTCAGCCCTCCCAGTTGTCTTCGGGAAAGTTACTGGGGGATGAAAAATAAGGGAATGTGGTTCCCTTTTGGCGCCCTGCCCCACAGCAGTGCGAGGCAGGGCTCAATTGCTGCTGTCGGTGCCGCGGCTCGGGCACTTTGGCTGCGTTCGGTGCAGATAAATCCTGCTCTGCTCCTGGGGTGCAGTGCCCAGGTGTCTTCACCCATGTCAGCCTGGGGAAAGGGGGTGTTGGTGACCACCTGGTGTGGCTTTGTGCCTTTACCTCAGGTCCAGACCTAGTGGAATAGGGAAGAGCAGGACGGGGCCGGCCCCGGGCAGGTTAATGCTCTGCTCCTTAAAAATCCCCTTGCTCCAGAGGCAGGGGGTTGCTGCTCCCTGGCAGCATTCCCTCCCTGGGAAGGGGAGAGATGGGGGCTGGGCGTTGCACCAGGGTCCTGTCTCCTGCAGCAGCGATCCGAGGGGGTTCAGGGGCTGCCAAGGAATCCGTAATTTTGCTCAGCATAATTTCTGGGACATCTTATGCCCAGACACTCGTCCCTGTCCTCACAGCAGATGGGCGCAGTCATCCCAGAGGATGTTTGATTGGGACATTAAAAATCAAAAGCCAGGTTTTAATTGCAGCGCTGGGAAGCGGCGCTTGCAACTCCGGCATGCTCGGGAGCGACTTTGCTCCTCCGGAGCGTTGCGTAGGTGACACCAACATCTGCGGGGCCAGCTGGGTGTGTGCGGTGACACCGCACTCCTGC
This sequence comes from Haemorhous mexicanus, assembly GCF_027477595.1. Classification (NCBI taxonomy): domain Eukaryota; kingdom Metazoa; phylum Chordata; class Aves; order Passeriformes; family Fringillidae; genus Haemorhous; species Haemorhous mexicanus. The sequence continues at coordinate 2,839,385 of NC_082364.1, forward strand.
TTTACGCCAGCCAGGGGAGAGGGGCCAAGCCAGGGCAGAAAAAAAGCCCCGGGAGGAATTTCTGCAGGAATTTTCCTGTAACTTTGTTGTTTGCAGCCAAATCTTGTGTCCCCCTCCCCAGCCCCTGAGTGCTCCTGGGAGGGTGGGAGCTGTGTTGTGGTCATTCCCCTGGATTTGTCTTGCGTCATGGCACGACTGGGCAAAGAGGCTGGAAAAGGTGGCAGAGGATGGAGTGTCTTGCTTAAGAATTTGAGCTTGGCTTTAAAAAGTAGTAGCTCCTTTTCTTTCCTGAATTGCTGTGTTCTCCCAAGTACCAAAATTCCTACAGATCCTGCTGTCAAAGAGGGAAGGATTTGGGTTCTGGGGGTCTGGGCAGTGAAACACAGGGGGTGGCAGCAGCTGGGTGGGTGCTCTGCAGACTTATGGGAAGAGGCTCTTGTGGGGGCCTGCACAGGATTTCGGGCATAGATCAGGGATCTTGATCCACAGCACGGATCGAGGTGCTCTGCCATGGCACTGGGTGGTCGCTGGTGTTGGAGGAGAACAAAGGGAAGCCTGGGTGAGTCAGCAGGAGGGATTCTTCTGTCAAGGAGGCTTCATGGGAAGGGGGACAAATCCTGCCCCTGGGAGGTGTCTCTGGGGAGGGAGGGAGGACACCACTGTGCCATCATCCCTGAGCTGCCATGGGTGCATCCCAGTAGAGCTGGGAGCTGCTCTGGTGGCAAGGGATGTCTGTGTCCTTTGATAGGTGCCTTGCCAATACAGGTGTGCCCAAGGAGAGGGGCACGTGGGCTTTGGGATGTGCAGCCTGTGCAGATTCCGTTCCCACTGTGCTGATGACATTCCTGCTGTCCTGCCCCTGGAGCGGGGATTGCTCTTGGAAATGAATGGCTTGCTGCCACTGCCAGCTCGGTGCTCTGTTTTGGTGACAGAGACATGCAGGTGTGGCTTTGCCCGGGCATTTGGAGGTGTTTTCCTGCTGGTTTGAGGTGGGAGCAGTTGGCCCAGCAGGCAGTGGGACATTGCTGCATCCCCTGGTCAGTCCCTGTCGTGCTGCACTGTGGCAGGAGCCAGGAGGAGCAGAGCATGTGAAAACCAGAGGAAATCAAGGAAGCATGAATCTTCCTGCCTGCTCCCCTCCCAGCCTGGTGTGCCCATCGATCTGTTGTGGAGGAGTTAACTTGTGCAGAATAGCAATGCTGCTACAAAGGCTCTGGCAGACCCCAGCGATGCTCCTGGCCACCTCCGGTACAGCCCTGCATGGGTGGCAGTCAGGGAAGGGAAAAAAAAATCAGGTCTAATCCAATCCCACTCATTTCCATGCAAGGTGGGAGGATGGGGAGCTGCAGCCAAGGATTTGGAAGGAGAGATGTTTCTAGAGGTCCCTTCTTGGTGTTTCACAGATGCCAAAAAGGAAGAACAAGCTGAAAACTCAGCAGCAGAAGTTGCTCTTTCTCTGGAGCACTTGAAAAGCCCTGTCCCACCCTCTTCCCAAGGAAGAGGCTTTGGCTGTTGGAAATAGGTTATTTTTTTGGGGTGGCAGATGCTGAGGAGCCCGAGCAGCAGTGCCCTGCCAAGAGGGTCTTTTCAGCTCTGTCCCTCCAAGCAGAGTGAATTCAGTGCTGGGAAAAAAGCTGGATTGAAAGCTGCAAGGAGACTTCTCTGTTGTAAAGGCTTTGCTCCCTACAATCCACTGTGGGGAAGCAGTTTAGGACCAGAGACGTTGGAGGTGTTCAAATATTTCCTTCTATCTCATGATGTTTCTGCCGGAGGGTACAGGCATGTCGTGGGTACCAGCACTTTGGATCACTGTATTAAATTTAAATCAAGCCTTAGATGTTGGGTTAGAGCTGCTGCCTGGGATAGGAGGGGTAGGATTTACTCCTGGGTGCAGCAAAGGCCATGGGAATAGGGAAAGGGCTTGAGATGTTGTGTCACAGTACTGTGTTTTTACTGATGGAGGTGTTGGTCCTGCCTTTGGGGTTACACTGAGGAATTGTGTGCAGGTGAAGGTCAGAGTTTTCTGTCCTTCTGTATGTTCCCAAGCACAGATTGTGAGGATGAGTCTGATCTTCATCCCCTCCCACCATGTCCAGACAGCTCTGCCCCCACCAGTAGTGAGTGGCTCATGCTGGAGAGGACCCATCCTGAACTCCATGCAGTGTTTGAACCGAGTCCAGGCATTGCTGAGACCTTTGGAGCAGCTCTCTGGGCACCAAAACAAATGGCTTGATTATGATTTCACTTTAATTGGCATCAGTCAGCGCTTTCCATGGCGAGGCTCTGACATTCCCATCAGCAGCACAGGCGCCTGCATGGTGTCCCCATGAATCCATGGTGCTCCTCTCTCCATCTCCTCTGGTTTCCTTGGCAGGGTGATGCAATGCCTTCATTTGTTCTCCTCTTTGATTCCAACACTAAAAGTCAAATCTGAGTTAAACGCGAGGCAAAGCTTTTTTTAACCCTGGTGTTTCCTGTGGTTTCCACGCAGGCTTTGAAAAGGGCTGTGAGCTTTGCCACTGAGCTCTGTCATTCTTTACCTAAGCCTGTTTTGCAAATTTATTTGGCCCCTGTTGTGCTCTTGAAATACTTTTGGAGAAATGATGACTTGGCTGTGGAACAAAACAAAATCAAGCATGTTTGTTTGATGGGTACAAACAGAAAGTGCTTGTTTGCTAAGCAGAAAAGACTATTTTTCAGAGATGGGTCTGTTTTCTGTGACTCTTTGCTGTCCCATCTTTTCCCCTTTATTCACGGGAATTTGCCTCACTGTGTTTTTATTGTGTCATAGAAAAATAAGAATGATCTCCAGTGGGTAAATGTGGTGTGTTCCAGCACCCAGGTCCTGGGGGAGCCTCTGTGTCTCCCCCAGGGCTTTTCCTGCCAGCGTTTGAGCGAGGGTGATTCTTGCTGAGGTTTTGGGCAGCTGCCTTTGAGGTTTGCAGTCAATGAGTGCAGAAATCCTGCAGGGGGAGGAGGCCAGGGGAACCCATTCTAGGCTGTCTGTGCCTGGGAAAGCCTTGGCTGAGTCATGGGGGGTTCAGGGTGGTTCAAGGAGCAGTGCCCAGCACTGGGCTGGGCTCCTGGTATGAGTAACAAAAGCCAGAAAGGGAAGAGGATGATGATGAAAGGGGCCAGCCATGATTGCTAAACCTCCTCTGGTGGCTGCCCAGCTCTGTGTCCGTTTTGCTCCAGGCTCCCACTCCCACTCTGAGCTGCAGTAACCTCACTGAGGGAGTGCTGCCTGTCCACCCTGTCCCACCAGCTGAGAACACCCCAAGTTAGGTATTCCCATCTCCTGCCCTGCCCAGCCAACTCCCCCCCTTCCCTGCACAACCACCACATTCCTGATTTCCAGATCAGTGCTCGTCTGCCTCTCCAGGGCTCAGACCTGTGGAAAAGCCATCCCATTCCAATGGTCTCCACACCCAGTACCTGGTAGTTTTCATCCTGCTGCAGTTATTTATTTCAGAGAGTCCTGATTGCTTGCCTAACTACTTCAAAGGCCAAAGTGGGAGATATAGCTGGGCCTTGCAGAGGCCAAGGTGCCACACCTTTGCTTTTCACAGTTCCTGAGCAGTAAAGGAATTCTGAGCACCTGGGATGGGCTGGGAGCAGCTTCCAGCAGCCCTGTAGGGATGGAGCTAAGCTGCACACTCATATCTTAACCCAAGTTAATTCCACTAATTCTCCAGTATCCACCACCTTTGTCCTTCTCCTTCAAACCTCTCTTGTTTTCATCCTGAGGTTTAGAGAATAAATTCAGGGCTGTGGTGACCCCTCCTGCATTAAGGTGAGGAAGGAGGAGAGCATGTTCTGCATCCCTCATAGTGCCACTTCACTCCTGCCTCTCTCCTCTTCCTGTTGTTGCTGGGACCTCCTTTCTGGTCAGGGTTTTGTCCCCACGTTCCTGGGGATGCCCCGAGGGAGAGGGTGCAGGAGCCCCACGTGTGGGGTTTGTAGCTCACAGATTGCTCTGCTGGCAATGGCACGTTTCTGAAAGAGGAGTTTATTACTAAAGTGACATGTCAGCAAATCTCTGCCACCTCTCTCCCATCTCAGAGATGGAATCAGCTTAAAGTGGTGAAAAAAAATTGTCGTATGCATGGATTATTCTTTTTTTTTTTTTTTTTTTTCCCTGAGTGCAATTTCCATCTGAGATGAGACAAGCTCCTGATTGCTGTGCCAGAGGAGGGTTTCCCTTTATAGCTTTCCTGGTAGAGCTGCTGCCTCTGGTTCACTGGAGCTGGGGTCTCCTAGGGGACAGTGGGGCTTTTGTGGAGCTGTCATCTCCACCCTGGCTTAAGCATCACCCCTCTGGAAAGGCTGAAGTCAAACAGGCTTTACCTTGGGATGGGGAAGAGGCCAGAGCAGCCCCACAGTGGAGGCATGCTGGGCTGGTGTTTCTAATGGTTAAGGCAGGCTTAGGAAATGGATTTTCAGTTGTCAGCCCTGCCCTCAGCTCCTGGTGTGACATTAGGTGCCCTCCCAGGCCTTATAAATGTCTTGATTCCTGCACAGCAATTGCAATGCTTCCTTTCTCTGCTCCATGAGTCATCTGCTGGCATTGCAGTCTCTTTGTGGCAGGATTCATCCCTCTGCAAGGAAAATGCTAAAAGTGTCCTACTGGAGGGCACCAGAGGTGTCCACCCATGTCCTGCCCTTTCTTGGGGTTTGAAGAGGGGACTGGGAGATTTATTTGCTTGGACATGCCAGGGAATTGTCATGTTGGGGGTTCCTGGTGTATGGCTGGGGTACTGCAGAGCTGCTGGGAGGATGGATGGTTAGGTGGGAGCTGAAGTAAAATCAGGGATATTGGGACCTGGGGAAGCAATGCCTCTGTGGGGCTGCTCACAGTCCCAGAGTCTGCTCTGAAGCTGCCTCACCAGAACCATGAGCTGACGTAAGCCTTGGAATCGAGCACTTGTGGGTGCCAGTCCAAGGGATGGCACCTGGCCTCACCTCCAGCCTTTGGCTGTCCTGATGTGCTGTCCCAGTGCCACCCTGGCAGAGCCCTTTGGGCCACGCTGCTGCTGGCACTGCAGTCCTGAACTGGCAGCTCCACATGTGTGTTAACAGAGGTGGGTTGGGGATGTGGGTCATCTTCACCTTGCCCAAGTATTTGTCACTTCTGTTGGCTTCACCGCAGTTACTCCAATCTGCGCCGTTGGTCTTGATCAGATTTGTTTTCTTCCCCCCAGACCTGCCAAAACCTGCCACTTTGAGCTCAGACACCCTTATTTTCCTTCAGAGGAAAAAAAACCAGGAAGGAACTAATCTACGACCACATCAGTGGGAGCCTGGGCTAATAGAAATTGTAATGAGAATCCAGAGCCAAACAAACAGGCAAATGGGGAAAATGCAATCCCACTGATGCGACAGAGAGATTTATGCCAGCAAAAGGGGCTGATCCAGTGCTCATTAATGTCACCACAAGTCTTTATCCCAACTGTAATGGACTGGGGATCAGGTTGGAAGACAGCATTTCAGTGCTGCTCCAATATGCAGGCTGTGAACGGGTTGTGTGTGGAATAGCAATGCGGAATTCCTTCTCCTCGGGGTTCGCTCGTTGTTGCATGCGGCACCTTTGCAAAGCAAGTGGGAAATACCTTCTGCTCTCCTTGGGTTTAGTTCTCAGAGGTGCAAGGCTGTGAAGGAGCCAAGTCTGAGGCTCAGGCTTAGCTGTCTGGTTGCTGCAGCGTCTGCTGAACCGCCAACAGCATCTCCATCATGAGGATATTAAAAATCATGGTTTAAATAAGGATTCTTCAGCTGCCGGGGAGTGGTGTTGGCTGTCACCGCCACAGTCACGCTGGGAAGCATCCTTAGTTTATGAGCAAAGTGAGGAGGCAGATGGGTGGGTATGGAAAATCTGCAGGCAAACTTGACTTTGCAGCTGGATTCTTCCCTGGAAAAATTCGGGAGAAAATTGGTACAAGGTCTGGGGAGCTGAACCTGGTCTGAAGGTGGGGACACCTTTGGGGACAGTGCTGAATAGGAAAGGACACCAAGGGTCAAACAGGAGAGGAGTGAGTCCAGCTCTGCATGTCAATGAGGACAGAGTAAATAAGGGATAAAACCACCTTCCAACATGAGCAGCTGGTGAAATATCACAGGATTTTTTTCCCAGAGATGGGAGATTTTGACCGGCTCTGTGCCGGCAACCATAAATGGCTCTGACACCTGTGTCTGTTTTATCAGACACATGCAGAGCCCCGGCCATGATCCAAACATTCATTACTTGGGATTTTTGAGTCTCTTTTTCCCTTTTTTTGTCATGGTGGGATCATTATTTTCGCAGCTTCATATCCTCAGTTCAGCAAAACCAGCGTGTTTTTCAGCCTCATGGTTTTTACTCATCTCTAATAAGAAGCATGAGAGAAAGCTGTTGAGAAAAGCAAATTCTCAAAGGTATGAAAGGAGAGCAGGGCAGCTCCAGGCTCAGAGACACTGCCAAATCTCGAGATACTTTGGACCTACAGATAGGCACAGCACTAATATTTGAAGGCACATTTGGGTTCTTATCCTTCAGTCCTCCAAATGCAGTCAATTATATGTGTAGGGCTTTATTCCTTAAATAACCTTAAAAACCATAAAGAGATAACTTTTAATTATCTTGCATCCCTTTTCCTCTCTTACAGTCCAGTAGAAATCTCTTGATGAGCTCAAAGGAAAGGTGACTGAGGTGAAAATTCAAGGAAGTATTTTACAAGTACTTTTTCTTCCATTTCTATTCAGCAGGAGCTGGGAGTCTATTTTCATTCAAAAATTTCAGGCTTCTATCATTTGTTAAATAAGAAAATACTTTTTCTTTTTTAATTCAAACCCAGATATTTTTATTAAATAATCCATTTCTTTCTTGCATACCTTGACTGGAAAGGATTTGACTTAGAATTCCCTTGTGGGGGAGAGGGCAGGTTTGGGTTTGCTTGGAAAAATAGTATTTCTTTCCTTTTATCTGAGTTGGTGAGTTCAGTGAAACATCTTCTTAATTGTTACAGGAAGTTCTCTGATGAAGCTGAAGCAATATTTGGGATTTTTTTAATAGGAAATAGTGAGATTGTGATTTCATTCAGTCTCAGAAGGGAAGGATTTCTTGACACACACAGTTTCCCTTTAGCTGAAAATAAATATATCCCTACTCACCTCAAAGCTGCCTTACATCTTGGGTTGATTTTTCCGTCAAACTTCATCCCTGCCATTGCCTACTACTATGTGGAAGAGCTGCTTTGTTTTGAATCAGACAAAGCTTATTTTGAATGATGTTTTCCAAGGCCAAATTTCCAGCTGGCCAAGGCACATCAGGACCCTGTTTGCTCTGCAAACTTTCCCAGTGTGGGTGTCAGGGCAGAATGTGGCAGCGTTGGGAAAGAGCGGTTTGGAGGTTCCTCATGGTGTGTGTGCAAGTGATGTGATTTAGTCCTCTACAAAAACGAGGAGCCCAGGGTATGTTGTTGGCCTTGGCCAGTGGAATTAAAGAGTCTCTTCCCTCTCTTGCATTCTGTGGCAGGGCAGGATGTGGGAGTCAGTTTCCTCTCACAAGTAATGAGTGTTAGGACAAGAGGAAACAACTTTAAATTGCACTAGGGGAGGTTTAGTTTGGATATTAGGGAATATTTCTGTACCAAAAGTTCTGTCAAGCACTGGAATGGGCTGCTCCGGGTGGTGGTGGAGTCCTCATCCTTGGAGGGATTTAAAAGCCATGTGCATGTGGCACTTGGGGACAATAGGTGAGTGGGTGGCCTGGGGGAATGGTTGGAGCTGATGGTCTTAGAGATCTTTTCCAGCCTGAACAATTCTGTGGTCAGAAAGTCAAAATCCCATCTTGGGTTGTTATTGCTTCGTCATGGAGGCGGTTGGTCAGGGGAGATGCTTTCACTGGTGCATGTCAGCTGGGCTCCTAAATTTCTCCTGTTGTCCTTGTCTCCTGGAGGATGGCAGCTCCAATTTCCTTGCTGGTTCCAAGCCAGCAGCTTGCAGACTGTTGACATTGCTCAGCAGACACGGGGCCTTCACCTCAGCCACCTCTGTGAGTCTGAAAACAATACAGACATTTTTGGCCATCCAGAGGTGCTCTTGGTGACCTCCATTCATTCAAGTGGCACTGCCTGAAATAATCTGAATTACTGAAGGGATCACAGGGTGACCAACATCCTCTTGATCTTTCTAGAAAAGGCTGCAGGCTTGGTGGGCTTGCATTGTTAGGAGGAACTTCACCCACCTTGGTGGCTCTGCCCCTCTGGGGTAGGTGGGAGATGCAGGATGATCCCTTGCAGGTTTGGTGGGAAGGGGAGCACAGAAGGTGCAGTGACACCCTGAGCAGAGGGCTGTGCCACCCACGCTGGAAGGGGAGGCTGCTGAGAGGCACCGCGGGGCTGTCGAGTGAGCACGCCGGGGACGTGTCAGCTCTTCCTCTCAGCTTCCCTGCGCAGCGCCAACTGTCAGTAATTTAACTAACGTTTTGTAAATAAATGTGGCATTCGGACAGCTGTCACCGTGCCTGTTATAAACACTCCCTTTGTCACTAAAAGCTGGCAGTACTGCTCCGTTTCCCCTGCAAAGGCAGTCACCAGTGCCAGTAGGCTCCTGAATCCAGGGCTGTCAAGGAATCACATGCTGGGCGGCGGCTGGGACACCGCGGCTTTGCGCAGGGAGCCTGGTGAGGCACTGCCTGGGCCGGGTGAGAAGGCAGCTTTTGCATCTCAAAAATAAATAAATAGCCTGGGCAGTGAGCAAGAAAACCCATCTGAATGTGGCCCTAGGGCTGGTTCCCAGCCAGGAGCCCGGGCAGTCCAGCTGCAGTGTCAGTGGTGGCACTTGGTTCTGCTGCTGTCTCATCCCAGCTCCGTGGGAAGCTCTGATAGGATCAGAGGGGCAGCTCAGCCAGACCCAGGATCTGATGTGCCAGGTGAGTGATTTGGCACCAGCATTGTGAACGCTTTTCTCTTCGGGTAACCTGGTCAGGTGAAAGGTGTCCTGCCCATGGCAGGGAGATGGATTGAGATGAACTTTAAGGTTGCTTCCATTACCCAAACCACTCTGAAATTCCGTGACAAGTGGGCTACTCCCTCACCAGGATTTGGTTTTGGTAAATCTGGAGACTCTGAGACTGGTTAGATTTGAGTGGTGAGATCAGCCCTTTGAGATCTGCCTTCAGTCTTGCTCAGCACACTTGTTCTATCAGGCACAGATTCTACACCTTCAGGCAGTCAGGTCACTTCTCCTACTAATGAACAGGACTGGCACATGTTGTCCAGAGAAGCTGTGGCTGCCCCAGCCCTGGAAGTGTCCAAGGCCAGTTTGGACAGGGCTTGGAGCAACCTGGGATAGTGGAAGTTCTCCCTGCCCACGGCAGGAGGTGGAACGAGATGATCTCTAAGGTCCCATCCATCCCAAGCCACACTGGGATTCTATGACCCTGGAGAAGGGATGCTGTTAGGTTTCTCCTTGCTGGGAATTCTTGATTCTGTGCTGTTTTTCTCCTCTCATCTTTCTGGGCCCTGCAGCTCCAAACCCCTTTTCCCAGGATTTTGTCCTCATGCAGGGTGGTTTAACTTCCAGCTGTCAGCACCTAAGGCCTGGCCTTGCTGCAGCACTGGGGGATGCAGACAGTCCAGAAATCAGCACATGACATCTCTCTCCCTCTAAGCTGCTGTAAAATTAGCTTCATCTCAAGTGGCAGAAAATGATCATATCCTCGCTTGAGGGCGATGAAGAATATTCCTGAGTCACTGCTAGTGATGAAACAGGCAGAAAATCCAGAGTGATACACAGCTGCCCACTCAGTTCTAATCGCTGAGGCCATTTGCTGCTGCAGAGCCTTAAGACACAGCTTCCTCCTCCTCTCCCTCCCTTTCATCCATCACTCCCCATAGGAGCCAGGGCTGCAGATCCCAGCAGGAGCAGAGCAATTTCCCATCCCACCAGCGAGGCTGCAGGCTGTGAGCAGCGTGTCCTCTTTCCCTGCTCCCCTGAGACGAGAGGAGGGGGTCAAAACTTCCCTTTCTTAAAGGAATCAGAGGAAAAATATGGAGCCTATCCTCCTCAGGTCTCCTCCTTCCACACTGTGATCCTGCAGTCTGGGAAAAACTCTTCTCTGAGCTCAGCCTCACCTCCACAAATTTTCCCTGCTGTCTCTGAAGCAGCTGCTGTGCCCACAAGGATATTTCCTTTTTGTATTTCTCCTGCATCAGCTTTAGTTCAAAGCCATCTCCCTGGATTTTTATGTCTTGGATAAAACCACCCTCTTCCCTGCAACTGCCAGCTCAGTGCTTGGGAAAATTCATGCCAAAATTGTTGGCGACTAAGGCCAAAAAACCCCTTCAAAACAGGGATGATCAGAAGCAAAGTGCTGTAATCCTTCTCTTCCTTGCATATGCTTCCTGGCAGCGTGCTAAGGGCTAGAACTCCTTGAAGGATTCTTCCTGCAAACTCTGCCCTGCCCACTTCCCCCAGTTTCAGATGGAAGCCCCACACGCTCCAGGGGCAGGTTGGAGGTTCTGAATCGCCTCCTCCTTCTGGTTTTCCATGTGGCTCTATCACCTGGTTCAGCAGCATTTAGAGGGAAAACCGTAACAATCCTCCAGTTCATGCAGGTGTTTGAATGAACACTCTGTTCTCCAGTCAGGGCTTGTCAGTATTTATCCCTTAACCTGGTTTTCAGATGTTCTCGATCCTGCAGATTTGCAGGATATGCTATTCACACAGAGCTCTCCTGGTGTCAGACTTCTGCTAGGATCGCTTCGCCGCTCCCGCCAGCCTGCCACGGGAATTAAACAGCCCTGGCAGCAGAACAGGGAAAAATGTGTCAGAGCAGGGCTTCTGCCCGTGTCAAATAAAAATATTGCACCAGCTCACTTCCCCCCCAGAAACTGCTACACCAGTGTGAGATTCCTGCCCTGGTTGACCAAATCTGGGCAGTTTTCTGTGAAAAAATCCTACTCCCTTCCATAGTCCCAGAATGCTCTGCAGGCTGGGCAGTTATTTGTCAGCATAAGCAGGTGCAGAGCTGCAGGACATGGGCTGAGCATCTCGCTTTGGTGGTTATTGCAGCACACAGCCGCTTTATCCTCCCGTCAGGCAGCACCAGCAGCTTAATTTCCTGTTTTCCTCATATCTTTCCTCAAAAAACACAGTCTGGATGGTGTGTTTTGGGTCAGGTTCAGTAAGGAAGCCGGAGAACAGTGTCAAAATGAGTACAGGGCTGGGAATTTAGGGGTTGAATGTTATAGCAAAGCACCCCGAGCGCAATTCGTTCTGCACATGTCAGCCATCGGCACACACAGAGACCAAATTTGTGTCTGTTTATCATGGGATCATAGAAATGCTCAGGCTGGAAGGGGCCTTAAAGATAATCTAGTGCCAACGCCCAATATGTAAAAAAAAAAACCAACTATATTTATATGCAAAAATAGAAAGATTTTTTAAAAAATATGTATTTGTATTAACATACCCTGTGAACAAAGGTACAAGTGGGGAGGAGTAATTCATGCAGATACCTGGTGAGAGAGGCAGTGCAGAGGGATAAAGCCAGGGGAGATAGCTGTGGCATCCAGGCTTGCCATCTGCTCTATGCCCTGGAAAATGTTTCTGCAGAAAAGCAGCGCTGGGGGCTCCTTTCAGGAGAGGTGAGGGGACAAGCCTGTTGGTAAATGCTCCAATCTTTTCTCCTGGTGCTGCCAACTGCTGCTTGTTTCCCCTGCTGTGAGTCTGAAACCACCCCGCTAACCTCTGGCAAAATTAGGGGATAACAAGGATGGAAGGCTGACTTTGTTTGTGGCACTCAGTTATTTATTTTTTTCCATGGCTTGGAAAGGAAGAAATAAAGTTGGATTTCAAGTGGGGTTGTTGCAGTAATGGAGGAAAATGAGATCTGCTCGTCAGCTGCTTTCTCCTTCCTTGTGTCCCCATAAATAACCCTCCTCACTCAGAGTCAGCTCAGCTCCTACACAAGGGACAGAGATGGCTCTGGGCTCCTATTTTTTTGCAGTGGCTGGAGGGTTCCTTCCCTTCCCTTTCCTGCCTGCTGTTCCCCTCCTCAGAGCCCCCTCTTCCCAGAGCTGCTGTCAGGTAAAGCAGTTTCCCTTGCCTGATGGAACAAAGGGGAATGGCTTCCCACTGTGAGAGGGCAGGGTTAGATGGGATGCTGGGATGAAATTCCCAATCCCTGTGAGGGTGCTGAGGCCCTGGCATGGGTTGCCCAGAGAAGCTGTGGCTGCCCCATCCCTGAAAGTGTTCCAGGCTAGGTTGGATGGGGCTTGGAATAACCTGGGTAGAAGGTGCCCTGGCAGGGGGATGGGACTGGATGGCCTTTAAACTTGCAACCCAAACCACTCTGTGATCCCATGATTCCAAGGATTTTTGGCTAGGTTTGACATGCAGTTTAGCCTTGCTGTTTGTAGCTCACCTGCCTTAAAGTAATTCAAACCTTCTTTGTGGATGCACGGGAGAAAGGTGCAGGTGTCCCTTTTCCCCTTCACCATTCCTGCTGGCTTTTGTGAATCAGCTGCCTGGTTTTGGTCAGGTTTTACAGGGAGGTTACATTCCTACAACTCCCATGAAAACAGTAAAGCTTTGAGAGACCTCATTATTCCTCTGAAGTAATGACAGAACCAGCTCAACTCTTGTACAAGACACCTGAGAATCCGCGTGGGTGCTGGTTATGTGCAAAACTCAAGGGAAGAGGGAGCTCCAGCCTGAGCTTGCATCATTTAAGGTTTAAAATGTGTAGAAAAACACCCTTCTTCCATGCAATGTGTAGAACTGCTCATTAAATGCAGCAAGAAGTGCAGGTGGGGAGGGGTTGAGCGCTCCAGATTGTGCGTAAGGAAAACTGCAGAGCTGATGTTGTGTTGGTGGAGAGAAGCTGCCAGTCCTGGTGTCAAGGAGAAGAGACAAAAGCTCAGGGCTTTGTGCTTAATTCTCCTGCTCTCAAATGGGGGATGCTGCACTGAGCTCGGCTGAATGGGAAGGCTGCAACAGCTGGTGGCTGTGGCATTGCTGGAACGGGCTGGCTCACCCTTCCCTCCGCTTAGAAAAAAAAAATAAAGGCAAAAAAAGGCATAAGAGCACTGACAAAAAAAAAAAATAAAGCCGGTAACTGGCTTTCCAGAAGTTCCTAATGCTGCAAGAGGCAAAGCACAGGAGATAAAAGAAATATAAAAGCGAGGGAAAGAGGAAAAAAATGCATTTATGAGCTCTCAAACTAACAGCATGCAACTCTCATATTATTTTTCCTCCTTAGCCTTTGAAACAGAACAACGGCCTGGAGCCTTCTCGGCAGATGGACAATGTGCGTGCCTTAACCACTTAACAGCCATTAGCCTAATTTCACGTACTGGAGCCAAATTAAATAATAAGTAAGAGGCTATGAAAAGCTGGTTTGGAGGCTGCGTTACTGCCTTTCACTTGATAACCTTCTCATAAACAGATGCTCTCTCTCTACCCTATTAACCTTGTCTGAGAGCAGGGTGGGGGCTTCGGTGAGGCAAACAAGCCAGACCTTGGTGGGGAGGGGGCAGATGAGCTGGAGGGGCCAGATGTGGGGGCCCTGCCTGTTTGGAGGCTCCTCTCATTTTTGTCCCCGATGCCCTGGCCCTGGAGAGAGCCCTGAGCAAAGCGCCCGTTCTGCGGTTGCGCCTGGGTCATTGGAACGTGCCAAATGATTCATCTTGATCAGCGAGTCCATCTGTACCTGCTGGGCGAGGCTGCACCACCCGGAGCTGATTTTGTGGACAAATCTGCTTTATTTGGAGGAGAGGGGAGATGGTGCTGATAGGCACGAAAGGGGAGGTGGCTACGAGGGGCTCAGTGCCCAATCCCTCCCTGGTTTTGGCTTGGGGGTGCTGCTGCCTCCTCCGTCCTCACTGTGCTGCCAGCTCGCCCCTTCCAATGAAGTAATTTTGCTGCTCTTTGCCTCTTTCCCCCCTGCACTGAAATAGAAACAAAAGTACTTGCCTAAGCTCTGGGACTTTGGGAATATTAGTTTGCAAAATGCTTTTGATGCGGCTCTAGTGCTGGGAGGGTGAGGCGTGTGCAGGTGTGTGCAGAAAAGGTGTGCTGCATTTCTTCCTGGCTGTAAAGGTTTGGGAGTGGCTGCCCTATTTCCTCACCACCCCCCACTAACTCCTGCTCTGTGCTTTGAGCCTCAACTTTAGACCTTTAGAAGTTTTCAGGGGATTATAGATGACCGTGCAGCTATTTTTGGTGAAAGCTTTTATTTATTAAAAAGCCATCTTCCCTCATTAAGAAGATACATTGATGGGAAATAGATGAGCGGCTCTATTACTGGCGTCTGGCGTGCTGGGCGAGCCCGGGGCCGCTGAGATCGTTTTGTGCCCTCCCTTGATGCAAAAAATGTCTTGAATGGAGCCAAGAAAAATTTAGTGCAGGAGCCACCTCAAATTTGCTGCATCAGTCATCCCCTCACCCTGCCTGCAGCATCCAAGGGCTTTGGATAGACATGGGAAGGTTTGGTGCAAGATTTCCTACAGTGCCTTGGTGCCGGCAGCAACTTGACTTTCCTTCCGTGTTGGTTTTCCTCCTTTGTCTGAGTTGTCACACAGGCTCTGATTTCATATGCAAAATCCATCCTCTGACTGGCACGGAGGCCGATAAAGCCGGGGTTCTTTTAAGTTTACTTCATTTTAATCCAAGTAGGAGTCAATGATTTGCTGCCTGTGGTGAGGACGTTTGGAAAGGCTTTGTGCTGAGTGGATTCTCTGAGGTTCAGATGAGGATGAATCTCATTTTCCTGTGGCCTTTCCCTCCGTGGGGCACTCGCAGCGTCCCTCTCCTGTACCTGGCTGCCTATCTGCACTAGACTTGCAGGTACTTAATGTCTTTGAGCCATCTGTTCCTCTGTCAAATTTAGTTAAAATTGGCCAAAGGCTTCACGAATTATTGGGGAAGATTGCTAGACGGAGGTGTGCAGGTGAAAAGCACGATTGAATAAGCTCATCCCAGTAGGACTCAAGGCTAAAAATGTATGAGGGTATGTTATTTGGAGACAAGGCAGTTTGGAAAATGGGATCCATATCCAACTTTTCCCCAGCATGAGAGATATTAGATTTGAGTCTATTTTTTGGTGCTGTAGGAAGCTCCTCAGTGGAGATGGACTTTGCCTTAGGTGGGATGCGGTGCTGTATCTTTTATTTCTGGTAATGCATGGTTTCCTCTCCAAAATAATCCCCATCCATGCTTTTCCAAAGCTCTGATCCTTACCCCAAGGTGCTGTAGCTGTATTTTCAGGTAGCTGTTTGCTGAAGAACTCCTCCACCAAGGGCTGGGAGGGCTCTCTCAGCCTGAGTGAGACGTGATCTTTGGGAGAGCTCTTGTCAGAGACTCTTGTGTGCTCTTGTCAGAGACTGCTTCATTCATGTCTTAAACCAGGATGCTTTGATTCTGTCATGGGTGTTGTGATTCTATGCTCCCAGTTCGATCCATCCAGAAATTCTGGCATCCAAAATTAGGTATCTGATCCAGGCTGGTCTTGGGAAGAGAGAGGGACCAGCCCATCTCCCAGAGTCCTGTCTCTTGTTGACTACAGGAGGACATGGGCTAAGAGGGAAGAGAGAAAAAGCAAAGGAACCGACAGAAATTCTGCCAAAAGCTTGATCCGTGAGCATTTCTATAGGCCCAGAAAAGGAGGGGCAGTCTGGGGTACCTGTTCCTGTAACTGCAGGTGTCTGAGGTGATGGATGCCTGTGTCTGAGCGTGTTTGTCCAGTCCCCCTTTGCAGTCACTGGGAGCAATGGGCCTTTTTAGGGTGCAATTCATCCCAGTCGAAGGCAGGTGTCTAAAAGAGGTCGGACAGATTGTGTCCTAGCAGTGCCTCTTTCTCTCCATTTGCTTTGAAACGGGGTCCAAATGGCTGAACTTGGCTGGTGAGGTGATAAATCCCAACTCCAGCATTTAGAGGAAGTCACAGGATCAGAATAGAAAGTATCCAGCATTGATCAGATATATTAGAGCCTCATGAGGGTGTTGAGCAGCAGGAAAACACCTGGTTCTGAACTAAGCAGAAATAGGGGAAGAAATGGCTTTTTTGGTGAGGTGTTGCATCCTGAGTCCATTTAAATCTCATCCCTGAAACTTCCAGGAGACTCAGCTAAGCAATTCTGCATGTGGCTTGTCATTAGGTGCCTCACCCAGCAACCTGCAAGTTCATTAGTATTCTTTTTAGTGCTAACAAAATGTCTGAGCTGCATCTTTTCTGCATGAGAGGCTGAAACAGAGGCAGTAAAGGGAAAAATCCAACTCCAGCTCTATGGAGACCACCCAGAGCGGGTCCCTTCTGCCAGCCAAGTGCTGCTCTTGTCAGTGTGGCAAAACCACAGGAGTGCAATAAAAAACTCAACCCCAAAAGTAGTTGGGAAGAGAATTTTAGCTTTATAATTACATCTGCAGTGGGGTCTCTGCCAACGTGGCAGTTTGAGGCGAGGATCTTCCCACCCTATTGCAGCTGTTGCTGCAGAAATCCATGGGAGTGAACATCTGCAGGTAAAGAGCAGCGTGGAGGATCAGGTTACAGATGTTCCTGTTTCTCCTGCCTCTGTGGGAACCCATAGGGCTGCTTGGCTCTGCTTCCCGAGCTGGAAAATGTGGATCCAAGCTCTGTTTGTGGGTGAGGAGAAGCCAAAGCAGCACGAGTGCCATGGCTGTGCCCTGCCTGCCTAAGAGGCTTCATTGATTTTTCTTTTCTTCAATGGAAACAGAACTGACATCCATTAACCAGCCTCCCGGCCTCTCCAGAGCCAGCCATGGAGGCAGCAAAGCCTTTATTGCTATTTTTTTTCCCCTTTTCTCTTAGGCTTGTGGGTTTCTCTCCTTCTGCTCCGTGCTAATGCTCAGCAGCTCTGGCTGCAGCCTGGGGGATGCAGAGTGGTTTGAGGAATACAAAATGGAAATGCAGCTCCCCTAATCTGACTTATCCCCAGTGTGTTTTGGGAGACCCCCCCCATGTATTTAACCAGCTTAGACACCCACAGAGAGCTCTGTGAAATTCCCAGGGGGAGATGGATGGGAGAAACCATCTCCTCTGGCTTTATCTGGCAGCTCAGATGCTTTTTGCTCCTTTGGGAATGGAGCACAGCCAGACTGTGACTAGTGGGGTGCAGTGTGGATTCCTGGGGTGTTAGCAGGCCCTGGGAAATGGGATTCTCCTCCTCCAAAGGGTCTAAAGGGTTTCATTCCTCTGCTTGGAATGAACATCTGTTTAATAGAGCTGGAGGTGAGAGCTGAGGGGCTTGAGGTAGTAAGAGCCAGGGTCTCACTGCAGAGGTGGGATGCTGCTGGCTTCATCATCTGCATCCCTCCCATCTCCTGGGGATTAGCCCAAATCACTGTGCAGTTCTTCAGGGGAAAACATGTTTTTCTTTCTCAGAACCTGTGGATGGTGAAGAGAGCAAAAGCCATGTATGGATGAAAATAGAGCTTTAAATTTCAAGTTTTGCAAAGTAACTAATATATATTTAGCATTGTGTCTGTCTGTATGATATAGATTTATGAGCCTTATGTATATTTTATCCATACACATTTGATCTTAGACAATTAACATCTCCCGAGTTCTCAGCAGATTTTTTTTCCTTGGTATTTTCCTTATTTACTTCTTTTCCCCCTTACTTTGGGTGGGTTTGTTCCTCATCACTGTCACTGTGCAGCTCTCCAATAACTATATTTTGTATTCAGTTGCAGAGTTTTCTTTGGGGGGTTGGTTTTTAATATACAGTTTATGAAGAAGCCTGATTTTTGGGAGCCATCTATGTTTACAGCAGAATATTTCTGCAGAGAAAGGGAAGGTCTCAGAAAAACAAAGGAACAAGGGGGGAAAAGAGATTATTGGGTCTTTTTGGCCAGTGAACACTGCAGAAATACCTTTGACATTTTCCCAGACTGATTAGACAGTTCTCGAGCTGACTCAGGTACTCGGTTTCCAAATGTCTCTGCCTGGACCAGACCTCAGCTGTGGATTTAATGGCAAACCTCTCATTACTGTCCTGGCTGTGCTGTACCATTCCCTGCTGGAAAAACTGCCTAGGCTCTGGATTTTAATGAAGGAGTTGTTAATGCTGTGGTGCATGGAAAGCTTCCACCTTTATTAGGGAAAGACAGGAGCTTCCTCCCTCCCCATCCCCATGTGCCTGGAAAACACTCACAGTACCCATGCACATCGATCCCATTCCAGTCCTAGATGCTGGTAGAGTTAATGAATGCCATCAAAATCAGGATCCTGTCAAGGATGTGCTGTCCTTGGCTTTCTGGGTGTTTTTATGGTGTTCATCTCACCAGCTGCTCCAGGGGCTTGGTGGGACATGAGGTTGTGTGGAAGCACTGGGAGTGAATGTCCTGAGCTGGAAAAAAATCACACACTGGAAATGGAAGCTCTGGGAGCTGTGGGCTTCATGCTTGATTGCCTTTCTGATTGGTACTGTATTAAAAAAAAAATGCATTAGAGAAAGAATGTTTGATTTCAAGAGTGCTTGGGTGCCCACATCATCTCTGTTTGTTTTCCTTCCTTTAGCAGAAACCTTGTAAAGTTTTTATGAAGCATTAATGGAACAGAGATTTCTTTTTCCTCAAACAAATTTCCTGAGGTGAAGGTACTCCCCACAAGGCCAGCCCAGTTCTGCAATCTTGAGAAATGCAGGACAAGTGCTTTGGGCTAGTTCCCAGAGCATCCCTGATGTACTTCCCACCTGGGATTAGGAAGGGAAGGAAGGGTCCATCCTCATCCTGATGTGTGTGGTGCTGTGGCTGTCAGCCCTGGAAGGACAAGCTGCTGGGGAAGGATAAGGAGAAGGTGCAGGATATGTTGAAAAAGTGAAAGGATGCAAACGTGGATCTTCAGCATCATAAACTAATCCTGAACTTCAGATTCACCTCTATATTCACCTCTCAGTTTGTGGGGAAGGATGTTTGAAGGTTAGTTAACATCAAGCAGAGAAAAAGTGAAATATAACATCCCAGCCATCCTCTCGTGGCATCCCTTCAGCATGCTAGGAATGTGTTTGCAGGCAATAAACTGGTCAGAAGTGATGGATAAGAGGATTCCTCAATTTCTTTTTTTTTTTTTTTTTAATTCTGTTTATATCTTCTGTTTTGAATGCTGTCATCTTCCTTTGGAAGAGAAAGACTAAGCTGGGATCAGAGCAAAAACTCTGAGGTTGTGGTTTCTCTGTCCATTTCTGCCAGGGATTTCCAGCAGGACTGGTGGTAGAGATCTCATTTTACAACAGTGCCTCAAGCCATATCCCTTCAAGAGTTAGCTGGGTAAGGAGAGCAAACAAGACCTGGCAGCAGCCCTGCAGAAAAGCATGGAAAACATCCAGCTCTGAGGAGCTTAATGGGAAGTTATTAGCTGGAATATCCTCCTTATTGTGGAGGCCGGGCTGCCTTATCATCCTGACAGCCCAGAGTAATTGATGTCCCTTCAGAAGAAAGGTGAGCAGAGGATTTGTGGCTCGGTGGGAGCTTTTGCTCTGCTTGACCTTCCCGTTGGCTGAGGATTGTGACACTGATGGTGCAGCTCCGGGAGCTGGGCATGGGGCACCGGCCAGACCAGTGAGGCACGGGAAGGTCGGGATAGCAGGGAAGGAGCTGAGGGCAAACGAGGACACCAATGGCTCCTGGTGGACATTTGGTCCCATGTGGAAGCCTGGGCTCAAGTCCCATGGCAGAGCAGGGAACATCCTGGCATGGGGAGTGGCTGCTCAGATTTGGAGGGTTGAGGTTGTCACTGGAGTTTGCCTAATTTGCAAAATGATGGAGCTCAGAGCCCTGGGAAATTCAGAGCCCAGGCACAGATGAGTCCCATGACTGTGGGCTAAAGGATATTTGCAGTTACTGTAGGTAATGGGACACAAACCTGCATCATCCCTGTGATGCTGGGAACACCTGGACAGGGCTGGCAGGGGCTGCTCCACCTGCAGCCTGGGACTTGTGTTCAAAGAAAGTTTCACAAGTTATTACAGAAACGGTCAAGACTTGTGTCAATGGTTCTGGAAGGGCTTTCACATCCTCAGGGTTTATTTTGACAGGAATGAGAAATAAATCAGAAGCTTCAAATGTTAACTCTTTCTGTTCTGGGCCCCATATGGCTCTTTCTTAAACTACCCTGTCTCATACATTTTTTTCTGCACTTTCTTCAAATACGCAGTAGCAATCAAGGCAATTAACTATAATTGCAGAGAGACTACCTTGTGAAGGCGGGCCGCAGAAATAGGCAGGTAATTACAAGGAGTTATAAATGGATGGTTATTTACATCAGGAGTGATGCATGGGGATTTAGCTATCGGAAGTGGCAATTGGTGATTGAAGCACAGGGCAGTTGTCTGGGGTCATTTGTCCCAGATCCTGCTGTGCCCAGGCACCTGTCTGGTGTTCATCCTCTCCCTGTCCAACCCAGGGGCTGCATGCCCACTACCTCAGGATCATGAACAAGCTGTCAGGGTCTTTAAGAGCACTCTGCTGTCTTCAAATGAAATGAAAAGATTATTTAATTAGGCACATCTCTGAAGGCATGTGGACTTTGAGGGTGAGCTGTTAGATCTGGTTTCTGAGCCATGCCTTGCTGGCCTCCTGCTCCTCAGCAGCTCAGGGTGGCCTGATGGTGAGCAGCTACAGCAGCACCTGGAGCTGCCCCATTGCTGAGCTGACCTGTGCCTTTCTCCTGCTTGCCAGGTCCTCACCCCTTGAAGCTGTAGAGCAGCCTTCCTCTTATGGGATGAAAAACTGCCTTTTAGGTTTTGGGGAATTTCTTGGGGAATTCATGGGGCAGAAAGACCTGACTCACCTCTCCATGCTCCTCATGCTTTAGGAACGTGACCTAGTTACTA
This sequence comes from Haemorhous mexicanus, assembly GCF_027477595.1. Taxonomy (NCBI): domain Eukaryota; kingdom Metazoa; phylum Chordata; class Aves; order Passeriformes; family Fringillidae; genus Haemorhous; species Haemorhous mexicanus. Next base: position 2,860,219 of record NC_082364.1, read on the forward strand.
CAAGGGCCAGCCACGTCTGTGTAGCTCGTGCTGTGCTTTTGTAGGGCTGACAGGAACCTCATGTCACCTTGCTGACACTTCTCTCTGGATGAACACTTTGTAGGCATCATGCTCTACGCTGAAATGATTTTTTTTTAAAGCAGATTTGAGAAGGCTGTTAGGAATCAAGGAGGACGCCTTTCTCGTAGTAGTGACAAGCACCCTGAGGGAGGAACCACTGCAGGAATGGCTCTGAGGAGCAGCACAGTCAGTCTCATTTCAGGAGACAAGGTACTTTGGTGGCAGGACATCTTGTGAGTTGTGTAGATTTCCTGGTCCTGGTATCCCCAGAGAGGCTTAAAACTTTTAGTGCCCTCTTGCTTGGATGTACTTAGCAACAAAGAGATTTCAATTATTTAAAGGTACAGGAAGACATGAAAGCCATTAGGAAGGGACCTGGTGCCCTCAGGAGATGTTGCTGGCTTCTCCTCCAGCTTGCAGGACCGGCTGCAAACCCCAGAACTGAATCAGGGGACGAAGTGAAGAACAGAAGAAAACCACCTTGGAATGAAGTTGGAGCTGGGTTCAGGTTGGAATCAGTGGCTGAGTGCAATGGGGACCTGCTTGAGGTGGAGCCCAAAAGGAGAACATCAAAGCCCGTGCAGGGGGGATGTGAAACAAAGAGATCAGGCAGCAGGGTGCAAAAGGTCAAGATTTGGTGTCACTTGTGTTCATTGTACCTTGAGTAGAGATGGGACTCGCTGTCCAAGGGTGGTGATGTGAAGCTTGTGTATGGAAGAGTAGGTGGGATGGAATCCTTCCAGCCCCTCGGTGGGTCTAAGGGTGGCCTGGGGACAAGGAAAGGCTCACTCTGATGCCCAGGGAGTTTGAGACAAACTGCCTTCCAGCCCTGGCAGAGCTGGCTCTCTCCAAAGCTGTCACTAGCTCAGTCACTCTTCCCAGAATGAGGCAGGTTTGTTGTCCTCATGACAGCTCACCCCACCACAACGAGCTGAACCAGAAGTATTGAATGCTGGCCATGTTGCAGAGAGCTGGGGTTAATTTCTGCTGGTAAAGGCAGTACTTTTAGTGTCCTCCAGACTTCACCATTTTTTCTTTCCAAATTCTTCATTAGTGGATTTCTGTGCCTGTCCAGAATTGCCACTCAGGTGGCATCAGGTTGTTAAACTCTGAGACTTTCACCCCAGATGTGGCTGCATTTCACTGCCAAGTGAAGCAACTCATTAATTACTTGTGTTGCTGGATCCAACACGAGAGAAGGCGATGCACAAATAGCAAATGGATTTAATTACAATTTTAGCGAAAATAAAACCATTGTGGTCAGAGATGCAGAGCAGGGAATCTGTCTGGGCTGAGGACTTGTAAAGTGGGTACAGTGGTGATCAGCAGGTCTTCTCCAACTGCGGAAACTCCTCTTCACGCAGAGCAAGTACATTTGATTTATTACAACTGGAAGTGGAAACAGTACAGGAACAGTAGGAGAATTAAAAACATGCGTGACACGGATATGATACAGAATAACTAATCTTTGCTGACATTTACTGTCAGTCATGGCTAAGGAGAAGATAACTAACTCTGCCTCTCATGTTCTGTGGTCTGCCGTCTTCAGTCATGAAGATAAATGTCAGGCATCAGCTGTCCTTGTGTACAACCATATTCTGCTTTCAACAAATTCTTATGCTGTAATGGGAATATTTGTGGAGCCCAGATCCAAAATCCTTGAGACTTCGTGGGGAAAGGTTTTGGTCCCAAAAGAGGAACTCAAAGTGTCCCCTGCACCGAGAGATGCCACAGTGGCCTTGGTGGTGATGTCCCCATGAGCCACAGAGAGTTTGGAGGAAGCCCTTGTGCTCCTCTGATTTCCCTGAAGTGTTTATATCCCACATGGATCTGCCTCTACAGTCAGAGATGGGGCTGCTTTTCCCATGGCAGCTGGACCAAATTCCACATGCATTTTTCCTGTAGAAATAATAATGCCTTTTTAGCTATCTGAAATAATTTCCCCATTCATACAAGAGCTCTCAAGTTGTCCGGGGGAAAGGGAAAGCATGGAAAAATAAGCCAAAAATGGCTCTTTATTTTCGAGTGTGTCATTTGAAATCAGGGGGGCCAAACACTCAGCTCTTGTTGCTTTAATTTGAACTGCTTGACTCGGGGTTATTTTGGAAAGCGTGTGAAGTGGAGGAGGTTCAAGTTCAGTCACAAGGTGGGAAAATATATTTTGGGGCTTGTGCGAGGAGATTGAGTTTTCTTTTGTGTGGGGGTGAGAGAAGCATTTATCCAACTTATATCCTCTGTGGAAAAAAATGATGGAGAAAGTCACGAAGTCCAGAGAAGACAAACAGGAATGTGCCCTGTTGTTGGCACAGGGAGGGAGCATGGCAATCCATAGGGAATCTGCCTGTGGACACTTCCAAATACTGCTTCCCTCCTAGAGGTGCCTACAAGGGCAGAGTTAGCAGTATGTTATTAATAATAAATAACAGTAGGACGGTAAAGTGTTTATTTAAATACCCTGTGTCATTCAGTGCATCTCTCTGTGCCAAACAAGGGAAAATTGTAAGCACGTGTGAGAAGGGTAAATATGAGACAAGGAGGCAGGAACTGGGAGAGAGATAAGGTGGAGATCAGGAGCTTTTCCCTCTTCTTGATTTTTTAGGGTTTTTTTGGCTTATATATTATAATAATACAATTCCCAGTTACCCAGGTGCTCTTTAGGGCTAGCTGGTCATTTCTGCACGCAGGATGAATCCAGGCCGGGTGAAAAAGTGGAAGGAAAGGTCGGGTAACGTTCCTGTCATACAAAATCTGCTGGTGATGGGGGAGGGCGAGGGGCTATCTCTGTGTAAGCTGCAAATAGAGCTGTTAGTGTGCCATCAGATAGCTGCCGGCCATCGATAGCGCCGTATCAATGGGATAAAGATAAATGCGAAGATAAAAGAGTCGGGTTTGCCTTGAAATCCACTTGTGGTTACCAAAAGGCTTTGTCTTCACGTTGATTTTTCTTCATCCCGCTCCTGTGGTAAATGCCAAGGCTTGAAATCTTATTTATGGTGACGCTAATGAAAAAATGTCCAACAGAGCCAGCGCTTCACCCAAAGGATATGAAGATCTTCTGTGCTGTCTTAATTAAGTGAGGTAACGGGGAGACTTCTGAAGCCACCCGGCAGGGCTTGAATGGCTAATTCTCTCCAGCATCGCATTAAAAATTAGGAACATTTAATAAGTGGGGTTAGGTGCCCCCTGAGTTATGGTTTCAGCAAGATGCAGTTAAGCCCAGTCTTTTTGCGGTTTTTGAAAGTCTGACTCATCTTTCCCAGCACTTCTCTGGCAGCTGTGAGGGCATGAAACTTTTAGATCAGAGATAAGATTCATGTCGTAATCACATGATTGGGGAGCTGGCGCTTTAAGGGAAAGAGTGCTAAAAATAACCAGAATTGGTGACAAGATAGTAGCAATTTTGGCTTTTTCTACCGTGAAGGGCTGGTTGCCAGCTCTAGGGAAAGAGTCAAGGGCTTCATTCTTCAGTGGGGAGGTCCCAAAATGTCATTGCTCCTGTGATAATGTGGGGTAATGAAAAAAAGAGGAAAGGATAGGAAGACAAAAAGATGGAATGGAAGTGAGAGTAAGTAATGGGGAGATTTGGAAGGGGTAAATATTGCAAAATAAATAAAAGGTGGGGTGGGAAGCAGTGCATATCTTGGACTAGTCCTGCATGGGCTCAGATGGCATTGGAGGAAGACAAAAGGAGTGAGACAGAGCGAGAAGCACAATGACTTTAATTTGTAGGCAGAGACTGTTAAGAGAGAGAAAAAAAAAAAAGGTGATTTGAGTTCTTTTATTCATTACTAACCATAAAAGGCCCAGACTGTGTTGCCAGTGGCTTTAAAATCCAGGATCCTATTAAACCTTCCTTGATAGTAACTCAGCACTTGGAAAGGGAGTTAAAGAAGGAGCAGGCGAGAGGGAGGAGGGATGGGGGAGCTGGCTGAATCCAGGGGAGGCTTAGGGCGAAGGTCTCACCTTTTTCCTGGCAGTGTTTTTTGGGATCAAGTGCCTGTTTTCTTGGAGAACCATGACAGGACTGGCAGCATCCTGATGCCCCTTGCAAAGGGATGGCCCCAGCTGCTGCTCCCTAGAAAAGGGCACGGCTCCCCATTCCCAGGTATTAAATCAGGCTTTATGCTGCTGCTCACAAACCAGCTGCAGCTCGGGGGAGGCTGCACGGAATGCGAGATGAGATGGGAGAGATCAGCAGATAAATGCGATGGATAAAGCCAGCAGCAAAAGGTTCTTTGGATTAAGTCCCTGTATGATAAATAGCAGCGTGGGTCTGTCTGGCTGGGGTTTGACACTGGGGTGAGGTGAGGCTGGGCTGGATCAGGACAGTGCCAAGGCAGGACTGGGAATGTACTGGGAGAAATGGTTAATTCCCCCTCATAACCTCCAGCATCCCCAATGGTCCCTGCCCACCCCCAGGGACTGTCCTTCCTGGTTTTCCATCGTGCTGCCAACCTGCAAAGCCTGCACCCAGCTCAGGGGAGAGCTGTAATTAAAAGAGCTGTTCCCTGAGACCCAACAACTTATTGATTTTGTGTGTGTGCGGGGAGCGCTCGCTCCTCTCTCCTCGGGGAAATAGCAGAAACCATTCATTTCTAAGCGAGACTCGGAGCTGACATGCAGGTCTGCACCACACCACATCCTCAGCTCCCTGTGACACGTGCACAGCAGTGCAGCCAGGCAAGGAAATAGCTCCCATGGGAGGTACTCGAAGGGATCTGATCTCCTCCAGGATTTTCCTCCCCTGCTGGAGTTCTGGTAGCGGTTGGAATACAGAGATGTTGTATTTCATCCTGCTCCACACCTTGCACTGAGGATCTCCAGGCAACGAGCAACAGGTCTGGGGAGCCTCCACAGCTCTGATAGAGATGTCACTTGGCTGGGAAACAGGGAGAAAGAAATGGGACTGAGCATCCCTTGTCTGAGCCAACACTGAGAATCCGGAGAGGCACAGGGAGCTGCTGCTCCGGTTGGTGAAGTGGGTAATCAGCCCTTTTTATGAAGTCTGACTCCAACCTCTTTGAATTTCACCCCGTGCTCTTCCTGTTGTGGAATAGAATTGACTGATAAAGGTCTTATCTGGTCACTGTGCTTGAGGGAATCGGTGCAGCTGGAGGAGCGTGGCTGTGACCGGAGCCTCGTTGGGAATGCAGGGCTTGGCTGGGGGATGGAGGGCAGAGCAGGGCAGAGAGGCACGGAGTGACCCCAACAGCTGTGCCGAAGTAGCCAGGAGGGATGGTGAAAGGAAATGGAGTTTGGGGTGCCTCCCTTTCTGTGTAGAATTTGGGAATTGCCTACTCTAGCTACCTTTGCCTTTCCCAGAGGGGTGCGGTGTGTTTGCAGATAGTTCCTTTGTTTGCTTCGTAAGAAAAGTGACAAATTGCAAAATTAACCAGAAGTACAGGCGTCTGTCATCACTTCCCTTTCCTAATGGAAATCCAGAGGATCCTGCATAGTAACTAATCAGTCAAGCGGAGGAGTAAGATGGTTAATGCAGGAAAAATACTCCTCTCTGTGCCTTGTCTGGGAGAGACTCGACAGCTTCATGCTCAGTTATCAATCTGAGCAGTGGAAGGAGACACTGGCAGCTCTGTGTGTCTGTGCTGAGGAGAACATCAGGGTGGGCGGATTTGGGCATTTGAATACCTGAAATAAACCCTATAAAAGAATAAGGAGATCCTCGACACCTTTTCCCTCCATAGAATTATAAGGAGAACCAAAAAAATCCTCCAGTCCATGAGGTTTCCCCCTAAATCAGCCATTTCTGAAGGGGCTGAAAGGAGACGAAGGAATCTCATTAGCCACCCTTTGGAAGCTTAATTTCAGACAAGCCTGCCAAAATTCCACGGCCCCTCAGACAGGAAGTGTTGGAGAGCTCCAACAGCAGCTCTCCATGTCCAGACCAGCCTCGGAGAATATATTTAAGTATTATTTGAGGATTTGGCCAATTGGAGCTGGGCGAGCTACAAAATCCCGATATTGTTGTACTTGGCAAGTGCATCTTGCCCCTTGCAGGGGGCAAGGCTTTGCCCTTTGCTAAAGCCTGAACAAACTTCCATAGGGAACTAAGCAGAGTTCTCTTCATTTCAGCAGTCTGGAATTGCTTCCTTCGTGTTTGCCCTGCTTAGCTCGTGGAATTCTGCAGAGCATCCATTTTCCTAGAAAGCTTTGCTCCCATCTGCTCTGTCGACTTTAGTAATGGAGTTAAGACCCCCCCTCCTGAGCCAGGGTGAGGAGATTATCCCTCTAATATAATTCAAGGAAACCCCTCAGCTCCCAGCTGGCTCAGGCAGTTGCTGGGTGATAGAATTCACTCCAGAAACAAAAAACCTGGTCAATGTGGCTCCAGATGGAGTGCCTGCAGTTGGAGGTGACTCTGGAAAAGAGGGTTAAACAGCTCCAACAAAGTTTTTCTCATTTTCTCTCAATTTTGAGGTTGAATGAGCTTGTTCACTGAGGACACTGGTGTTTTGTGGAGAGGTTTAGGGAGCTAAAGTGTCTTTTTCCAGTCTGTGGACTTGATCCCCTAACTGGATCAAATTGTAAGGGCTCTGTGCCTTTCTTGGGCACAAATCCTCTGCTTTTCCATCGCCTGTCTTGTGGGTTTAGGACATCATGGGAATGGGATTTGGGGAAAACTCCAGGTACTGAGTGTTGAGGAGGGGGAGAGCAATTCACAGCATCCCTTTTCCAAAGGGTGTCCTGCAGCCCCCAGCAATGCTGGCTGAAAGCTCCCCACCATGCAATTGCCATAGAAACGTTCCATGTGGAATTTTGCTGTGTTAAAAAACACCCTCCTTACAGAAAAACCAAAAAAGAAATACAAACCCATAGAGACAAAAGAAAAAGATATTGATTTTTAGTTTGGATCCTTCCAGAGGAGTCTGTGCAATCATCGGTCCCTGTCTGCCTGCCTTACCCACTCCTACCCCTCTGTAGTTTCTGAGCCCTTTGGCCAATTCCTGGCCAATTTCTACCCAATTTGACAGAAGGAAAGAGGTCTCAGAGATATTAAATTTCTATAAATTTCATTAAAAGAGGTGGCTGGGTAAAGGAGCCCAGCTATTACAGCAGCCCCATGAGACTGGGGTTCCAGCATATGCAGAGCCTTTGTTAGACAGCCGACAGTGGTTGAGGAGAAAGACTTTTCTATATAAGCAATTTCAGGGAGGGGAAAAAACCACCTTTGACCAGCCCATGCACCCTCAGAGCCGCTGGGGAATGTGGCTGGAGAGGCTGGAAGGCCGTGTTACATTTGTTCCACTGCCTGTGGACGGTTGTTCATTCAGAAATGAACTTGTAAGTCCTCGAAATAGGTCATGAGCGGGATGCAGGCAGCGTTCCGGCCTCGTTCGGGCGTCTCCACACCAGAATAAATCCCAGCCTTGGAGATCTGGCTGATTTCTTCCCCCACCCCAGCACTTTCTGCTATTTTTTTTTTTCTTTTACCACGGCTGAAAATGCTGAGCTCCAAATTGGGAATTGGTTCCGAGCAGAGCCGCGTGCGCCCGGCGGGGAGAGGATGCGGAGGGGTGGAAGGAGGCAGCAGCCAAGGCCAACAGAAAGCTCGGTGTTATTAAGATTTTTAAGATATACAGTTTTGATAAAAGCTTGCAAGTAGCAAATTTGCTATCAAGCCTAATGTAGCATGGCAGATTTTGTCTGAGCTAGCAAAGGATCACATTTGCAGCTCCTCTGAGGCGGGGAAGTGGGCTCAATAGGCTATTTTCCACATCCATGCTCTGTTCCTAAAAAAAAAAAAAACAAAACAGGGAGGGGGAATAGGGGAGATGGAAAGGAAAATAAAGACAGTTTCTCTTTTTTAGCTTTGCCCTGATTTTGCATATGTTTGCCCTGAATGTTAATTGCAGTAACTTGTGCACTCCACACCGGCTTTACTGCGGGATTTGTGTTTTGCTGGGTGTGCAAAGTTACTCAGGAACTCTTCCAGATGGGTTGCAGAATTTTGGCAAGTCTGGCGTGTTACCATCCATTGGCATTTTCATTTTGACCCTTGTTTTGTGGAATTAGTACCTCACTGCACCTTCCTGCACCGTGCTGAAGGTGTAAGGGATGGGGAAAGGTGGAGACAACATAAAATATCCATCCAAAGTTGGATTGGTTGGATAGTTGATATTAGTTAGGACCTGGTTTCTGCCATCTGAGCTTGGGTTATATTAAAAAATGAGAGTTTTGGGAGAAAAATGGCTAATTCACCATGTCCCACCATCACGCAGAGGGGATCCTGATACAGAGTGAAACTATTTACAAGGGCTTGGAGGGACAGGAGAAGGAGCAATGGCTTCAAAGTGACAGAGAGTAGGGATAGATGGGATATTGGGAGCAAAATCTTCCCTGTGAGGGTGGGGAGGCCCCAGCACAGGCTGCCCAGAGGAGCTGTGGCTGCCCCATCCCTGGCAGTGCCCAAGGCCAGGTTGGACAGGGCTGAATGTGTGACCCAGCCAGCAATGGAATTCCTCACTCACCTTCTCAGTGCAATAAAAAAGATATTTGGATGTGGCCTGGAGGAGACTGGGTGTTTTCCTGTGCTGATATACTCACATTTTTCTCATGCATGAAGCAACTCTTCTTGTTTGAAGAGACACTGGCATATTTTCCTGCTCAGGAGAGCATGGGGAGATGGCTTATTTTTTTATGGGATCAGGCATGTGTTTTGTTAATGCCCTCTGTGATGTGCTACTGGTTTTATTTGCATCATTTACTGTCATTCTGTGGCTTAGTGACCCAATGTGATTCTGCCCTGGCTCCCAGCACCAATCCTGAGCATCCTGCAAGCTCTGGCCACGTTCCTGGATCTTGAATTATCCTTTTGCCTTTCTTTCCCCCATTCCTGTGTGGCATTTGGTACCTCGTACAGTTTATTAATGCTTCTTTGTCACTGCCTGCCTGATGGGTTTTCTTTCTGCCTCCCTGCCGCATCCCTAATCTTCCAGTCTTGCCTTCATTTAAGGGGGGGAATCAAAACCCTGCTGCTTCTGCTAAATCAAGTGGTGTTTGTGTTGGGAAATGAGAGAATGTGATGCCATCAAACTCACTTATTCCAGAGCTGTGCTAGGATTGCATCCTGGCTGCTTGCAAATCACGTTATGTGGAGCCAGGGAGCTCATGGCTTGGCAGAACAACTCCCATGGCTGTGCCCTGTCCTGACAGGAGGGAAACTGCTTATTTTCCCCCTATATTTTAAGAAAAATATGGGGTTTGTGTTTTTAAGGGTGATGAGGAGGCTCTGGTGCTGCCCCTCACGCCGTGTCCTCCCCGGCAGCAGAGCTGAGCCTGGGTGACGTTCCCCAGGGTTTCCCTGGATTCAGCCAGCAGATCTTGTAAATGTACAGGACCATTTAGGCTTTTAAGACATCTGAGGTCACTTTTCATCGCAGGCTGGGCCGCTGCACAGTTTTACAGGGTCATAAAAGCCCTGACAGGAGTCATAAAAGCCTCCAATTGCACTGCACAAACCCACGGAGTATATTTTAAGGGCCCCTGAGTTTTCATTTTGCTGCTTTTATGGGAACTCATAAAAGCCTCGATGAGCACAAGCCCTGATTGGCTCCTCAGCACGGAGGTAGTTAAAATTACAGCCGACGACAAATTGTTCCAGTCTAAATAAATCAGGGGTTTGCGTGGAATGTGGGAGAGGAGCCCCGCTCCCCCTTCCTGTGTGCTCCTGGTGTCCGTGTGGGCACCATCCCCTGTGACCTGTGTGCTCTGCTGTCCTTAGGGATGCGTCTTAGCTGTCCTGTTAGAGGCCACGCTGTGTCCTGCTGAGCTCTGTGCTGCCCTGGCCTCCCCTGGGCACACAGCTCTGCTGCATCACTCACCCTGCACAATCACACCAGGCCTGTTCCCACCAAATGCTGCCCCATAACTCTTCTGCTCCCTTCCAACCCAAACTATCCCCATGGTGATTCATGTCCCACACTCAATCCCCAGTGGCACTGCAGGGCTGTCCCTGCTTTTTGTGCTCAAACAGATGCTCAGCTGGCTGTCACTAAGGCAGGGACTGCCCCCTGTGCATGGCAGTGGTTGTGACTGGAGGGGTTTGGCAGCGGTTTTGGGCTGCATTGTATTTCTGGTGAGCAATGTCAGTTTGTCAAGAGGGAAATATTTCATAGAAATAGCTTGTTGTGGTGTTTATTTTTAACATTACCTAGCTAGACTGAAATAAATAAGAGTGGTTGAAATTCAAATGTGATGCTTGGAAACTACAGAATCAGACCTCGGGGTGTGGTGTGACCTGAAAATGGGAATGCTTGGGATGAGTTCCCTCTCTTCCTGGGGCAGGGGAATATTCCTTGGTCCTGGCAGTCTCACCTGGGCTGCTGTTGTGATGGCGAGAGGGATGTGGTGAAGGTCAGGGCCATGGGAGGAAGGAGGCAAAGCAGGGGTTGTGGAATGCTTGCAGCAGCAAGTGGAGTGTCTGGGTTTGTCATGGAAATTTCCTTGGCTGTTGTCCTGCTCTCTGCACTGAGCTGGGAATGGTGAGGGCAGGTTTTGGTGGTTGTGTGTGCTGCGGTTTTTGCAGGTTTTTGGGTTTTGTTCAGGTTTTGGTGGTTGTGTGTGTGCTGTGGTTTTTGCAGGTTTTTGGGTTTTGTTCAGGTTTTGGTGGTTGTGTGTGCTGTGGTTTTTGCAGGTTTTGGGTTTTGTTCAGGTTTTGGTGGTTGTGTGTGCTGTGGTTTTTGCAGGTTTTGGGTTTTGTTCAGGTTTTGGTGGTTGTGTGTGCTGTGGTTTTTGCAGGTTTTGGGTTTTGTTCAGGTTTTGGTGGTTGTGTGTGCTGTGGTTTTTGCAGGTTTTTGGGTTTTGTTCAGGTTTTGGTGGTTTTGTGTGGACTGTACTGCTCTCCCTTAGCCCTTCCCTGCCTCTCATTCCCATGGGCATCTCCTTTTCCTCTGGGCCGTTTCTAGCCTTCCCCTGAGCCAGTTCTCACCACAGGGAGGAAAGCTCCCCATCAGTGGCCTCCTCCATTGCTGTGACCTCCCCTTTTCCCTGGCTCTGTGCCCAGGTACTGCCCATGGTGTGAGGCCATTGCTTGGTGTGACCTGCAGGAGCTGCGCTGCCTCCCAGGGCTCAGACTGGCAAAGCCAAGCCCAAGGGACCAGGCTCAGGTCCCACAGCCCCTCAGAAAGGGACTGGCCAAGTCTCAGCTGTGTGACCTTCCAGCCTGGAATCTGCTTTTCACAGCTTGGGAAAGAAAGGAAGCGATCAGAAAGGTTCTCTTTGCTCTGTGAAGATAAATGTGTCTTATTTCTGTCTTGCTGTAGCTTTATATAGTAATTATATCAACTACAGCTGATCAAAGCATTTGTTAAAGAGAAAACTATCTCTCCTTTGCTTTTGTTACTGTTTGCAGCCAATTTGACAGGCTTTATATCTCTGACTACATTTTCTCTTATTTTCCACGCTTGATTTCTCTTTTTCTCTTCCTTCCCCCTTGTTGGCACCTGGCACATAGATGTATCGCCCTCCCCTCCTCCCCTTCCCCTTCCCCCTCTCTCCATCTGGCTTAATAAAAAGGTTTTTTAAGCCATCCCAGAGACTCTGGAGCAGCAGCAGCCGTGCAAGTGCTCAATCTACCTGGGCCTCGTGTTCTGGCAGAGGTGGGAGTGAGGTGGTTCAGCCAAGCACGAGAGTGCCCGGAGCAGCTCCCCTCGCTCCTCACCTCTCCTGGTTTTCTATTTTCTGACATTATTGTTTCTTCAGGTGTTTGTGAGGGTTTAACCTCTTATCTCAGAGTTTTCATGAGACTGGCACGAATGGGCTGACCTTTTGTCCGAGCCATATCCACAAATCCCAGAAAGCGCATCCTTGCTGCTGCTTTAATATTCTTTTTTCCTTCTTTTTTAGGATTCCTTCTTTTCTTGTTGACTTTCCATCTTTCTTTAATCTCATTTAAAACCTCCCTCTCCTCCAGTGTCTGTACTCCTTTCTCTCTCTCTCTGTTATTGGCTTTATGGCCAAATGCTTTAATTTATTTGCCATACAATATCTCTTTACCACCGTTCTGGGGATACAAATTGTTTGAAAGACGTTCCAATAATATCCAGGCTTGGCACATCTGTTTGTCAGTGCAGAGCTTTTCCAGCTCAGCCGCTCAGGGACGGGTAGGAGGAGGGTATTTTCCTCTGCTTGAGCAACTGGGGAGATTAGATGTAATTACCTGGGCTAAAACTTAGCTGGGATTGGAGTTTCTAAGACAAAATGTCCTGGGAAGCTGCTCCTTCCCCAGTATCAGTGCTGTGGTATTGACATCAGCCAAAATTATTTGTACCCTGGTGCTGGTTTGTGACAAATTCACTCCTTGCACAAGAAAAGGCTTGAATTGATAATTGGTGGAAAAGTTCTTGGTCAAAATAGGGCTCAGAGTGGGGCATTTGTGTTCAGACTGCTGGGGCTGATTGGGAATTTGTGGGTGGGGTGGGTGTCTGGCTCTATCCCTGCTGACAAGGGTGGGCGTGCTCTGTGGCTTTGCACAAAGATCACAGCAGCAGCGGGGACAGGAGCTGTCCTTATACCCATTCCAGCTGGGAACAGAGCTGCAGAGGGAACACTGGCATGGCTGGGTTTGCAGAGGGTCTCCAGCAGCCTCAAAGGTGATTTATTCCCGCTGATGCCTTTTAGCTGTGAGAACCTCAGTGATATTAGCAGCATGCTCTAACCAATTCTAGCCCAGCTGCCTTGGGCTGGGCTGGGGGTAGAGCTGTTAAATCCCCTCTGTGCTTCAGGCAGGCAGCAATTGCCTCCCCCATGGTGTTTTTAGCTCTCCTTATCAACGTGCTTCATAACTCCTAATGTACATTGATTGCTGTCTATTCCTCTTTTATTTTTGTGTTATGCTTGATTGCTGCTTTAGCAATAAGAATAGGGCTTTTAGCCAAAATTGTCTTTTTTGGATTGTGGAGTCCTGACTTTTTGGCTCTCTAATAAGTTTTGTGTTACGAGCCCACATTTCTCTGTTGACATTTTTCCTTCCAGCCAATTTCTCCCATAATTTTCCCCCGCGTTGGAAATGAGTCCTTTTGAAGCCCTGAGTATATATATTACTGATTGGGGCAAGCCTTTATTATCCATTGTGAATGTAATCAGGTCCTCATCACTAGTTTCTTGATAATCACTGAGCACCAGTTCAGTCATTAATTTCGTCTTTATCCATCATGTCTTCTTTCCACGTTATTTGCTAAATAGCTCGGACGTGATTGCGCCACTTGGCATCTGAGCTTGTAACTCTTTGCTTTCTTAATGTGTTTACATTGTCAGGGTAATGCTGTCCCTGCTGCTCAGGTCTGGGGGATTTTACTGTGAAGGATGCTCAGGCAGCTCCAGCACGGAGGAGATGAATACTCCTTTGTTGGATCATCACCATCGATGGTCTTTAGACCCTGAAGTTTCAATAGTGCCTTGCCTGGGAGCTCTAATTTATTATCTCCCCAAATCAAGCTCCTCAGAGGTGTTTGTCTTCCCCCTCATTTGCAGCAGGGTGTAGAAATTCATCCTGGTGTGGTTTCCCTCTGAGGTCTGTGCTGCTCAGGTTGATCCATATGTATCCAATTGGTCAAAGAGATCAAAAGCTCTAAAAGTAGGAAAATAAATGGATTTATAGCAAAGGTGGCCCAGTTGTTCTGATCACTCAGTAATGCCAATAATATCTCTCCACTTCTTGTCAAAGAGATTTTCCAGTTCTTGCTGCCTCTGGGGAAGTCCTGTGACATGGATGGATGTAAGGAGGGATCGAGGGAGGGAGGAGTGGATGGAGAAGCAGAGGGTGAACGGCTGCTTTGGGTGGTAATTCATAGAATCTCAGAATGGTTTGTGTTAGGAGGGACCTTGAGGTTCAGTCCCACCCCTGCTATGGGCAAGGACACCTGGCACTAGACCTGGTTGCTCCAAGCCCCATCCAACCTGGCCTTGGACACTTCCAGGGATGGGGCAGCCATGATTGGTTTGCTCACTGACCAGTCTTGGAATTTGTGCCCTGCTTGTTTTTTTTGGGGTACCCCCATTAAACTCCCACTCCCTACTAATTGCAGGGGTTAATTAGCCAGGACAGGGCTTAGTCCTGCCATGCTCAGAACTTCTGGTGCCCAAACCAGCTTCTTACACCTGCCCTGACCCTCTCCCTCTTCCTTCTGTGTCGTGCAGTTTGGGACCCCTTCAGTGCCTTTTGGGAAGGTTTTCAGACTCCTCTGAACTCTGCTGGGGGAAGCTGAGGCTGCAGGCATTAAAAACCTAAACTTCCAACAGCTGCTGATCCCTGCACTGGTGTAAAACGAGCTGAGGGATGACAGGGGCCTCGGGGGGTAAGACATGGTGACTTGCAGGATTGAGCTGAGCCCTGCAGGCACCTCTGCTGCCCTCCTCCTCCTCCTCCTCCTCCCCCAGCCAAGTGCTCTGCTAACATTTTTCCCTGACAAGCTGCCATGCTCCCTCCTGGCTGCTTCTGTCTCATGCCTTCCCTCAGTCTGCAGGGACTGGGCATTTACCATAGGCAATGAGACTCTCTGTGATTACATTAGGCTTGTAAAAATTGGAAAAACAAATGCAAAAGGACTCTGAAATCTGTTTAAAGCCACAGGCTGGTTTTTCAGTCATGAGGGTTTGTAGCAAACGTCCCCAAAAGTGTTTTTTTGGTACTTCTCACTGTGTCCTGCCTGGGTGGCAGTGGCTGTGACTATCACTCTCTTTTGGGGTGGCCAGATTTGGATCCCCACATTCTTGTTTGGGGTGGTGGAATGTGGCATCAAGGCAGGTATCTGGGTGTGTTTTATACTGCACACAAGGTGCTGTATAAAAAACCAGATCTGGGTTTGTTGCTTTTGAGGGAGTGATGGAGTCAGCAGGATGCACTGGGAATTTTCACAGAATCCTACAATGGTTTGGATTGGAAAGGACCTTGTGGACAGGTGTTTTATCTCCAACCCCCCTGCCGTGGGCAGGGATCCACCTGCTAGATCAGGTTGCTCAGCGCATGTCCAACCTGGCTTGGAGTTTTGAAGAATGCTGTTGCGTTGCCACTTGGATCAAATTTCGATTTATTCAAATTAATTTCACCAAAACATGGAGCTGTAAGTGGTGGGCACAGAGATCCTCAACCCCATCAGGGATCAGCAGAGAGAATCTCCAAGAAGAATTTATGCCAGCCTGTGCCTGATGCTCAAGAGAATTAGGAGAACTCAGGGCAACCTTAAAATGAGGGTTTTTTTTGTCTTTCCCATTGGAGAGACAAATTCAGGAGGCAATGGATGCCACGGGATGGTGGCTGCAGAATAGGTGAAAAGCTCAATGCCCTGCCTGCTAAAGGGGCAGCCTGAGAGCTCTCAGTCCATGGAAAACTAAGCAGCAAATGGATTTTAAAATTCTTGATTGTGTCCTTCTTGATAGTGTCCTTCTTCCTTCTAATGCACATCTCGTCCATCGCCACCTCTTCTCGTTCTTGCTCACAGTTTCAACTTTCCTTTCTCCAGAGGCATCAGACCCTCTGGATAATGTGCCTTGACAGCTTCTCTTAGCAGAGCTTTCAGCCTCGGTGTGCAGGGCTCTGTGGAAATGGAAGAAAATCCACCTGGTAAATGCTTCTACGGGCTGAAAACAAACTGCACTGAACATCCAGCCCAGGCAACTTCTGCAATTCCCAAAGCCAAGCAAAACCTCGAGGGGCTTAAAAATGAGCAGTGGCTGAGCTTTGGGATTTTCCTCCTATTTTCCTCTGCAGTCATGAAAAGTGAAGGATATTGGGAGTTATTTTACCAAGAGGAAATCAGGTAGCAGGGAAGTGCAAAGACATCCACTGGGGCTCATTCCTCAGTCCATCCCCACCTCCCTCAGCCCTTCCAGAGCAGGAAAAGGGGTGGGAGATCTGGGAGCCCCTCGTGGTCTTGGCACAGGCATGGATGCTGTGCCAGGACAAGGCTCCCGTGTTCAATTCCAGCTGTGCATCCAGGATTCCTGGTGTGCATCTCAGCGTTACCAAATCCCCTTCATTTCTGAAAAGATTAAAGTTGGGCTTTCCAAAATCCTATTTTTTGATAGTTTCTTTGCTCCTGCCCCCCACCTCCCTTCCTATTTTCTCTCCCCTCCATTCCCCGCACTCATCCCCTTCTCCTTGCTGTCATCCATCTCTCCCCTGTACACATGTGGAGAGGGTCCTTTCTGGTAGCCAAGCCTTTGGAGCTTCTTTTTACTTTAATTAGGAATGAGTGAAGGCAACAAAGGGATTTGTAAGGGGCCGCATCCGGCTGTAGGATGCTGGGTCCTGCTGGAGAAGGAGCTGGGTATGTTCCAGTTCTTTGTGTGCTTTACAATTTCTTCTATTGTTTTAGGGTAATATAATTTACTTTGTTTTAAATACAAGGGCTGCATAAACCGCCATCTGTATTATTTTGTGGACCCTGACATAAATTTCCATTATGGTGCTTATTAAAATGTCTCTTTAATGCCCAGAACATCGACAGCGCTTTGCAAATGTGTGGTTTTTTTCCCCACTGCCTTGTGAATTGACTGGATTTATCCCTGCCAGGAGTCTTTTGGAGGGTGATGCTCGGGGGGAGGGAGAATCTTTTTTATCTCATCCTGTTCAGTGAAGCTTGTGCCCCACACAGGGGCTCCCAGGCCACCTCAGCTTGAGTAAGTAGAGGGCAGCAAGTCCTGCTGGGACAATGCAGCCATGAAATGCACCAGGATTAAAAACTGGAAAAGCTTTTATGAAATATATGTGTCTCTTTCTTTTCACCCTGCCCCCAAAATCCAAATATTTCCTGCAAGTGCTGCTGTTTTATCAGAGCAGGGCTTTTCCTAGAAGAGATCTTTTTATTCTGCTCAGTGTTTGTGCACTGTCTAGCCAGGCAAAGATCCCGTTCTCCATGTGTTCCTAGGCATCTTTCTAATAACCATGGTTAATAATGAATGACAACCATTAAATCACTTTAAATATGTACGAGCAGCACGATGGAGACCCTTGTTTCCCGGCACTGGTAATGCCAGTCAGGTGTGGAGAAGCACGTTGCTCTCTTGTGCCACGGCCACAAAAGGGGGGACCCTGTAGAGAACCAGGGTAATTTGCCTGCTTGTTGCTTTATTTAGCAGGAAAAATGCCTGGAAATGGAATCAGGAGAGACATTCCCACGTGGGGGTCGGGGGGGCATCAGTTCATCGTGGCGCGGCAGAGATTATGTGAGGCGGCAGCTGCTCTGCCTCCGTGGGCTTCACGAGGGTAAAGCTCGTTTTGTGGCAGCTTGATTCCTGCAGGCAGGAATAATCCAGATTAGAGGGACCTGCTGTGCTTATGGAAGCTCGTGAACAGCCAGCCAGGAAAGCCTCTGTGCCCATGAACTTGGTGTGTGATCAGGGGCTGTGCTACATCTGTCTAGAGATGTAGAGATAGAGGGATACTGAGTGTGTCCCTTCCATAGTTATCAATGCAGGGCGCCCCCAACGTGAGCAATAATGTGCTCTGACTCCATGGTTCAGAAGGCTGAACAAATGCTTTATTAAGCTAGGTTTTATTACATTAATACTATATTAAAACTATACTAAAGAGATACTACACTAAAGAGATACTGTACTAAAAAGATACTAAAGAAAAACCTGTGACTTCTTCCAGACAGTCACGACACAGCTGTGACCCAAGTGGTCAATCAGTCCAAGCAACCATCACTGGTGTCCAATTAACAAATCACTCTTGGTAAACAATCCCCATAACACATTCCACATGTGCCAAACAACAGGAACAGCAAGTAGAGATAAGAATTGTTTTCTCTTCTTCTCTGAGCTTCTCATGGCCTTCCCCAGGAAAAATCCTGGGAGAGAGAATTAGGTCTCTGTTCAGAGAATGTGAATACCGCACGCAGTCCCACCTTCTGCCCTGATGTTGGACCATCTCCTCTGGCAGGATCCAAGGGACGCTTTAGCCCTGTCTCCTCGAGTCTGTGTTGCCTCTGCTCCAACAAAATGGGTCTCTGCCTTTTTCTGGTATTCTGCCTTCATCCCACAAATCTGCCAGTATTGATGGCAACAGGACGAGGGACAGATTTTGGCAGAGCTGTTAAGACCCCTCCAAGGTTCAAGCAGCTGATGGGGACATGTGTCCTGTTCCTTCTCACCCAGGGAGGTTTGGCTGCCCATCAGGTGCACCCATCAGGTGCCTCCAAACCCTCTCCAAGCTCCCTGCACCCCTCACTGAAGGCAGTCCAAAATGAATCAAGCACGCCCTGCTGTGCCCACACCAGCACAAACAAGAGCAGAATTTGCTCCTCTCTGCTGCTCCTCATGTGGCTGAAGCAAGCTCTGGGATTTTCCACTGCCCTGCGCCTCGTCTGTCCCTCTCCTCTGCTGTCATCACACTCGCTTGGTCCCAGCATCCTGCTGCAGCTCAAAGGAGCCTTTGGAACACAGGGATGGTGCCCAGATGCTTAACCCACAGTGCCTTTGGAGGTGTCACACGTTCCTGGGGCATTGTGGAATGACTGCACGGGGCTGGAGGTGGCAACAAGAAGGTGTTTCTGGCTGCTCAGTGGAGCAGAATGACATGAAAAGCTTGTCCTGCTGTGATAAATTCCCCTGGTCATCATTCCTGACCTGCTGGGGTGGGGCAGGAGGAGGAATGCTGAAGCATGCCTGGGAAATGGGGAGGGAAGAGCATGAGTGTGGAAGAGGAGTGGATAAATTATTTAAGATATGATCATTAGAGCCACGAGAGGGAGGAAAAAGTAAATTTTATTGCCTTTTGCTTTGCTTGCAGTATTGAAAATGGAGGGAAAAAATCATTTGGGATCAAGCTGGAATTCAACCTTAGTAACTGACAGCTGAAGGGAAATAAGGGAATTGATGCTGGTTTGACTGTTCTTCATTCAGTGAGAGTGGAGAAAACCTTTGCTCAAGTCTTTTCCTGGTGAGACAGGCCAGAGGGCCAAGGGAGCAGCAGAATTCTTTGGGATTGGGCCTGGAGAAGTTTGCTCCTGCTGCTGTTCTTGGTCAGGAAAATCAGAGAGAAGAGAAGGGCAAACTCTTATTGCCCCTGCTTTGGATGGCACCTCAGGCTTTGCATGGACAAATCCCACAGGTTTTGGGCAGCATCCTGAGGCATCCCCCTCCCCTGGGATGTGCTTTGGCAAGCACTGCTTTCATCCCTGCTCCGTTGCTGGTGGGATTTTCTTCCCTGAGTCATGTAGTTGGGCTGGCTTTCTCCTTCCTTCTCCCAAGCCATGGTGGCAATGTCCTAGTGAGACCTGTCTCTGTTGGCTGGGATGAAGCTGCTCCGGTCTCCTGAATAGGACATGATGCTTCTTCCCAAGCCCCTGGCAGAGGTGATGCTGAGGGCTCTGGACAAGTGCTTTTATAGTCTTTTAAGATTTCCAGAGCCACTCTTGGAGGGCCGTTAAGACCTTCGGCTGGTGATAATTGGATTTGTAAGACAGTGCAACATGTGATAAAGTGCTCTTGTTGGACAGGATCCCAGTTTTCTTCTATCATTCCTATTAATGTGATAAATGTCGCTGTCTCAGCTGATAGGGCCGTGTTGGATAATAAGATTGGAATCAGCTTTGATTTCTCCAGCTCAGTTCTGCATCACGGCTCTGCAAGAGCAGGCAGGAGAGACCTGGCCAAGGTGCCCATGCTGAGGTGGGGGTTTGTGTCCCTTCACTCCACGCTGATCCCTGGCTGGCAGGACAAGAGACAAGGAAATGGATCCAAGGTAGGGGCTGCAAGCCTTCAAACCCCTCAGCATGGAGTGGGTGAGGAAGATGGCCTTGGAGGAGCTGGAGCAGAGGCTTGGATGTGCCAGGCAGTGAAACTTCTCCTAATTAAAGCTGATGGCAAACAAATGCGGGAGTGGGAGGACAGCTGGGAAGCACAAGTCCAATTTGGAACTGAGCAGCTGTGAAATTGGACCCACTGACCACAGCTGGGGCTGGAGGAGGAGGGAATCAGGACTGGGAGATAACCATAATGGCTATAGGTGATCTTACTGCTCCCTGCATGTCTTGATGTACCACAGCCTGTAGGACATCCTACTCCGCTCCTTGGGAGCTGTCCAGGTCCTGCACCATGGATGAGTAGAGGGAGAGGCGGCACTTTGGAGGCCCAGTGTGCTCCATCTCCTCTACCACAGTGGTGCTAGCCAGAATGAACAAAGCTTTCCTCCAAGGCATTGAGCTGAAGCAGAAAGAGGGGGCAGAGTGAGGTTTTTCCATGTCCAGCCTCCAATATGTTGGAGAATTAATGGTTACCCTTTGTGTGCCTAGATAAGAGAGGTCTTTTACAACCAATCAGTCTCCTAAGCTGGAGATGTTTTTCCCCCTGTCCTTCTCTTTGTGTCTCTCCATTTCATTCCTCTGAAGATGTGTTGTGCTTCACTGGTTCCTCAGGAATGGGATGTGTGTGCTGGGGAGGATAATGCTGCAGCAGCACTCCAGTGTGGGTGAGCAGTAAATTGTTATGACATCCTGCTCATGCCTTTTCGTAGGACTTGTGCTTTTTCTTGCTAAACAAATGCCAAATGAAGCTTCCTTCCTCTTGGAGGGTGGTTTGAAGAGGCAGCTGGAGGCACCAGCCTTTGAAATGAGGTGGCAAACTGAGCTGCTGTCTCTTTCTGCTTGATATTTTGTGCGAGATGAGGGCAGCAGGAGAAGAGCTCTGTGTCCAGCCTCCTGCCTGCTCCTTGCAGAGCTTGGCTTTCCTTCCAGCTGTGGCTGGGGCCAGGGAGCTGCTCCGCAGCCTTAAAACCTCACTGGGCTTTGGTATGGAGGGAGGCAGTGGCCAGAGAAAGTCATTAAACACCCCCTGTGTTTAAAGCTGGACTTTGCCAGCCATGCAAGCAGAAATCACAGCGCTGTGAGGCTGCTGCAGGGATCATCCCAGGGTTATTATCCTCAGGTTCCCTTTCTCAGGGAGCAGCTGCACTCAAAGGGAAAGAGGAGCACACACTGTTCAAAGAGCCAGGCAAAGTACCCTGGGCCTGCTGAGCCCTGCATTGGTAAATGTTATTTCCCATCTTCATTGACTTCCTGGTGTGTCCTTTCTACTGGCTCTGATTGCTGCCTCTCCCACCCTGAAAGCTGGGTTTTGTCCTTTTCTGTGATTGCTTTGATCTATACAACACACAGGAAAAAAAAAAAAAATGGGGGGAGGCCAGCAGGCAGCAATGAAGAAAATCAAAATTAAAGAGAAAAAGTATTCATAAATAAATATTTCCAGGCCCTGAGTGATCTGCCCTGTTTGTGCCATTTGCAGCTTGGAAGTGAAGTATTTGAGAGCTTGATCCGAGGCTGAGCAGGGTTGGGAAGGATGCAAAGAGCAAGAATTGCAGCAAACTGCTCCTGTTCTGGGATTTGGGAGGTGAACTGTGCCTGGAGGATTTGTTTTAGTTGTTGGGAGAGATCTGTTGAACCTTGCAAAGGCCCCAGGAGCTGCTGGGGAGAACAGAGATGGGGACTTGGCAGCATCAGCGTGGTCTGATGTGTGTTTGTGGTAGGGGCTAAAAGACTTAGAGAGGAAACTTTACCTCTTCCTCCTCATCTGGTGGAAGGTGGATAGGGATCTCAGACATCCAGCTGCTTCCCATGGTCCTGCTCCATCACAACAGGGTAGCCAGAAGGATTTGGAGTTTGGACGTGTGTGGCATTTCACTTGGCTGTGGTTTTGCATTGTCCAAGGAGATCAGGGAAAGGTTCTTCCCCCAGAGGGTGCTGGCACTGCCCAGGCTCCCCAGGGAATGGGCACTGCCCCGAGGCTGCCAGAGCTCCAGGAGGGGTTGGACAGTGCTCTCAGAGACAGGGTGGGGTTGTTGGGGTGTCTGTGCAGGGCCAGGAGTTGGATTTGGGGTCTCTCTGGGTCCTTCCAGCTCCAGTTCTGTGATTCTGTGTTTGGAGCAGGGACTGCCTCATTCTGTGACCAAGCACAACCTTACCATGCCAGGCTCTGATCTCTGCCCTGCCTGCTCACTGCTGTCAGCTGTGGCTGCTTGTTTATGAGGAAGGAGTGTCAAATATAGTCCCAAAATATGCTTTGCAAGGACGAGAGATCCCAGGGCAGAACCCAAAAGCAGCTGCTGCCTTATCACACCTGGCTGGTACCTGGCGAGCGCATCATCGCCTTGTCGGGACAGTGACACCTGGTGTGGCACAGAAATCCTGCTGGGTACAGCCCGTGTCACACAGGCAGGGGAGGCTGCCCTGCTCTGCCTGAGAGATGGGATCTGCAGAGATGGCACAGGGCAGCGTTCTCCAGCTGCTCCAGAAAGGCCAGGCAGAGGGGAGATGCTCAGGGGCTGTGAGCCCCCTCTGCCAGATGTTTGCCAGTGGTTGCTCTCACCCATCATTATAAGCACTGAATTCCCTGCATCCTCTCTCTGTGTTTGCAAGGCTGCACATGTCCAGCTGCCTGTGCATCACCAGCTTGCTGGCCTGACCCTCAGTCATCCCCTCTTTTAACTTTTCTGGGCTCTGCTGTGTTTTATTGAAGCCCTGGAGCAAAGGAGTGCTCCTCCATGTAGCACTTTATGTGCCACAGTGCAGTCTTTATTACTATTATTATTATTAAATGTTGTTTTTTTTTTTTTTAATCTGGAGAGAACGGATATTTATAATTTACCACCCAGGGCTTGGTAATTAATATTTGTGTAGAGCTCTCAGCGATGTCTTGGATGTGAAATGTATTATATAAATAAAGACTGTCTTACAAGCAGCAGGGGAAGAGGGGAATTAAATAAAAAACAGGTTTCTGCGATGTTCATGGGAAAAGGTGGATCTGGGAAGGGGTTCAGGATGCCCAGCCCCAAAAGGGCTGTGGGAATTTTCACCTGAGATGCTGCCTGGGCAGGTCAGGGGCTCCCAGTGCTCCAGGCCTGGTGATCTGAGGCTGCTGAGCACACATGGAATGAATTAGTGTTCTCACACAGAGCAGGAAATGCAATGAACTCACAGGAGCTTTTAGAAATATTGGAAATATCTGTATGGAAATAATACTGGGGGTTAGATGGGCTGTGGGGATGGAGCCGTGGTAGAAGTGCTGCTGCAAGGGGGCTGTCACCACCTGGGTGACAATCAAGGGGTCCCTTGTCCCCATCCCCTCATTGCCCCGAGCTGCAGAGGGGCAGGGCAGGAGCTGTGGAGCAGCCAGCACCCCTCAGACTCAGTCACAGGGATGTGAACCCTGCTGTCCCTAGGGAACCTGCCCATTTCAGATTGTCCTGATGGCACCAGGAGATGAGGGAGAAAATCCCACTGCCCCTTGTGGGGTCACCAGCCCCAGGAGCTCTTTTGAATCAGAATCCCAGAATGTTTTGGGTTGGAATGGATTTAAACCCCCCCTTGCTCCATCCTCTGCCATGGGACCCTCCCACTGGACCAGGTTTCTCCAAACCCGTCCAACCTGGCCTTGATGACCCCTTTTGGGAGGCATTTGGGGTCACTCATGTCTTCAGGGGCTTAAAATCCTCCCCAGCAAACTCTGTCTATTCACAATTTGACTTTAAAATAAACCCATGAAAAAAAAATGGAAAAAAAAAAAAGAAATAGTTGCAAACCCCTCCCCAATACCCTGCTTGTCTCACAGTTGTGCTTAAAAAATTCCATCTGCTGCATCCCATCACAGGTTTTCCTGGCCATAATAATTTCCCTGGAAAAGGCAGGTGTGGGTTGACTGGAATTATTACTGAACAGAGCTCAAACCACCAATTTTGGGTCAGGGAAAGGAAAAAAACATTTAGAAAACTTGTTTCATTTTCCAGAAAAATATGTGGATTTTTGTTTCAATTACTGTTTCGGGTTTTGGGGTTTTTTTGCTAAATGTAACCAGCTGTGGTTATGAGGGTCAGAGAAACCTGCTACCTAAACCAGAGAACACCTGACAATGAAACAAAACCTTTATTTTCTGGTTGAACAAAATATTTAATTTGACTCAAACAATTTTTCACCTGATTTTTCACTTTTGTCATAAAATCAATTTCCTGCATAGCTCTGTTCTCCCACGCTGCCAGCATTGTGGAGTCAGGGAATCTTTTTCCTTTCTTTGTATTATTTTCTCCTTTTCCTCCCTTTCTTTCTTTTCTTCTCTCTTTTTTTTTCCTTTTCTATTTTTCCATTTTGTTTGAATTTTTCTCTTCTCCTTTTGTCTGATGTTTTCTTTCCCCCTCTTTTTCTTGCCTCTCCTTTCTTTCCCTTTCCCCCATTCTTTCCCTTTCTCCAGCCAGTTTCTCTCTCCAGTTTTTCCCCTTCCTGACCTTTCCTCTTTCCTTCTCCCTCTTTCTTTTCTCTTGCTCCCATTTCCCTTCCCCACCCTTTCCCCTTCCTCCTTTTCCTTCTCCCCTTCTTCCCATTCCCTGCCCTTTCTCCTCCTCTTCCCCTCTTCTTTCCCTTCCCCCTTCTTTTCCCCTCCTTTCCTGATCCTCTTTCTTTCCTTTCTTCCCTTTCCCCCCTTTTCTCTTCCTTCCTTGACCTTCCCCCCTTCTTTCCCTTCCCCTTTCTTCCCTTCCCCGTTTTTTCTTCCCTCCCTCCATTTCCCCCACTTTTACCCTTTCCCCCCTCTTTCCCTTCCCCCTTTTTCTCTTCAGCCCTTTTACCCTTCATCCCCCTCACTCTTTCCCTCCTTCTTTCCCTCTCCTCCCTTTTTCCCATCTCCATTTCCCTTTCTCCCCAATCTTTCCCTCTGCCCCCCTTCTCTTTCTCGTCCTCTTTCATTTCCCCTGTTCCCTTCCCGCTTTCTTTCCTTTCCCTCCTTTCTTCCCACTTCTCTCCCTTTCCTTCCCTTACTCCTTTTCCCCCTTTTCCTTCCCACTGCTTTTACCCTTTCCCCCACTTTTCCTTTCCCTCCTTCTTTCCCTTCCCTCCCATTTTCTCTTCCCCTATCTTTCCTTCCCCCCTTTCTTTCCTTCCCCCTTCCTTCCTTTTCCCCTTCTTTCCCCTTCATCCCTTTCTTTCCCTTCCCCCCCTTTTCTTTCCCTTCCCACCTTTCTATCCTTCTTTGTTCCCCCTTCTCCACTTCTCTTTCCCCTTCCCCCCTTTCCCTTCTCCCCCCTTTTTGTCTTTCCCTCCTTCTTTCCTTTTGCCCCTGCTTTCTCCTCCTCTTTCACTTTCCTCCTCTCTTTCTCTCCCCCTTCTTCCTTTCCCCTTTCTCACTTCCCCCTCTTTTTCCCTCCTCCCCCCCTTTCCTCCTTCTTTCCCAATCCCTTTTATCCCTTTCCTCCCCTCCCTATCCCTCTTTCTTCCCCCTTTTCTCCCTCTCTTTCCCCTTCCCCCCTTTCCCTTCTCCCCCCTTTTTCCCTCCTTCTTCCCCTTTGCCCCACCTTTCTCCTCCTCTTCCACTTTTCTTCTCTCTTCCTCTTTCCCCCATTCCCCCTCTTTTTCCCTCCTCCCCTTTCACCTTCTTTTCCAACCTTTTCTCCCATTCCCCCCTTTTTATCTCTTCCCCCTTTTCTTCCCCTTCTCCCCTCTCTTTCCTCCTCCTCCACATTTTTCTCTTTCCCTCCTTCTTTCCCTTCCCCCCACTTTCTCCTCCTCTTTCACTTTCCTCCTCTCTTTCTCTCCCCCTTTATCCTTCCCCCACTTTTCCCTCCTCTCCCCCTTCCCTTTTCTTTCCCATCCCTTTTCCCCCTTTCCCCCCCTTTTTTTCCCTTCAGACTCCTGCCCTGCACTGCTCTGGCAGCCCTTATGTAACTAATCTGCAGGTAATATTGTGATTATATATCGGGAGCCATATGGTCCTGTGCAGTCACTTCCCGTGTTGTTAAACTGCTGAAGCGGATAAACTCCATGTCCATGCACAAAGTAATTGCACAAAACTAATTTGTGTTTGCAAACAGAACTGAAATTAAGTATGTAAATAAGCAGAGCTGCAGACTAAATATTATAGTAGGGAAGGGGGGGGGGAGGAGAAAGTGGAAACAACTTCATAACTGCAAAGTACAATCCATGCAGGGGATGGGAATGGGAAGTGTTTCTAATGTGCAGGGAGCTGATGCTGTGAACAACTGTTGGAGGGTTTGTGGTTATAAATCCTGCCTGTCTCCAGTGCAGGCCCTGCCTCCAGCTGCAGCACCAGCTCCCTCATCCAGGGGGGAATAGAGATATGTTATAATTTAATGGGGATTTTTTGCTGGGAAATAGATCTAGTTTAACCCCGTGTGTCATTTGGTTAGAGGCTCTATTTTATTTGAAAACTTTTCAGGATGAATGTTTTATAGCCCGGGGTGAGCAGCATGAATAATGGATGTGGGATTTGCTTTGGATCCATTTGGGGTTGAGCAGCAGTTCCCTCTCCCCCAAGGGGCAGAGACCCTCCTGTCCATGGGGTGTGAGCTTCTCCCTGAGCCAGGGGAGAGGCTGAATTTGATTTTGGGGACTTCTGGGGGGTCTCGGTGCCAGTTCCTGCTGAGCAATAGGTGGGATCTGCAGGGATGTGTCCCAGGGAGATGCAAATGGATTTTTGCAATGGCGAGATTTGGGCATGGGGGGTGGATTTGTCACCGGTGCACACCTCAAAAAATGGAATATTTACACACTATGCATGCACTTAAAATGCACTGGGGTGTCTGAGAGGGTCACAAGTGATCTGTGTGCGTGCTGGGATCCCAAAGCTGGGCAAAGCAGAGCGATGTTGGCTGCTGCAGAGAAGCTCTGAAGGGACCCTCTGTCTCCCAGCCAGCAATGGGAAGGTTCCCTCTGCTGGCAAATGCCAGACTGGCCCTGGAAAAGCTCTCGGTGATTGCACCGAGCCAGCGCTAAGCCAGAGAAAGGCTTTAATTGCGAGGTGCTTGGGAAAATGTCACCGCGTGTACACACATGTGACATCCTGTATTTATCGGGAGAAAAGGTGCTGGCAACGCTGCCTCCTATTTATAACCCTGCTAAAGGCTTGTCTTGGGACTGGAAGAAGAGCTCAGCTTCTCTCTACAAGTTTTTACTCCTAAAATTAGCCCCGTGTTTGGCTCCTCTGATGGGTGCTCGCAGGTGACTCTGAAATGGGTTGAAATCTGCCAGCGGAGGCACGAGGCGAGTGCAGTGTCATTATTCCTGCTATCATCATTAATGGTGATGTCCTTGTCATGGAATTGTGGATTTCAGCTCTGTTAGAAACTGAAAAGCTTTAAAAAAAAAGCCAGGAAAATAAAAAAAGAATGGCTGTTTACCAGATGGATAAGGGGCAGAATCGCTTGAGGGATATTATGACTCCGTGTTTTCAAGATGGTGCAAAAGCACAAGGTAAAATAGATACATTAATTGATCAATAAATAAATACTCATGAAAAACAGATGGGTCCTCTTGAGCCCAAAGCCATCTCTCTTTGTTTCTTTTCCAAGCTGGTACTTCAGAGCAGTGTTGGAGTGTGCCTGGCACACTGAGCTCTCCTCTGCCACACTGTTCTCAGGGCAGATCTGCACCGGGTGGCTTTGCCCCAGGTAAAACATCTGAACTGGCTCCAAGGCTCCCATTTCTCTTTGTCTTGCAGGGACAATCCCCCCTCATCCGTCTCCATACCTGTTTCTGCTTGGGCTTCCTTGCCCTGCAGCCAAACTCTGCCCCTCCCCACAAATAATGAGGTTCAGCAGCCTGGGGGGACCACGGAGCTCTTTCCCAGCGCTCTACCAGAAGGAATGGGCTTTTGCAGTGGGATGTGCTCCTGGGAGCAGTGGTTTGATGGGTCATGGCTAGGATGGACAGCTGCTCGCCCTGGGTGACCTTTCCAACTCCCAGCTCCATATGGGGAATCAGCAGGGAAGGCTGGGAGGAGTTTCCAGAGCTCTCCATCCAAAGCATCCCATGGGATGTTTCCCAGCAACAAATATCAGGGGTCATCCTAACTCTGGGCACCCTATGGCTTGGGAAAGTTCATCCTTCAGCAGGTGTGAGGCTGAGTGGTTGAAACCAGGGGAGGGTTTGATCCTGGAGAAACTCAGGGAGCATCCTCAGCTTTAGCTGTCGGGAGAGGTGTTCCCTCTTGTTTGTGCTGTAAAGACAAAGTTCCCACCCGACCTTTGCTGTCACCCTGAATCCCTGCAGACTGCCCACGGTGAAATCTGGCTGAATTCAGGACTCTCACTGCAGATTTGCAGCTGTAGGATGGGGATTGGACTCTTAGCCTTGACCTACTCTGAACCCCAGCCTGCAGCAGGCAGGGCTTTGGGTTGGGAAGATGGGAAGGTAAAATTTCCAGAGCTGGGAGAGGCTGCTGGGAGGCTGATTCCTACCCTTAGCCATGATCATTAGGTTCTGTTGTTGTGCAAATGTTTTAAAAATAACTAGGGAGGAAAAAAAATGCAAGTGCAGGGGGAAAGCACTGATAAACACAGCCTGAAATGCTGTTACAGGCAGACTTTAGAGCCTGAAATCACCTCAAATGTATTCTGAATTACCTTGAGCATATTTAGACAGATCTATTTTTCATTGCAGGACATTAATGTACTGACTTGGGGGATTTTTTTTCTCTGCACAAACATTTCTGTCGCATGCTGGGAGGAAGGAGTAATAACCCTCCTTAGCACCAGGACAGGAAGAAAGACTTTGCAAGGGAATGGCTGGGGAGATAGTTGGGGGCATGGCTGTGAATTTGCACTCTGGGGAGTTGTTTTTTGCAGTGTAATCCAAGGAAAACTGGAGCTTTGGAGCTGGCTTGGGCTCTGGAGTCTTTTCTGATGAGGCTGAGTTGATTTTCTTACCTATCATGTACAGTTTGTGAGGCTGTCGTGCTCCGTGCAATATTTGTATCCCTAAAGGTTTGTGAATTCCCAAGGAATCCTTTCCATAGGTTAGGATTTGAGGAGCAGGTTGTATGAATTAATATAAATAGTAGTAAATGAGCTTTTTCTCCCAGGATCTGGGATATTAGGGCACCATCCCTCTGCCAGGCAGGGACTTTGTGCAGATCTCAGGATGAATTAAATAGGAGCTTAAGCATCCTGAATCCCAGATCCTGAGTTTCCAGCTGGATAAGAGGGTTGTTGCAGTGCCTCCAGCTCTTGCTGTGTCCAGCAGCAGGAGGATGTGAGGATGGAGATGGTCTGCAGGGTTGGAGGGAGGAGGAGGAGGCACTGGAAAAATCCAGTACAGCTGGTGGCCTGAGCCAGGTGGGAGTGTCTGTGTGAACAGCAGGTGAGGGGCAGGAGGAGCAGCATGGCAGATGTTGAGGGGCTGGCCCAGGAAGGTTTTAGAGAGGAGGATGTGAAGGCAGAATGGGCTCTTCCCCGTGCAGCCTCCTGCCAGGCTGGAGCTGCCCTGCTGGGAGGAGCTTTGCAGGGATGAAGAAAGGAGAAAGATTTCTCCCACTTCTGGTTTGGTAGCTGCAGTTCCTGGGTTTGTTGGGGCAGTTCAAGGGAAGAGATGGAGCCTGGGATGGAGTCAAAGACTTCTCCTGGCTTCTGGCATTTCCAGGATTATTCCTGAAGGCAAGAGGGGTCTCCTATTTCCCTCCTCCTCCTCCTCCTCCTCCTCCATGCCTGGCTCGTTGCCTGCTTGGAGGATCTCTAACCCTTCCCTGTGTGCTTGTGATTAATGACAGAGGCAAGGAGACACCACGGCTGCTCAGCTCCTGTGGGCAGCAGCCTCCCACCCAAGCTGTGCCCGACCCTGGGGAGGGCAGACTCTGCTTGGATGAGGGACCTGGGCTTATCATATCCTTGGAAACCCAGCAGCATCCCTTGGCATTCCTGGGGATGAGGTGTTGCCCTTTCCAGCGGGGATTTAGGTGTGAAATCAGGGCAGTCCCTGCAGATGCTCTCAGGGCAAAGGCTGGAGCTGGGGGTGAATGCCTTGGAAAATTTCTTGGAGCTTCCATGCTGTCCCCAGTACTGGGCAGGTGTCCAAGCAGATAAAATATGGTGGAAACAAGGTGAAATCTCTCCTAATTTCCCTTCCCCCGTTGCTGCTCCCTCTCCCGATGCTGAGGTTGTATTCCATTTCCACAATTCATCACCTATGGCATGGCTGTGTCCTGCTGTCCTTCATGTAAATGCTTGGTTGCTGCTTGTGGGCAGTTAAGAGCATGTCAGTGTAAAAGTGTGCGAATTTCCCCTTATCTGGATATTTTTTCTTATCAGGAAGCCAGATGGAGATGTAGAGCAATAGGTGGATTTAGAATTCTGCTACTAAAACTCCTAAAAGCTGAGTTTTCCTGCCAATATAATGTATAGAGAAGACTGTAAGAGGATTTCCCCTATTTTCATCAGTCATGATGTACATTTGACAGGGTTTTTTTGTCCTTGCACTGCCCTTATCTCCAGCATTTCCATGTCTGAACTTCCAAGGCTGGTGCTGTTGAGCTCAGCCCAGTTGTCATCTCCATGGAGCCCCATCCATGGCAGGGCTGTGGTGTCCTGTAAACATGACAGTGAGTAACAACCAGAGTGATTGGATGGGGATCCACCTTGCTGGCTTTGGGACTGCTGGTTTGAAACAGGCTGGCAAGAAGTTTGTGGATAAACTAGAAACAAAAAAAAAAAAAACAAACAAAAAAAAAAGAGATATTTTATTTTACTTTATTTTATTTTTTTAATTAAGTCAATAAAGCCTGCCTGGATTGTCAGAGCAGAGCATGCCCTTGGCTGGTGACCTTGGTGTTATCAGTGCTATCAGAGATCTTTATTGCTTCCATCTCATCCAGCCAGGGATGGAGTTTTCCTCCTGTTGGTGGTGTGACTGCTGGGACGTGACTTGTCTGGAGAGGGGACAAAGCACTGGGCAGGGATTTTGGGGTGAGGTTTGCAGCTCTTCCACACAGCTGCATCCCCCTGAATCCCCCAGGGCAATCCCTGGGGATAGCTCCATGTCTGACAGAGCCTTTCCCTTCATCCCTGATGGAAGGGGACGAGATCAGGTCAGCTGGGCCAGTTTCCCCCTTAAGGACTGAGGAGGGCAGAAGGAGGGGACTGATAGCAAAGGAATGTGTCTCAGCCTCCCAGTTTTCCTTGTGGGAACTGGCCCTGGAATTCCTGCCTAAGGAAGGCAACGATTTATCGAGTAAAAGGCAAAGAAAATGGCAGTGATGGGAAGAAAAAAGGGAACATTAAAACCCCCCTGCTCTTCCAGAAGAAAGCAGTGTGGGCTAAAGAAGGGTCTCTGAAAAATATGAGGCATGAGTCCGAAGGAAGGGAAGGGGAGCATGCCAAATTCCCCTCTAATCCCCTCGACAACAGCCAGATATAACGGGTTGCCAGACTTTTCCCTGAGCTTGTTTTGCTTTGGGCCGGAGATTTTTACAAACTCTGGCATGTTGGGAATTTTAATCAGGGCCAGAGCCTTGTTCGTGGTGATGTTTATAAATGTGAGTGGAGGAGAATGTCCAGATTTTGCCCTTAAAAAAACCCACCAAGGAAACAACAACAACAAAAAAAAGCAAACAAGGAAAAAAAAAAAAAAAAAGGGAAGCTTACAAGCTGTTCCCATCCTCATTCTGTCCTGGCTGATGGAAAATCACCAGCACTTGCCTCATGTAAATGGCACTTTATCCACTGGAAATGTGAATGCTGTCACCAATGGCCTGGTCTGTCAAGCTTATCAGCTGAGCTGGTGAGACAGAGAGATGCACCCAGTCCTGTTCACGCCAGGAGAGTGTGAGATAATAACATTTGGAGGGGAGAAAAGGCAGCCAGGCTGACGGACAGGAATTGAGGGGCCCTGTGGAACTCCATCACTTATTCACTCCTGGGTTCATATTCAGGAGAATGGTGTTTGCTCTCCCCTTAGTTTCCTTTCTTCCTTTTATGCTTTTGAAGAGCCAATCCGGCAGGATTAGTTCTCTTTTCCCCTGCTCCCATCTCTGCATGTGTCATTCCTCATTTGCACCTGGAATAGGCTCTGGTGGATTTACTTTGGGTGCTGAGAAAAAGAGAGATTTGGAGATTTTCAGGCAAAACAAGGAGTGGTGTGGGAGCAAGGAGTGCCCAAGGAGGGATCTGCCATGGGTGAGGTGAATCCTTCTCCAGAAGTGCTGCTCAGGCAGAGGTGTTTGTGCTGGATATTTGGGAATGAGGGATTGCAGCCAGGAATCTGCTGATGGAGAGGGCTGTACCATGGAAGATGGATGGGAAAGAGGCTCCAGCAATGGCTTTGGAGATGTTTTGGGTTAGGGAGATGTTTTTCCAGCCCTAAAAGAGAGTATAAGGGAAGAAAGGGAGTCTGGGGATAGCTCCTTCTAAAACAGGCTAGCTGGGGAATGAAGCTGAAAATAAAAGAAGCGCAAAAGTTGGTTTTGTGGGAACTAATCATCAACTTGGCATCACTGCATGGAGAGAAAGGCTTCCACTCTCCTGGGAAATGAACCACCAGGAGGAAGGGGCTGTCCCTGTGCAGCACTCACAGAGAGCTGTGGGATCTCTCCTCAGCCAGCCCCAGCCTCGGAGGGACTGTTAATGCAGATCAGAGCCGTGTTCCATATGTATGATCCTGGAATCTCTGCCTCCAGAGCGAACCCCAGGCTCGAGGGCTCTAATGTAATGAGTTAAACTGCTTGTTCACAGCTCCACTAAAAGCAAATGGACTGGGAATTTGTTTTAAAAAACTGGACGGAGCTTTATCGGCCAATTAATCAGGATGTATAATGGATAAATTAAAGGGCAGAGTCAAGCGAGGCTGCCAAATAAAAACCAATAAAGTGCAATCTGCAAATGGACATGACATTATGGGATGCTGAACAACAGCAGCACAGGGGACCAGCACATGGCTTTAGGCTCCTCAGGTCCCCTTGGCTTCCCAGTCCATATCTTGGAGGGAAACCCATCCTGTGTGGATTGTTGTGGTTCACAGCAGGAGAAATGTTACTGCTTGAGGGGTATCACCATTCCTCTTTGAAACAGGCTGAATTGAGGGTGGTTGGAGAGTTGGGCACTTCAGAAATTCAGATGAACTGTGTGCAGCCCCCAAGGGGTGAATTTTGCAGCACCCACAGGAGCATCTTTTTTCCCTTTTTTATTGCCATTGCTGGAAATAGCAACATTCGGGATCCCTGGGTATTACAGCTGCTCCACTGCCTTTATGGGCAAAGGTTTTGCAAGGAGCACAGGCAGGGGGCTAAAAGGAAGAGCTGGCGATGGCAGGGATGAGTTGGAAGAGCTCATTTCCTCCCAAGCTGTGCAAACTCTGCACAGCTGATCAGGCACTCGAGGAGCTGCGTGTGGCTCCCTCGGCAGCACCAACCCCTCTGCCTGTGAGCAGCCCCGGGGAAGCTTTGGGAGCAGCAGCCTGGCAGATTGATCACCCCTCTCCCTACATGCCTCCATGGATGGGGAATTTCCTCCCCAGCAAAGAAACCTGAGCACTAAATTGACTTTGCAGGTAGGGTTGGGGGGCTCAGCAGCAGGATGGCGGGTGCTCAGCTCCAGGCCGAGTTCCCCACTGTGCTCACACTCCACATCCAAGTTGTCCTAGGTTTAAAAAAATAAATTAATTTCCTTGGTGCCTGCCATGGCCATTCTACTTCTCAGGTTTTGTGTCATGGCAGTTATAAAATCACTGGGAGCCCTCCTCTCCAGGTGACTGAGGTTCTCTTGGGCTTCCTGGGAAAATGAGGTGGCATCTGCTTCTCCAGCACTGGGTATCATGTCACAGCTCCAGCTGGGGCCTCTTCTAGGTCACTTGGCACATCACAAGTGTTTGATGCATCCTCTGAAGGGACGGCAGAGGTGTGAACCTGTCAGGAAGAAAAGCTACAGACAACTAGAAATAGATTTTTAGTTTATTTTAAAAGTTTTTTTGGTAAGTGAAAGTGTGAAAAAAAAAAAGGAAACTTTTTTTTTGAGTCCTTGCTAGAACAAAACCAGCAGGGTAACAGCACCAGGGCACTACAGGCAAGGAGGGAATGATATTGATACTTTAATGATATTAAGCAATATTTGGTTAATGGAAGACAGATCTGATGGACAGGAGGTGTTTAGAACACTGGCCAGGCCTTTTCCTTGGGAGCTTTGGTTGCCAGACCGATCCAGCCATGCATGCTCTGTAGCGTTGCTGCCTGTGGAGAAACTTCCATAAGGAAATCTTCTAGTTGAGAGACGAGGCCAGATCCTGACGAGCATATTGTTTGTGAGCAAACACCGACAGCTCACTCCTCAGCTGCTGCAGGCACGGCCATGTGGCAGCTTCCCCCCAGCTCTGCAAATCCCTGCTCCTCTCTGTGTTATCAGCTAGGAACGTGTTGCTCCCGATGGTGCTGCCACGGATGGAGGCAGGGCTGTGTTTGTGGGGTGCTGGTGGGGCTGAGGGTCAGCTCCAGAAAGACTTTCCCTCTCCTCTGACTCTCTTGTTTTTGAAAATTCCACTGGGTGCCTGCCTGCTTTTGCAGGGCTTTAAATCTCTGTCTCCTTTCTTGGTCTTGCCCTCAAAAGCTGCAGGGAGTTTAAGTTGAGCAGTGATTTCATTGTGTGTGTAGGACCAGATTTCCCATCAGCAGCATGGATAAGCACTCCTTGTTCCTTAGCTGGTGATCAGGGATTGAGTGTTACCTCAGCAAGGAGATTGGGATTAGGTTTGGGGGCTGTTTTGTCCAGCAGAGTCTTGGAGCTGAGGAGAGGCAGAGGACAGGGCACTGTCCCTCTGCTCCCCTGTCCTTTTGAGGTTGTGGCATCTCAGCTTTTGGGGGGTTGCAGGGTGAGGAGGGAGCTGGGCTGCCTTTGACATTGCAGCAGGAAAGGGAGCTGGAATCCCTTGCAGAAACACGGGATGTTGGTCCTTCCTGGGCTGAGTGGCAGCGCTTTGTCTCCCTTTTCCTGCTGTGGGCTGTAAAGAGGTTTTTAAGTGTCCTTAAAAAGCCTCTCCCAGCCCTCCTGGAGGTGCTCATGGTGTGCTAGTGGGGTGTATCCCGGTGGATGAGCATCTACATCTCCTGGGCATCCCTCCTGCAGGCTGACTCAGTGCTGAGCTTGCTGAATTGGGGCTCTTGGGATTAATTTCCTCCACTGGCTCTGCTTCCAGAGGCTCAGACTCAAAGAGGATTTGCCCGGCACTAGAGCAAATCTCACCCAGCACATTTGTTTACTTGCAAATCACAACCATTTCTGTGCACCCAGGCCAAGCTTTGCATCCTGTTTGTGGGCAGCAGAGACCACGAGACCTTGCTCAGCTAGAAAAGAGCCCCGTTGGGTGCAAATATCCCTCCTCATTCCCACAGGGAGAAGGAAAGCACAGGGAGGCTTTGGGTGCTGTTGTGTCATCCACTGCTGGTTGTAAGGGATGGGCTTGCAGAGGATGCTGCTGGCCAGGGATGCTCCTGCATCCCTCTCCTGAGGAGGGGACCACTCCTCACCTCCCCAGGGAGCCTCTGCTGCAGGGTGGGAGCGCTGACGGCTGCAGTGGCAGGAAGAGCAGCGTGGGAGAGGGTTGGAACCTAGAAAATCTGGGCATGTTGTCTTCTTTTGGACAAATAGCTTATTCTCTGAAAAATTCAGTTGTGGGTCGGCCAGCGCCATCTGTGAAGGCCTGCCAAACGTGGAGAAGAGTTTCAGCCAAGAGTGAAAGAAAAGGAAAAATTAAAAAACCTGGAAAATGTCCATTTCCAAAAGCACTTTGCAAAACAAACATTTCAGGTCTTTCTGTCCAAATTATGTTCCCTGTTGTTGACATGTGTCTATTTAATAATATATACATTTTCTAAGGTTTGGAGAAGATGACCTCAAGTACTCTGGTTATTTGATTTGTGGCTTCTGTGTGGGAAATGTTTTCACTCCCTGGACACAAAGCTATGGGAAGAGCAGATCCAGTCAGCTCAAGGACCTGTTTGGTCCTTGTACAGTGATTATTGCAACCTGGCCTCATTCACGGACTGGTGTACAAGTCTGTGTGGTGGGATTGGCTTTTCTGGGGAAGGGTGGCAGGTCTGGGGTGCAAACAGCCCAGCATCTTCTCTGGCTGTTAAAGACTCAATGTGGGAGCCATGGGGTGTAAATGTGACTGGGTTTGCTATTTCAAAGAGAGCTGGCTTTTCTGGAAGAACAGAGTTACACCTACTTGTGTTTCCACTTCCCCTTTCATATGTCTCTTCTCTGGTAGCTTCTCTTCTTCAACACTCTTGGTTTCCCATCTGTGCTTATCCAAGAGCTGTGACCCCAGATCAGTGTCACCTATCCTTTCCCGTGATCAGATTTTAACAGAAAAGAGGAAATAACTGTGGGTGGTTGTCAACATGGACAGATTAATGTAATAATTTAAGTCTGATGAAACATCTAGGACATCACCCGGTTGAACCTTCTGCTGATGTGGAAATCACTTTCATAGCACTGATGTTATCACAGAATCCCAGAATGGTTTGGGATGGAAGGGACCTTAAAGCTCATCTCATCCACCCCCTGCCATGGGCAGGGACACATTCCACTATCCCAGGCTGCTCCCAGCCCGTCCAACCTGGCCTTGGGCACTTCCAAGGATGGGGCAGCCACAGCTTCTCTTGGCACCCTATGCCAGGGCCTCACCTCCCTCACAGGGAAGATTGTTTCCCTATATATAATCTAAACCTGCTCTCTTTGAGCATGACACCATTCCCCCTTGTCTGTCACTACATTCATTGGCTTCATGTTTTTAAAACTGCTCCAGCTGCAAACGACCAGGCATTCCAGTAAAATATCCTCCGGACCAGTGGAGGTCTGGAGTCATCAGCTTGCTAGAGCAGTTTATTTGGCTAAATATGCCATTGATTTGTTTGGGCTGCATTCCAACCGTGTGGGCTTTGTAAGTCAATACAGCTCCCATCCTCCTCTCCACACTCAGTAATTGCAGGGTAGTAGATTCTGTTTAAAAAGGACAATGCTCTGTGTGTGCTCGAACAACAGGAGATGGGAGGGTCAGCACCCAGAGAAGAGCAGGGTCAGGACTTGGTGGGGTGCTGGAGAGCAGCAGGAGAAGAAGGCAAGCGAGAGTACTGCATTTCCAGGTTGCTCAAGGAAGAGATGAGACGTGGTTGTGTCCCCGTTGCTCCTGCTGTGAATGTCTGGGATTCTCTGCTTCTGAATGTCCCAGAACTGCTCAGGTTGGGAGGAATCAGTCGCTCCAGCCTCCCAGGGTCATCCTAGCACACATGGCACAGCACTGTGGATGGTTCTGGGATATCTCAGTGATGGAGACCCCACTCCTCTCTGGGCAGCCTGTTCCAGTGTGGGTCACCTGCAGAGTAAGGAAGTTTTTCCCATGTTGCAGGTTTCCATCAGCCTCAGGTCTGTCACCCCTTGTTGTGCCCATGACGGTATCACCTGTCCCTCTCCTAATTTCCAGTGCTGGCTGGGGAGGCACAGAGTGTCTGGTGGAGGAGACTGCCTGGAAATGAAGAGATGCAGACTCCATCTCCACTTGCTGTCCCTTCCCTCCCCTCATCATGCTGTGATGAGGGTCAGTCCCTGATCTGGGTATTGTCCTGCTTCCCAGCACAGATCCAGTCCCAGATTAGTGGTTACCAGCATGAAAGTCACTGTGATATGTGATTATAACACTTATTAGTGACCTTAACACTTATAAGGAGCTCTGTTACACCAGAGTAAAACACTCTGGGTGGCAAAGGGGTTAAACAGCTCCTGCTGAGGCCATGGGCATGGTCAAGTGGGACTGACTTTTCCCTTTCTCTCTGAAAGCAGGCAATTTTAAATACCCAATTTCCCCCTAGAAATGTGGGTTTACCATCAGATACTGCAAATGTGGGTTTATCATCAGATACTACAAATGTGGGTTTATCATCAGATACTGCAAATGTGGGTTTATCATCAGATACTACAAATGTGGGTTTATCATCAGATACTGTAAATGTGGGTTTACCATCAGACACTGCAATCCCGCCTCCCCAGCACGACATCCAGCTCCCCAAACCGGTTCAGAACTGAGGCAGAAGGATTGAAGAGTGGTCAATTTCTCAGCCAGAAATCAAGTCTTGCTTCCAAAACCACTTTGCATGAAGGCCAGGCACACAGGCAGCTGGAAGTGCTCCCTTCCTTGCACTGATGTTTTTTCCAAGCTAATCACCAGCGCAACCTCGGCGTCCCTGATTGCGGGTGAGGTCTGTGCTGATTTCCCAGGGAGCCTCAAGGCACTTTAATCCCGAGTCTGGTGCTCCCAGGGAGCCCCCCCAAAGCCAGCCCATGTCCCCATCAGCAAACACAGCACACTTGTTAGGACACAGGGCAGCCGAGACTGCCTTGCCAATCAAGGAGCATTCATGTGGCCATGCAGGGTCTTCTTGCTCTCTCCAGTGATGTGTAATTACTGAATAATTAGAATAACAAATTCCTGGCTTGCAGGAGGGATGTATTCAGGGTCAATTCTGCCCCTTGTTGGAAGGAGGGGCTTGCATGGATGCCTTTTCCTGGGAAAAAAGACACCTGAGCTGGGAGGTTATTCCTTTTGTGCTCCTTCAAGTGGATTTGCACATTGAACTGCTGCTCTGGGAGCTTTACCTGTGCCCTCAACACACAGGGCTTGTAAAAGCAGTGGGAATCTTTGGATTTTATGTGCCTTTCCTGCTCTATTAACACTGCACATGGAGAGCTTTGCCATGGGATGTTGTTCGATGCAGCTCTTGTCCTGCACAAATGCCAATTTACAGTCCCTGCACCCACACATGGGTTTGTTTTTAATGCTGGTATTTATTATCTGCCTTCCATCTAATGTCACTGTCACTTCCACGTCTGCCACCAATTGCCAAGGAATAAATACAATTAAATCAGCATCTCCTTAGGATAGAGAGAAGGAAAAAACAACGTGTGTGCTGCTTCTTTCCAGTCTTGCTGGGCTTGCTGTACCCCATCTCCATCCCAGCAGCTTTCAGCATGTCTTTGCTGGGGCTGGAGCACAAAGAAAGCAGGGAACAAGATTTTTCCAGGTCCCTTGGAAACACAGAGGGAAGGAGGCAATGGCAGTCAAAGGGTGGAACTGTCAGACTTGAAGAAAAGCCATTTCCAGGCAGGGAGGAGGTGCTAATTAAATTAAATTTGAGATTTCTGCCACTCAATCCTGAGCAAGTCTGAAAAACACCAAACAACCTTTAAAAATAATTAAAAGTTAAACCAAAAAAAGAGAAAAACAACCAGGTGGGGAGGGGTTGCTGACTACAGGGTTTGCTGCTGTTATCCACCTCCTGGTGCCTCTCTCTGAGTGCGTGCAGCTCTGCTGGAGCCCTTTAGAGCTGCCTTCCCTTTGATGCTGTGATTGATTTCCCCCAGGGATGGGAGAACACTACCTGGGGAAGAAATTGATGATTATTTTTAGCTTTGTGAGCACCGAAGGGGATTCCGCAGCAAGGCTGAGCTCTGCATGCCTGAACCTCTCCCAGCCCATCCCATCCCTGCTGCTGTGGCTTTGGTGGGAGGATCTCAAAGCTGAGAAAGCAGGATTACTGCTATAAAATTAGGGAGTCCTTATAGCTCAGCCTTCTCATGCACTGGCACAGAGCAGCTGTGGCTGCCCCATCCCTGGAAGTGTCCAAGGCCAGGCTGGACACAGCTTGGAGCCACCTGGTCTAGTGGAAAGTGTCCCTGCCCATGGCAGAGGACGGCATGAGATGAATTTCAAGGTCCCTTCCAACCCCAAATACTCTGGGATTCTGGGATTCGAGGCTAAGCAGCCGTGATCCAAAAGAAATCTCCCCACGAGAGCACTTGGAGGCAGCAATTCCGAGCAGGAGGAGGGATGGAGGAATGTTGCTCTTGTAGAGGGCAGAGCAAGTAGCTTGGAAAAGGCAGTTGAGGTTGGAAGTGGTGCTTGTATTGATGGTATAAAAAAAAAATCATTCAGGCTCAGCTCACGAATGAAACGTTTCAAAATGTCAGTGGATTTAAAATCTGGGAAAATATTCTGACTGGATTTCACTCTTTTGCCTCAGCAAAACCCAAGAAGTCTGGTGTTTGCTTTTGAGCTTTCAGATTTGTGCCTGATATAAAGCAAATGTAAAGGAAAGGTTGCAGGGAAAGACTGTTTTAAACAGAAGAGTTTGGAGTTAAAATCCAGAACAAAAAGTGGGTGAATTGGCGCGTCCATGGTGCTTCTCCCTTTGCAAACCCTGATTGAGTGACAAAAATAGCACTTTCCACAGAGCATCTCATCCATCCCTAATGATGAGATGGAGGGAGGGAGCCAGAGCTCCTGGGTGCTCCTCCAAACAGTGTGAAGAGCTTGGGCTGGGATTTTGGATGGGTGTTTGAGCTCTGGGCAAGCAGGGGAAATGATTCCCACACCTGGTGTGATAGAGGAGCACAGGAGCAGAACCATGGGTTCATGGACCGGGCTGGCAGGGGAGAGGCCCAGCTCCAGCCCCCCTGCACTGCTCTGTCCCCTCTCCAGATGGATTTTTCCATCCTCTGGGCTTGGCCTTTGTGGTGGCGAGGCTGCTGACGGGGAGAGCCAGGGTGCTCTAATTGGCAGGGAATCGGTCCTGAAATGTCACAGAGATTTATATCTCTGTGCAGCCTCTCCAGGTGCTAATTGTGCTACAGGCCTCTGGATAATGGCTCCGGGAGAAAATAATCCCAGGCTCCCCCGCTCTCCAGCATCTTTTTTTCCCCTTTTTATTCACTTGGTGGATCTGAGGGCTGGGAGGGGTGAGTTCTTGCATTGTCCCCCACCTGCCCTGCGGGGAGAGGGAATTCTGTCCCCAGCAAAAGTGGGAGCAGGTTTAGTAGGAATGGGGACTAATAGAAAATATCACTGCAGATGGCACTTGGGTGGAATGCAGCTCTTCAGTGTTGCTGACACAGGAAAATTTCTGGATGGATTGCACTTGTGGCGGCTGGGAGATTTCCCAGCAAGGTCCTGCTGTGGGACATGGAACTTCACAGCCCTGGCAAGGAGAGAACCCCAAATTTTCTCCTTCCAAGAGAGGAAAAATCTTACTTAGGGTTTTTCCCCCCAGGGTGGTGGTAGGGGATGAGCCATCTGTGGAGGTTTGTCCTCTCCAGACCAACCCAGCCAGCCTGGTTCGGGCAGTCCTGAGCAAGGTGCAGGTTGCTGTAGGCAGGTAATGATGTGTTTTTGTCAGACAAGACAAATTTTTTCCTTCCCTGACTGAAACAACAATATTGATCTATCGTCTTGGTCAGTTACATAAAGACCATCTGCATTAATCTGATTTAATGGGGATTTAGCTGGCACGGGAGGGAACCTGTTACTGTTCTAATCTCATTTCAGCAACACACCGCTGCTTTTTTTAATACTGTTTTCCTTTCCCCCCATCTCTGCTGTTCCAGTCTATTTGGATCAGACTGTTCCTGGCTGGTTCTTTACTTGTTTTGCAGCTTTTCCATGATTTCTTTTGCCATGCTGTGTGTTCTCCCTGGTGTCCTGGCCATCCCAGTAGCCCCAAACTCTTCTGGGTTTGAGTTTTCACCTCAAAATTTGGACAGTGTTGATCTATTTCTCCACAAGGGCTGGGTGCTCCTGCACAAAGAGGAGGTGCTGGTAACTGCTGTGGTCATGGGATCCCTCCATGCTGACCTCTCCTTACCCCAGTCCTTTCCCAGAAGCTGCTGGACCACATGTTGAGGTCCACAAACTGAGCCTCTGCTGCTGCACCTCCAGAGGTGAGGCTGAGCTGGGGTTTGCAGCACCAGGCCTCC
This sequence comes from Haemorhous mexicanus, assembly GCF_027477595.1. Classification (NCBI taxonomy): domain Eukaryota; kingdom Metazoa; phylum Chordata; class Aves; order Passeriformes; family Fringillidae; genus Haemorhous; species Haemorhous mexicanus. Next base: position 2,901,794 of record NC_082364.1, read on the forward strand.
TGATTATCAGTCCTGCAGCAGAGCAGGGAGGCCTGATGGGTTTTCCCACCTCCAGATGGTGAATAGGATGAGAAGTACACGAGTACCAGGGGAGGGAAGATCAAACATCATCTTCTTGGCGCTTGTGCTGGAGGCTGGGGAGTTGCTAGGACCGAGCAGCGAGAGGCAAATTAAAACCTTGCATTAATTCCATTAACTATGATCATCTTCTCACCAGGGATGAATTTAACTGCTCGCCATTAGTATTTTTATAGACAAAAAGTTGCATCGAGAGGCCCACGCACCATTAACTTGACCCCACGGCGTGGAGGGTGTGATCCATCCTGGATGTTCACATTCCCTGGGTGCTCCATGATCCCTCCATCCCTTCTCCCGCTGCCTCCCCGGGAGGGAGAGTGGGGAAGGTGTTAAAAGGAGACACGAGGCACCAGCTTAATTTGCCAAGTGACTGGCTCAGTCCAGCTGTGCCATTAATGCCTGCACAGCTGGACTGCTGTGCTGGTGGCAGCCAGGGCTGCCCGCTGAGATCTCGCTGTAGAACCAAGAGCAAATACATCATAAATGCTCAGCTGCCTTTTGTAGCTCGAGGTTCTGTCTTGAGGTCAGAGGTGCTGGGAGCTTTGGGGGTTTGTGTCTTTGCTGAGCTCAATTTCTGGGGTGGGGGAGGTGGGAACAGTCCCAGTGTGGTGGCACCAGATTCCTTCTGTGCTCTCAGCTCTTTGTTCCCTTTTTTTCTTCTGGAGGGGGGTCAGGAATAATGGTTATTTCCAAATTCATTTGTAAGGCAGAGTGAGGCTTTCCCCACCTTGCCAAGACACCAAGTATCAGAGAGTACACAAGTCTCAACCCATGGCTGAGAGGTTCTCAGACCTGTTCTGGGAATCTTGTGTCATGAGACCTTCCCAGAGCCAGGAGGCACCATGTGGTTGGGATTTCTGACTACAGAAGCAAAGATCCATCCTCAAAACATCCTGCAGTGCAGTGCCTGGTGCTCACCTGCCCTCTGGCACTGGTCTGAACTCCCTTGGCAGGTGTTTGGACTGAGCACATCCCTCTGTTCTGCTGGGAGGGGGTAGGTTTGGCATATTCTACTTTTTTGTGTTCAGTTTTGTTTAAATCTTTGTTTTCCCTGTTGCCTGGAAACACTGCAGAGGAGAGGGATGGGAGAAGAGAGGGCACAAGGGGCATTGGAAGCATCTCCTGCTCTGCCATGGGGACAACTGGGAGAGTTGTGGACACCTGAGTGAGTGGTCCTTTGTGACTTTTAGCAATTAGGGACTTCCTGTTAGGACTCAGCTCCAGCTGAGGGATGGAGGAGGAGGGGACGGGGCGGGGGGTGCAAGGTCAACTGAACAAGTGCTAGCAAAGGAGGAATGGCTCAGAAGGAGCTTCCTCCTGGGAAACTGTATTCCCCCAATGGGAAATTTTATTTCCCTCAATGTCCTCCTTGTCTGCATGCCTTGTCCAAGTCCTGTGGGCAATGAGGGCTGCATTTCTTGCTGCAGGGCTGGGCCTGGTGGAGCAGGCTTCTGGTCCATGCCACCCTAGGTTGGACATAAACCTCCTCAGATCCATCTGAGGTCTTTCCTGTCCCCTCTGGGGTGTCCTGGAGCCATCATCACTCTCTGCACAGCTTGTGAAAAGTCTCTCAGCTCCATTGGTTGTGTTCTCATTGTCAGGATGGTCAAAACCTTGACCATTGCAGGATAAAATGCCTTAGGGCCAAGCTGGGACATGTCCATCCCAAACCAGGTCCCCTTTGGCTTTGCATCCATCCTTCTGTACCTGCCCACAGCCCAGGGCTGAGATGGGACAGACAACAGGAGAGGAATGGGATGGGGCTGGCACAAGGAAGCTTTTTTGCTCCGTGCCCCACGGCTTTGGGGTCAGATGGAACTCTGCAGAGGGCACACAACTTGTCGGGAAGCACTGGAGAGTTCCTTGGCAGCAGGTAATTTTTTCCTCCTCTTTTGCATGGATTACACTTGTTCTCTGCTTGCCCTTTTCAGCAGGGAGAGCAGTTTGGATACACATTACCTACATGGCAAAGTGTGCTCTAATTGGCCAAGAATTGGTCCTAAAATGTCAGGAAAAGATTTATTTCCCAGTGCAGCCTCTCCAGGTACTAATTTTTCTATGGGCCGCCAGATAATGGCTCCAGTGCACAATAGCTCAGTTCCTAATCAGGATACAGAGCTGTAATTGGGTTGAAGGGATTTAAAATCATTAAAGCCACATTCAAGGGGAATAAAAAGGACCCCCCCCACCTCCTTTCCCCCCCAAGACTGAGTGACTGTGTTTAATGAGCAACTCCTGGCATGTCACTCGTAATAGGCAGCAATGAAGTTGCAGCAAGAAGTCCAAGGGCAATCAAGAGAGACTTTGTGGCCTTGGGATGACTGGTTAAGGAATCAGGAGCACAAGCAGAGCTCTCCTGTGTCCTTCCAGTCATAGGGAATGCTGAGGGAAGAAATGGAAAGTGCCAGCAGATCAATACCTGGCTCTGAGCCTGGTGTCATGGGCAGAATTTGGGGTTTTTTGGCCTTCACAATGGGGTACCCCTGCCCCAAAGGATCTCTGTGCAGGAGTCAGCAGAGCTTTAAACCAGATTTGAAGGGGTAAAGGAATGAAACCAGGCTCCAAGATAAGTCTGCAGGCAGCACATCAGTGTTGACAACAAGCAGAACTGGAGGAGGTCACTGAGCCTCCAGAAGTAAAAAAGCCTCAGGTTGTGCCATTTTGATGATTTTTCTGGTCTGGCATCCAGCCCTACCTTGGCAGTGGCAGCCAGGAGTCCAGCTCTGTGCACCTCCAGGTCCCTCCTTACTGCTGCACCTCAGTGTCCTCCAGCCTTGGGTGCAGAGTGATCTCTTTTATGGTTCTGGGTCCATACTGGCGTTCTGGTGTTGTCCTATTGCCAAAATCAGTGCAAAGTGGTAAAAATCACTGGTTCTGCAGTGAGCGAGGAGTGGCAGGTAAAGAGCTGAGCAAAAATCTCCCATGCTGAGCAGAGCAAAACAGTTTGGTCTTGCTTTAATTTGCTTAGACTTTTCCTTTCTTATTCACTGAATTTCCTCTTTTTCACGTGAGACCATATCTTAAAGTGTGTTGAGACCTTCTAAATTCCAGACCCATCCCTCCACACCCCATGCAAACCCATCAGCTCGGTGTCACCCACCCACCAAGGCCACATTAGCACAACTCTGCTGGAACTGCAGTGGCTTTTGTCCTTCAAGCCGTGCCCTGTGTTGAATTCACGCCGTTATCTGGCCTATTACAACTTCAGGTATTAATTTCCCCTAAGTCTCACTTTACAACACTGCACCCTCACTCCTCTGCGGGGATCATGGGGAAAGGTGACGTCAAGAGACTCGCCAGTGATGGGGAAAATACAATGTCCAGGTTTAATTGGCAATGATTGTTTTGTCTTCTGTACAAAAGCAGCAAATCCCCAGAAGCTGGAGAGGAGCACAGCTGTTTATGGTGAACAGAAGCCGCTGCTTATCTCCTTGTAGCAACCTGTCTCCAGGAGATCACGGCTTAATTAACTCGCGTGTTATCGAGAGCGAAATTGTACAGACATTGTTAAAAAAAATAATATTAGAAAATAAAAACTAAGAGGAGATAAAGTGGGAAGGAAGGAGGTGACCTGGGAGCCAAGTGGAGTGAACTGTGTAGGGAGCCAAAGCGCTGCAGCTGCTGGAGGCAATGGATGAATTTGCATGTGGAGAGCGATTCCCTGGCCACAAGGAATGTGATTCTCAGGCGAGGTGTGGGATGGACTTGGACAAAAATGCATACCTGGGCTTGGACTGGAGGGGGTTTGTCATTAGGAAGGGATCACTGTGCACAGCTGGAGCTGGAGCCTCCCGGGCACCCTGCACATCAGCACGGGTTCCACCTCCTCCAGGCTGCTGGAAGGATAAGTGCAGCGCTGCTGCCCCTGGTCTCTCCACCCCTCAGCCTCTGATTTCCTTATCATAGAATCACAGAATGATTTGAGTTGGGAGGGATCTTAAAGATCATCTCTTTCCACCCCTTGCCATGGATAAGGACACCTTCCACTATCCCAGCGTGATCCAAGCCCTGTCCAGCCTGGCCTTGGACACTTCCAGGGATGGGGCAGCCACAGCTTCTGTGGGTACCCTGTGCTGGAGCCTCACTAATCTCACAGGGAAGAATTTCTTTGTAATGTCCAATCTAAAACTATTCTCTTTCATTTTTAAGCCAATTCCCCCTTGACCTATTGACAAGGACAAATAGATCCCAAATGACTGAATAGGACACTTATTTTACACCAGATGGGAGTGCATAGACCAAGCAGCCACTTGCAGTTGAAGGGAGGGGAGAGCTGAGTCCTTCCCAAAGATACTTTCCTCTGGGAAAACCTCATTCCTGGCTCTTTGATCCCAGGTTTGTCCACAGCCTCATCCCTGACTTCAGCAAGCTTCCCATCCACCCCACACATTGGCCCATCCAGGTGCTGGTGCTTTCTCCCAAACACTTCACCCCAGAACAAGGGGCATGGCCTTGTTGTGCAGACCTTCCTGAGGATGTAAGGAAAGATATTGCTGGAGGAAATTGTAAAGCAGCCTCTCAGCAAGGACTGTGGAGTCACTTGGAGAGTGGTGCAGAGGGAAATTTGACAACCTCTCCCATTCATCGCTCAAAGTGCTCTGCAGATCAAAGCCAGAGAGACAATAATACATTTTGAACTAAGAACATTAATTTGTATCCAGAGCATTTTAATAAATAATTTTTTAAAATCCAGTTCAGCCCTGTCATCCCAAGCCAATTTCATTTCATATCCAGCCCTTCGACTGACAGATTTTTAACACCATAATTAGCATGTATGGCTCTTAAAAGCCTTTGCTGGTATTCTCAGGCCTTCTCCACATTACAGCATCTCCTCTCCCATGCTCCCAGCCCCCTTTTCCGATATTGTTATTCCATTTGTAGTTGTTTATTGTGCCTGCTGAGGCAGATTAAAGACAGGAAGGAGCCAGAGAGTTGTTCTTAGGGCTCCTGTGCAGTGCAGAGTAAGCATGGCAGAGCTTAAGGATTCCAAATCCGGAGTCTTGCTTTTCAAACTGTGTGCCTGGTGACTGGAGGTGGTTTCTGAAGCATTTCATTGTTGCTTTGTTGGGTCGTTTTTGTTTGATTTGGGTTTTTTTTTCCTGTGGATGTATGTATTTTTGAATGGGAAGAGTGAGGAGCACCAAGGGTGTCTTGTATAACGATACATGAGTGGGAGCTGGGGCTTAAAAGGAAAATAGGAGAGGTTATGGAATACTTGGTCATATTGTAAAGTTTGGCAGCACCAGGAAACATCCTCATGTGTTATTTTATAGAACAAAGCTCCTCGGGCTCCATCCAAGGATGAAAGCAGGTCCAGCAGAAGCCAAACACAGCCCAGTCCCCCAGTTCCCTCCTCAGAGCCTCTCAGTGGGATGTAAATTGTCTGCAGCCCAGACACACTTAGATCTGGGTCCCCTTCCTCCAGCAGAAATTGCTGGTGAGAGCTGGAGCCGTTTGCCAGTTCCCATTTTCATGTGGGATCTGGCACACAGAAGGAGCAGGATTTTGTTTTCCAAAGGCACCGGAGTGTGTGAGGGGGGGAACCAGACCTTGTCCAGAGAAACAGAGACACCAAATGCTTTCTTGTAGTGATTTTGTTCCGCTTCACTCTTGGCTGAGGATGGGCCCAAAGCAAAATCCCAGCTCCGAGCAAAAGCCTGAAAGCTGAACCTGCTCCCAGCCTGCAGCTGCTGCTTATCTCAGTGATAGGAATCAAACCTGGAAACCTGGGGCTCTGCTCTGAGGCTGCACCTGCCCTTTGGAGCATGCTTGTCCTGTCCCACAGAGGTGTGTAAGCCTCAGGGGCATCCGTCTGTCTCTAAATCTGAGCATTTCTGGGCTGGAAGAATTCATGCTCTTCAGTGAGCACTGTGTAACCCCCAGTCCCTCCAGTCACCTGGGAGCAAGGCAGGTGTTATCCTTTTGGTTTTGCCATGGCATGAAAATCAAAGCCAGGCTGTGAGGCAAGGCAGTGCCAAGCCTTGTTTTGCTATTCAAGATGTGCTGGTGCTATCCCCATTGTGTGAGGAGCTGGTGGGGAGAGCTTTGGGTCCAGGATGGGTCCAGGATGCTCCCCAGCACTCAGCAGTGAGTATGTAGGATCACAGAATCATAGAATCTGCTCAGCTGGAAGGGGCCCATGAGGATCACCGAGTCCAACTCCTGTCCCTGCTCAGGACCATCCCCAAGAGTTACACCCTGTGCCCGAGAGTGTTGTCCAAACTCTTCCTGAGCTCTGTCAGGCTTGGGGCTGTGACCACATCCCTGGGGAGCCAGTTCAGTGCTGACCACCCTCTGGGTGTCAGGCTGCCCAGCCCCTGGCAGACACCCACCCCCCAGGTGCTCCCAGCACAGTGTGGCCAGTGCACTGAAGCACAGCAGAGCCAATTTGGGCTGCAAAGCCCCGTCCCTCCGCCTGGCTCTGGGATGCCCAGAGCTCATGCAATGCAAATCTGCAGAAAGCAGCAGCAAAGCCCTTGCTCTGACTCATTATTCTGACCACAGCAGATGCTTTGCAGAGGGACACTGCCTGTCCCCTGGCCGTGGCATGGGGCCACCAACCCCGGCGTGCCACAGCAGCCCTGCCAGCTGACAGCTCTGACAGGATGATGGGCTTTGGCACCTTCCCATCACCAGCTTGGAGCTGGCCCACGGTGCCCTCCTGGGTCCACGGAGGCTTGCAATAAACTTTAGGGCTTGTGCCGGGCTTTTTGTTGGCACTTGATGCTTCTCCTTGCTGCTCTGGTGATATTTCTTGTCCCTGGCTCGTGGCTGGCTTGCAGCTGCAGTGTGCTCGCCCTCATGCTGAGGGGAGAAATTACTCTACAAGCCCCCAAATTGATGTAGAGTTAATTCCTTGCTGCAATTTGCTAAAATCCTCCCTCTTCTGTGCTTTCCCTGTTAAAGATCACATGGAGTGGCTGGGTTTGGTGCCTGCTCTGTGGGAGCCAGCTGCAGTCCCTCATAGCCTTTTGTTTTCAGATTGCCTTTTTGGAGAGATACGAAAATCCACTGAGGAATGATGGGCGAGCTCTGCTTTGTAAAGCTTCGCTCTCCTTTCTTTTCTGGAGTCCCTGCAAAATGTCAAATGCTCTTTTCCTGCCTCCTAAGTGCACACATTTACCCAGGTTCCTGGTATTTTGGGAACAATCCCATTTACTCACAGGCTGTGTAGGAGGCACTGGCAGAGGCTGCCCAGAGGAGCTGTGGCTGCACCATCCCTGGAACTGCTCAAGGCCAGGCTGGACAGGGCTTGGAGCAAGCCAGGCTAGTGGAAGGTTTTAAGGGGGTTGAAATGAGATGAGTTTTTAAAATGAGATGAGTTTTCAGGTCCCTTCCAACCCAAACCATTTTGGGTTTATGTGATTCTCTGCCGGATTCTCAGTGCTGGTCTGGAGCACTTTGAAAACGGGAGCCTTAGACGTAGAAATTGCAAAAACTGGTGATTTTTGGTGCAGTGGCCGAGCTGAGCCAGCATGGTCATCTCAATTCTCCTGCCTTTTACCCACTGCTCTCTTTTCTGTTACTGTGAGCTCTCAATAGGAGATCTGGGCGCTTTCCACTGCAGGTTGTTGCCTGATGCAGATTCCATCTGCAGTCTCCTACTCCCAGTGTCACTCGTGGCTTGTGTCCCTGCAGCAATGAGCTACACAGGGTGAAGGTGACACTTCCCCTTAATCCCCAGCCCCAGAGGCTGAGCTTGACATGGGTCAGCTTTTGTACAAAACAAGGGAAAAAAACAAACAAGCAGCTGAAAGTTGAGCAGAACACGGAAAGTTCAGGCTGCTCTGTAATGTCAAGGTGAGCAAGGCGATGGCATTTACGTGTGAGATATCCAGGACTCAGGATCTGGGATTAGTGTCAGCTCTTCTGTGGCAAGCTAAATTAGGAATGCAGAGGCTGTCTCTGTTTATGATACAGGGTTGTTAGGTGCTTCAGGTACTGTCATTCTTATTTAAGGATATATTTAAGGATTAACAGTAAGAAGTCCAGCATTAGCAGGAGAGAAATGAATGTTAGTGAGCTTAGGCTTGGAGGGCTTATTTTTGATCATCATCATGTGAGCTGCTTTAGGAGAGATGAGCTCCAAGATGGGGAGGGCGGGGGGAGATTCTTGTATTTTTGCAGGAAAAGAAAACGTTTTGCAAGTTTGAATAGAGCTCAGAACTTAGCAACAATGACGGCTGCACGGGTAAAGCTGCATAACTCCCCGGAGCTGATGCCTTTGCTGGGCTAGGGATCTGGCTCACAGCACCCAGCCTATTTTTAGCCTCTATTTTTTTGGTGTTTCTTTCTTCTCGTGCAGAATATGTGTGATCAAACAATGTCCACGGATTTCTTTGTTGTTTGAAATCATTCTGTGTTTTTAATTGGCAGCTTTTCTGTTTCGCCTTGATCGTGGTTGACTGCAAGTAGGTTACGTTTGCTCTGAGCTGTCTCAGGCACCTTGGGCTGGCGTGGAGAAGTTTCCTCCTGATCCTGCTCCCTCCAGCCGGGTGTAGCACAAAGATTTTCTTGCTGCCAAACATTTTCTTATGTGTAAACGCCACGTTCTGCATTCCCAGGCTTTGGCTTTGATATTTGCTGCCCACAAGCACCTGGTGCTGGGGAAAAGCTGCTGAGGATTCACAGCTCTTGACATCCCAAGATTCTTTTATTTCAAGGCTTTTCTTAAAGCAGAAAAGGGTGAAAAGATTGGTTCATTTGTGCAGTGGGTTAAGTCAGTTCTGATGGCTGAGATGCAGGAAGGGGGAGCTCTCACTATCCCCCCACCGCTGTTTGAAGGAGTAGCATAAAATGTACACCCCAAACTCCTGGTTTTGACATTCCCATTTAAATAATTTTAATTCTTATCATTAAATATTGCAATTATCAGGTCCAGCTCATCCTTTGAGGTGAGTTGGGTATGCTGTGGGCTGTGATTTACCCCTCTGCACTGAGGTCTCTGCAAAACTCTTGCTGGATGATGGAGTGGGCATCCCATGGCTCCAGTCCAGCACTCCAGAGAAGAGGGTGGCCAGGCTGAAGTCAAAAAGGTGCCCAATTTTGTGTTAAAAGTGCTTAACCAAACTGGACAACTCCTGAGTATCCATTACTTCTGTGCTTCCTGAAGCTGAAACAATTGCTATTATCCCCCATCACATTGCATGACCTACATTTGACTTGAAAGCCTCCTGCTAATAATTAGTTTGAATTTTGATTTAAAAATAAACACATTCATATTCTAGGTTTCAAAACTTGAAGAAATCAAGCCCCTGGATAGATGAAATCCCTCACCTTTCCCTCCTGGTCCCTCCTTTCCCTGATTTCCACACAGGCAGTGAAGAAGGAGTGAATTAGCTGGGCTCAGTGGAGGAGGAGGGTTTGGATATAATGAGACCGCTGGGCATTTTCCTGGAAAACTGCAGGAGCCCCAGTGCTTGGAAGATTTGGGCCATCTGGATAAAGAGGGTCAAACTCAGCGTTGGCAGGGATGAGGCAGCAGGGGCAGAGGGACAGCTCGGCCTCACCAGAGGAGCAGTGGAGAGCACAGAGCAAAGCTCAGTGCCTCCAGCAGAAGGCTCAGCCCTTTCCTTCCCTTCCCTGGCTCTCCAATCCATCAGCATTGTGTTGCTTCTCCTGCTCCTCGCTGTCCATCTGCCTGCCTGGTGCTCCACAAGGAGCATCCCAAGGTGTGGAGGCAGTGCTGGGTCAGCGCCTGGCACTTGGCAGGGGATCGTCGGTCACCCACGGGTCGGGGGTTAATTAGCACTTCTGGGGAGGACAGGCCTGTGCTTGGTGGAGATGGGATCTCTCGCAGAGAGGAGAGGTGCAGCTGGGCTGTGTCCCACCGTCAGCTTCAGGAGCTGGATGTGTGTTCCTGGCAGGGCTTGGATCCCATCCGATGGGATGCAGCCATGGCAGCATTCCTGTAAGGGCTGCGGTGGTCGTGGCAACACCTCAGCATCTGCCCTTCTCCTGGCACCTCAGGGCTTTCTGTTGCTGGAGGTAGAAAATGCAGAAAGCTGTCATGGTCATAATGCTTATCCAAAATCCCAGTGTCCTCATTCAGTCATTCCATGTCCAGGCTTTCCCCTGCATTTCTTGGCATCAGGTCTCCTTTTGTCATGGTGTGCTACCGTGTGCACGTGGGTGGTTTTTGTGCTCTTAAGTGAAAATATGGAAGGTAGAACAGCCAGAGAATGTGTTTTTGGAGATGCATCTTTGCCTGGATGAGGTGCTCCCTTCCCACCAGGTACCTGCCCACACCCACCCCTCTTGTTCTTTGTTCTGCAGCCATAGCCCAGTGGGTTGGAATTTTGGAGTGTGCTTTTGTAGCCAAATCTGAAATGTAGACACAGCACAAGTGGCTGCACCTGGGAGAAAAAGCCTGGCTTTCTGCTTAATCCAGAAATCCCCTAAAACACCGCATGGCACCGTGGGGTCACTCTCATTCCGAGCTGATGATGTGTGCATGCCTTGAAGCATGACAATTCCTGCTCCTTGTAATTCCTTTAAGCCAAAAAAAAAAAAAAAAAACAAAACCAAGAAAAGTCTAATCAAACTTCATCGTGACAAAACCAAGAGGATGCTGTGGAAATTAGTGTGAAATCCTATAGAAAAGGGGAAACAATGAAGCGTCCCTGGTGGGATCCCACAGGTGAATTTTTCCACCCTTGGGAAGGGTTTTATATTCCGGCTGCCTCTGCAGCACTTGCCCATAAGGTGTAATCCTAAATGATGCCACTTCAGGTGCTATTTTTATTCAGGAAAATGTCAAATCCTTTCTCAGAACTTAGTGACTTGTTGTCTTGGTAATTTCTTCCAGAAACAGGATCTATAAAAATCCCCTATTTTCTTGGCACTAGGCCTTTCTTGTCTATTTTGGATGTAAATATTTTTTACAATCGGGGAGAAAAGAAAGGGGGCTGCTTTAATTCTACAAGCGGTGTAATTTTCCCCTAGGATGTCTCTTGTAGGACTGTGCACTCAGATTTATGGTCCTGGCCCAGTGTCCTTTGAAGCACAGTCCTTGCACACGCAGATTTTATCTGCCCCATTCTCTCTTCATGCACTGGTCCCTAATCTGAATCCCAGCTCTTGGGAAGCTGGAAATCCAGTTCTGAGCAGGGTCATGTCCATTTTGAGTTGAGAATGGCAGCATGAAGGGCAAACTATGCTGTTTAGTGGGGATTTTCTTCTAAATTTCCAACAAAAATGACATTTTCAACAACAAATAATCACTTTGGCAATGAATCGCTTCTAAATTTTGGCAACTACAAGTAATTTGCAAATTAAAATAATAAAATCAAAGACTGTTTCTGATAACACCGAGATGTTCTGCACTCAGGGGAGCTTGGGGCTGGTTCTGGAGTGTTTCAGTCAGAAATCTCCTCCCCAGAGAGGCTCCTGCCTGCTGGCTTCCCTGTGAGGGTGATTGGCTCTGCCATGTCCTGGTGGGACTGGGAGCTCTGGGCAGGCCTGGTGGACACTTTCATAGAATCAGAAAGGTTGGAAAAGACCTCTAAGGTCACTGTGGCCAAGGATTAAGCCAGCACTGCCAGATCCACCACTGAACCATGTCCCTGAGTGCATAAGGTGGTGATGGAGGAGGAAGAGCAGAGCCTTTGCTCCCACTGTGATCAGCACTGACATCAGAGCTCACACCTTGGAGTTTCTGCAAAATGCAAAAGGAATCTTTGAGGAGGGCAGGGGGTCATTTTGGGATATTCCTGCCACCATCCAGGCTCCTGGGCTCCAGTGCACTTTAAGTGAGATTCGGGGGAAAAGCAAGGCAGAGCTGCACAGCCCTTCCTGGGAGAGAGGGAGATGATGAACAGTGTCTTTCCAATCACAACAAGATCCCCAGAGTCCAAAAGGAGCAAGGCTTGGGCATAAAAGCTAGAGCTGCCCTAATAAAACATTTACTGGGGTTTGGAGACCTGTGTGCTCCGACACGGTGCATACATATTAAATGATCAAAGTTTCCATGCCTTCGGAGGAGCCGGCTGCTAATCTAATGCAACCCTTGGGCTTTGCTCACCACTGACTCTGCATGAAAGCAAATGCCGGCTCTGTTTTCCTATTTAAAAGATTTCCGAGCTAAGCCAGGCGGGTCACAGTTCAGGAAGCAATAGGATCTGGCCTCTTCAGGGCTTCAGCAAGGCTTGTTAGGGTTGGGATGGATCCGGCTCCTTCTCTCAAGCCCCGGCTGCCTCTGACTCCTGCAAGCCAGCTTGCTGCTGCCAAGGTCTCACCCCCTCCTCCTCCTCCTCCCCTGCTTGCCCCTCCCTTCCCTAAATCACTCTGTCCACATCCCATTGCTGGCTTTTCAGCTCCCAGCCTGAGTGTTCAAGTGCTGCCGTTGGATTAAAACCAAAGCAAAGGGAGGAAAAAACCCAACCCAAACAATCCCACTCCCTTCGAATTTATAAACCGAGCGCACTCGAGCTGGAATGTGCCGAGGAGGAAAAGCAAAACACAGAGCCCCCGGGGTGCTGTTTTTCAAAGTGATGCAGCCCTTTATTTGCCTGCCTCCACTTGTTTTAGCTGTGCAGGGAGGCAGGCAGGTAAAACCCTGGCTGGTGCTGGTTCCTGGCTCTGGGGCCGGCTCAGAGCTCTGCAAACCTCCAGCTCTCCCATCATCTCTGCTGCTGCTGCAGAGCAAACACTTCACCTCCTGCTCATCACGGCTCCAGTGGTTTGGGACAGATGGGTTTGGTTTTCCACTTGGTTGCAGCATTTCTTCTGCTTCTCGAGTGTCTCCCATGTCTTTCATGTAATTCCTTAACTAGTTTCCATTTACTGGCGGTCGCTTTCTTTTAAAGTACTTGAATCTGTTTGATCATCAACAAATTTCTCTTTCTGTTCCTCTGATAAAAAATTAAATCTGGGCACTTTTTGAAGGCTTCCTCCCCACCCCCTTTTCTCTTCCTCCATCCCTGCTCAGTGGGGAATCAGTCCTTTTCTAGGAAACGAAAATAAATAAAAATTAGAGTTCAAAGTGTGATATCTCCTCTTAAGAAGAAGAGGGGAAGAAGAAGGAAAAAAAGCCCCACCATATATTCTTACAGATGTGACATCAAAATGGAAAACTATAAAGGACATGTTTTCAAAGGCTTGTACAGGGACTGAGTTGGATCAGTAGGAAACAGGCAAAGTCTCTCTGGGTGCTTTGAAATCCTATCCCCAAGCCACCAAAACTGTTTTTTCAGCTGGAGTGCTGGTGTTTCTCCACCTGGCAAAGCAGCTGGATGGAGAGCAGAGGCTGCTGCAGGCCCCATGTCACCACAGAGGGGTGTGGGTGTGCATGGGGCAGGAGAGTGACATCGTGGTTGGGCACTGGCATCCCCTGCATCCCTTGTGTCCTTGTGTCACCTTGGCACCTGCATCCATGTCTGCCAGCAGAGGCATCTCCTTCCTTGCTTACTGCAGAAGAGCTTTTGGGTGTGATGGGAGATGGAGCAGGGGAAAAGCGTGGCCAGTCCCTTGGGAAGGGACGGTACCCAGGGCAGGACAGAGCTGTGGGACATCAGCTCCTCCTGTGTCTTGGGGATGGCCATCATCATTCGGGGTGTGGGGGTGGGCAGTGAGAGCTGCTGACTCTGCTGAGAGCTGCTGTGGCTGGAGAGGGGCTGCATCAGGGCAGGGCTGAGTGTGGGGTCACCTCTGGGTTCCCACCCAGCCTGGAATCGGGTTGGGAAAAGCCCCGTGAGTCTGTGGAGCTGCAGTCTGGGCTGGGGGCTCCCCTGGCAGTGGAAGAGCAGGTGGGCAGTCCTGCGGGGTGGCAGATGGATTAGCAGCTCACTGTTGCCCAGGTAACTGCCTTTCCTCCCCTGAATCCTGATTATTTGGTTTCTCACCACTCGCCGTGGGGCCCTGCGACTCATTCCATCCTTCCCAAACCCATGGGTGCCATGGCAGAGCAGGCTCCCAGCTCAGCTCCCTCCCTCCCCGAAGGGCTTTTTACCCTGTGGCCACAGTGGAGGCTGAGCCATCGTGTCCTGGGACCCTCTGAACGAGCCACTGTGGGGCTTGGAGCAGCCAGGATGTTCCCCAGGGGTCCCATCCAGCCCAGTGGCTCTGCATAAAGGGTCCAGTGTGCTGGTGGTTGTTCCCTGCAGGCAAAGGCTGTTGGACCCAATCAGCAGCAGTTTGATTGCATTAATAGAAATTACAGGAGTTTCCAAATGCGTGTGAAACCCCTTGGCTGCCCCAGGATGGAGGGAGCAGGGCTGGGGTGAGGTGGTCAGGTACAAACTCAGCTCAGCTCCAGGTTTGGGTGTATCCAAGGTCAGCAGAGCATCTCTGCTGCAGGCAAATACCTGTGGGAGCAGGGACCAGCCCTGAGCTATCCAAGCCTGGATTGTGCGTCTCTGTTTTCTAGGGAAGCTCATAACAGCCAGGAAAATGTCCCACACCTCCCAGTAAGCAATATCTCCCCCCTGCTCTAGGCCGGTGATCTGCACAGGCACAGGAGGCTTTAGGAGGTTGAATGATGTTTCAGACAGCAATTTTTCATCTGTCACTTCATCTCCTCCTGCACCTTCCCTGAGTTATCCTCAGCTCAAACTCCTTTTCCAAAGATTTTCTCCAACAAAACTCTCTCACCCCATCACTTCCCTCAGTGCTCATGGAGCATCCTGGCTGTCTGCTGTGGAATACAAACGTCTGGAGCCCATGGCTGTGACATCCACGTGCTTTCAGGGACAGCACAGACACCGGCCTGATGCAATTGATTATTTCTTTTGGGGAGGAGGAGGAGCTGCAATTAATCTCTGCTTGTCTTTAGTGCTTTTTGTTGTCTTTCTGGCTGTTAAACTGCTTGTGTGGAAGGGAAGATGTACACCTAATGGTGGAAGCCTTGTCTGGGGAGGAGGCACCAGGAAACCTTTGGCCTCTGGGGTGTTCCTGTTGTCCAATGTGCCTCTGGTGAGTGAAGAAGGAGATTGCTTGGTTTGCAGCTGGTTTGGGCCACAGGGTGGGCTTGAGCCCAATGATGTGCTGAAGTTTTGAGGCTGCTTGTCTCACTGTGAATCCCTGGCTCCTGCTCCATCACCTTGGATTAATTACAGTACAATGCAATATACATTTATATGGTGTCTGCACAAGTGTCTCAGGGCTTCTGCAATCTGAAAAATCTAATTAAGGTGCAGCCTCCAACATGAATGCTTATCACCGGGACACGTGCAGCCAGCCGGGGGCAGCTGCCTCCCCGCCTCAACCCCGAGCAGGTTCCACACTCTCCTGGCATTATTAATTACTCAAAGCTTGGTGTCCGAGACACGATCGATACCGCGGCTCTGCAGAGATAGGAGAGGCTGAGCGAGTGTGAGGGAGCTGGAGATAACCATCAGCCAGAAACGTGGTGGAGCCTGCTCCTGGCCTGGGAGGAGGAGGAGGAGGAGGAGGGGGAGGAGTCTCTTTGCTGAGACGAGCACGTGTTTCCCGTGACTTTGATGCTGGGATGTTACTCACTGATGGAGAAGAACGTGGTTGATGTTGAAGCTTGGCCTGGGGAAGGTGGTGCCTTGGGGGTCGCACTGGTGATGGGCACAGCAGCATTACTGGGCATTTTTATTTTGTCTCAGGAGTGGCAGCAGCTGTTGGGAACGCCCTGAAGGGAGGGAGGGAGCACCACAAGTGTGATGAGAACGTAAATAACCAGGGGAAAAGGGAGAGGAAATGTGAAGTGGCCCTTTAAATATGAGCCTCCAGAGCCCAGAGCCCAACTAGCTTTCCCTCAAGTATTCAAATGAGATTGCAGCATCAGATTGGTATGCATTAGGCTGGTCTCAATGAAAATTAACATGTAATTGCTTCAAATGAAGTAAGTGAGGAGGTAATCTGTTCTTAAATTGGATTCTCAGGATTTTGTGGTACCATAATGCAGCTGTGAAATGAAATATATTTTAAGGATGATGTCCTCAAGGGGAGAGGGAAAGATGGGGGGTGTCTTTACTGGGAAGGGTCCTTTCCCTCACTCCCTCTTTTGTTTCTGGTCTCATTAGTGCTATTTTATAAATGAGGAGAGGCCTTTGGTGCCATGGCATGGCTGGAGAAGGTCCCATTGCTTTTGCTCCATCATGTTTCCTTCCTAGACATTCTTCCTGTCCCTCCCTTCCACTTCCTCTGGTTCACCACTTGCCTGCTATGTCAATGCCTCTCCAGCCTCTTCTGTCAGGCACAAGTCCCCACCCCATCGTGATGAGTCACATGGGAGTCATGAGACGAGCACTTGAACTTTGTTTATGTAGCAAACCACCCTCTGGTTAGGCAGTGGAAGAAGATCTGGCTCTGTGGTGGGGTTTATGTGTCTGTGAGAAGCTGTGCAGGTTCTTGTTAAGGAGCTGTGTTCTCTGAGGAGGGATGTCAGAGCAAGAGACACAGTTTAGCTTTTTCTCTCAGCTGTTTGTGCTCTTCTGCCAAAGAAAAATCACCCTGTGACGCAGCACAGCACTGCAAGGCTTCAGGATTCATCTCCAAAGGCTTGGGATGCCCCACTCCTCCTACTCAGCCTTGAGTTGCTGGGACCACCTCTCTGTTTTAATTTTAAGGATTTGCTGCTTGTCCTTGTTCTGTCTCTCCCCATCTCTCCCCATCTGGCAGCAGAAGCACAACGAGCTCATGGTGAAGATACAATTAGGAGTGTGAGGGAGAGCTGGTGTAGGAAGGTGGTGTGGTAACCTGCAATTATTCCCAGGCTAGAATTATAGAGATGGCATGGTATATATAGATAGAGAATATATAGATAGAGAATAGATAGACAGAGAATAGATAGATGGATATATATAGATATGGTATGTATACATATGTACAATAGCAGCATATTTTTGCTACGTGAAGTCGTGGCTGCCCCATCCCTGGAAGTGTCCAAGGCCAGGCTGGATGGGTCTTGGAGCAACCTGCTCGAGTGGAAGGTGTCCCTGCCATGGCAGGGGATAGAACAGGATGATCTTTAAGGTTCTCTACAACCTAAACCATTCCATGATCCTATCTAGAGCCAGCTGGTCAGCAGAAGGCAGTGACAGTGCAAGCTCCCCAGTGCTGCAAGTGCCTTGAAAACCTGACTCCTCATCTTGTACCCTTCCCTGGGGAGGTTTCCCTGTGCTGTCCCCATCAGTGCCCTGCAGCCCACTGTTCACAGCACCTCTCCCTCCCTCTTGCCCCCTGCTCCTCCTCACAGAGCCCCCAGACTCGCAGCATCCTTCAGCAGCCTCCAATTCCCTCCTCCATCTCTCTCTGCAGTCCTGGCAGAAAGCATTCACCCCTCACCGTTCCTGTTTTGTGCCTCAACTTCTAAGGAAAAGCCACTTCAGTGATAATTTCCCACTTGTGATAAGTTAAGTGCATCGCTTCCTTTGGAATGCATTTTCAGTGCAGTTAAGCTCAGCAGTCCCTTGCCTGCATGCGCAGTTAAACGCGCTCCTTTGCAGCCCGTTGGGGTGGATGGCATCGCTTTATTCCAGGGCCATTAGTGTCACTTGGCAAAGCAGAACCGGGATTTATTCCGGGGCACAGCTCATAATTGGCCGAGTTCAGCGCCGGGGACCGGCACTGGCTGCTGGCACTCCAGCCTGCAGGAGGAGAGCAGGAGCTGCCGGGGGGGCTGAAGGATAGAAGGTGGGGTGACTTGAGTGGCTCAGCCCGGGACTAGTAGGTGGTAAAAAGCAATTTTTCTAGACAGAAGTGCAGAGCAAGGAGAGAGATCCCTGTTCTTTTGGAGGCAGAGAGAGAAAACAACTTCTCTGCAGCTCCTCAGATGAGGAGACCTTTTTTTGCTAGGGTTTACACTGCTCTGTAATGTTTGAGGGGAGAGGATGAGATCATCAGGGAGTTATTTTCTTCTTGTGGCATTTTCCACACCTCTTTTTGAAGCTGCCAGAGCCTGGTCCTGCACTGGGCTGATGGAGTGAGGATCCTTCTGTAAGCAACCCTGGAAGACTGCCAGGGGAGGGGTGGCTTTCAGTGAGAGCTGCTTGCCTGCTGGCATCCAGGAGCCTCCTGTTCATTACTTGGGCTTTGGGAATATGAAAAAGGAGAAAACCCTGAGGAATAACTGTCCCACAGCTCAGCACAGGATCCCTCCGATGGGTTCCCTGGTGGTACCCATGTCATTTGTGTCCCCACACAGCTGCCCACGGGCATTTTGGTGCTGGTGTCACCCCATGCCCGGTGCCATTAGCACTTCTGGAGGGCACCCAGGCAGATGGGCCAGGAACACACTCCAGTGGTGCCCCAGGGAGCCAGCCCCAGCCAGGGTTAGGGACACGCTTCCTGCCGTGCCCACTGCCCTCATTGATGCTTTGTGACACGCTCTGAGACGCTGAGATGGAAGATGCTATAGATGTGCAGAGCCCTGTTGTTAGCAGAGACAATAGGAGGATAAATAGAAAGGCTGGATGAGCCGAGCACGGGACTTGGAAAGGTGCTGGTGCACTGCTGCATTGCAGAGAGATAAAGACTTTTCCAGACGAGCCATCCCTGCCGGCTGCATCGCGATCTGCCCGCTCTGCACCAGCCCTGGGGCCGGCACAGGGCTCTCCCAGGACTGCAGGATGCACACAGAGGTGTTCACAGAATCCGTGCCTGCTGCCCACCCTGCCTGATGCTCAGTCAGCAGGAGCTCCAGCTCTTTTTGCAGCTCTTCTTCCCTTCCCAGTCCGGTTTCCTCCTGTTTCCTTGGCATGTGCCAATAACCGTGTCTAAGGCAGCACACTGGGAGTTGTTTGCAGCTCTGCAAATCCCGGGCAGTGAACCAAGGCGGATCTTTTTGAGCCCAGTATTATTATTAATGTAATTAGTGTGAATCATTTGCATGTATAAACTTTCAATTGAGGAGATCAGGTACTTTATAAACATGAGTTAACTCACACTCCCTGGCAAGGAGGTGCCAGATATCTTTAAAGCCTTGCAGAGGGCAGGAATGAAGGGCAGGAACTTGCATGAGCCAGTGGGAAATGCAGGACCTCACAGTCCAGGGCCCTGACTCCCTCTGCAACAGCCAACGTGGAGCTGTCTGGGCAGAAAAGAGAGGGGGAAGCACAAAGGGATTTTATTTTCCACTTCTAGTATTCCTTTTGACCAGCTCAGTGTTATTTTGAAGAGGCACTGGAGTAGCAGCTGATCCAAGGGTACCTCCTTACCCTGCAGCCTTTGGAGAAGCTCTGGCTGCTGCAGGGGGGACGGGAGGAAGGCACCAGCCCCAGCGGGACCCCCCTTTCCTGCCAGACCCCACTGCTGAGGTAATCATTGGGTCAGCCCCTGCCTGACAGGAACCAGGCTGCCCATGCAGGGAAGAGCACTGTGAGCCACTCTGTGCTGTGAAAACCTCCTCGGGCTGTGTCTTTGGTGGTGTCACATCAGTGGGAGCTCCAGGGATGCCCTCCAGCCAAACTCACAGTGAGGGTGAGAATGACTGGGCTGGTCCCGGGGAGCAGGTGAGGAATGCCAAGAACCTGATCACAGCCACTCGCCCTAGCAGGGCTGAGCCTCCAGCCCCCATTGGAGTCCCTGACTGAGAATTGGGGGCTTTCAGCAGTACCAAACCTACAGACATTTTAATCCAACAGTCCAACTTCCACTGTGAATGTCTCCTGCTCCTTGCCTGTGACCAGCACATCCAACCTTGCCATCTGAGCTCCATGGCCTGAGCTGGGTGTCCCTGCTCCAGCAGAATGGGATTATTGCTGGAGGAGCACACGCTGTTCCCCACGTGTGTGGGTACTCTCAGTCTGTGCTGTGTGGGGTTGGTGTGCAGGGCAGCACTGGCCAGAGCTGTGGATGTGAGCAGACGGTGCTGCAGGGAGGGTGTGTGAGCAAACACAGGCTGGGTGTGCACAGAAAGGGAGCAGATGCTGTAAATCCTGCTGGAGAAGGGCTGGACTGGGAGAAATTGCTGGTGCGTGACTTAGCCCTATGCAGCAGAGAGAGCAAAACCAGACTGGGTTGTTACAATGAGAGATTTGGCTCGATATTTATTAGTTAAAAAGCCTCCAGACCATGTCCTATGTGATATCCACACCTCAGGCTGTCCGTGGCATGGGCATGCCAGACTTACAGGGTTGTGGGCAGTACCTGTTCCAAGGAGCACGGCACAATCTGGCCCCAGCTTTCCCTTTGCTCAGGAATTGATGGCCAAAATTCTCTCCTAAACATCATAGCAAAGTCTGTGAGACTGTGCCTGGCTGGGATTGAGTTGTTCACAGCCCGGCCTTTAATTAATCCTAATAAATAACAATAAAATGTGATAATCACAGAAATAAATCTGAAGATGTGGAGCTCTGCCTCGGGCGGCGGGCTGGTTTAGTTGATCATTTATAGCTTGGCTGACAGTGCAGAGGCTGGAGGGTGGATGTCTGGGACTTGAGAAGCTGGGGACAAGGCAGGCCCAGAGCATCCTGTCTTCTTACCCAGCCTCAGTGGGAGGATTTGCACCCAGTTTTAAGATAAACCCCAAACTTATTCCAGCTTGGTTTAGTTCGTAGCAGACAAAACATTGCTGGTGTGGGATTGATTAAAAATCTGGAAGTGTGTGGGAATGACTGAGTTAGACTGGGAAGAAAATGAAAAGACATCTTGGGGATGCTTGGTGGTAGGTGTGGCACTTGGGGACATGGTTTAGGGGAGGGCTTGGCAGTGATGGGTTAATGCTTGGACTCAGTGGTCTTAAAGGTTTTTTCCAACCTAAAGAATTCGGGTCAATGCCATTGGGAAATTCCATCAAGTGGCCAGGATTTAGGAAGGTGGTTTCTCTAGGGTGGGCATGCCTTGAAAATTAGGGGGTGGTGGAAGGAGAATTGAGCCTGGGGAGGGTCAATTTGGTCACAGCCAAGGCTGGGCCTCCACATTTGATGGGGTGAGCCAGGCTTAGCCCTCTTCTGCCTCCCCATGATGGAGCTTGTACCTTGATAATTGCAATGAAAGCAGCAATCAGGTTGGTAATTTTGCTGAGCTCTTTTCAGTTCTAATTAACATTATTCATTTCTTGTGTGTCCTGCTGGGTTGAGACAATCTGTGCTCTCCAGCCCAGCCCTCTGGAACACCAGCAATCTGCATAAGAGGCAACAAAAAAGTGTTGTGTGCCAATTACTACACTTCAGTAATTAAAAACCTCCTTCCCCCCACTGCCTGCCCACCTCCTCTCATGTCATTTTTTTGTGTGCAAACTCAAGAAGGCAAAGAGAGAAATTCAGGAGGGCACATCACTGCTGGCGTGTGCCATCTGTGTCTGCTCTGGAGTCGCAGGGAGGTGCTGGGGGCTGGACGCAGCACGGGTGGGATCAGCGGTCAGGGAGCTCAGCCTCAGCACCCTGCTGCTTGTTTATTCCTGGTCCTTGTTTATGAGGCTGTTTTGTCCCCACTGATGGCTTTGTTGGCATTTTCAGCCCGGCTCATCTTTGTGCTTGCTGGCAGAATCCTTGTGCTGTTTCTTTCCCTCTTCCAATTTGTCTTTGAGTGCTGTCCCTGCAGCCAGGTGGGCTGTTGGCTGCACCTGTGGGGCCCTCTGGATGCATGAGCTCAACACTCAGGCTGTGGAAATGTTTGGGAATGCCAGTTTGGGGGAGAGTGGCCAGTCCCTAATGGCCCAGCTTGATAGAACAGGGTGGAAAACAAAGCCTGGGAGTTTTGGCTGTGGGAGATGTTGACACATCTGGAAAGGGCAGCTCCACCTCTATCCCTTTGCACCCACCACACATCATTGATCAGGGAGTACAGTGCAAGGGAGGAGCAGGTGGGTTGGGACAGGTGGAGAGGACAGAGATTCACAGCTCTCACCTTTGCTCAGTGTGTGTAACTGTCTAAATTGCCCCAATTTGTGGTCATTTTGAGGTGCCCTCGGAGGCCACAGGGAGCAGAGGGTCTGGTACAGCATGAGGAGCTGCATCTCCCTACAAACCATCCCTGCCTGCCCCAGAGTGATGTAGCAGTGGTGAGTTAGGCATGTTCCCCTCTCCCAGAGGAGAAACCCCGAGGCTTGGGACTCTGAGTTTATTGGGAAAGAAACAGCAGAGAGAGGCAGCAGTATCCAGAGCAGCAGCATCTCCACCTTGTGCTGGCACACAGCAGTTTTTCATCTTCATGGAGGAGAAATCCTTGCTATCTGAGCAGAAGTGGAACAAGGATTAAGGATCTTGAGAGAGAAAATTACCTCATCTGTGCTTAATTGTTTTTAGATCATCTTTTTGGAGGCAAGCACTGCTTTCCGGCACCCCAAGGACCTCTCCCTCCCCTCCTTCCCTGGCACATCATGGGGTGAGAGGGAAAGTGAGAGCTTCCAGCGAGGTGGAGGAGGCATCCCAGGGCTTTGCTCTTTGCCAGGAGCAGGATGGGAAGAGGGGAGGCTGTGGGCTCGGCGGTGGCTTTGCTCTCCACCTGTGCCTGGAGCTTGGCTTCCTGGCCAAAGCCAAAGGCTTTCTGCTCTGCTGCCCGTGTGTGGGAGAGGAGGCTTCCCATCCCTGCACCGGGCTGCTGGAGAGAGGAGCTGCTGGAGGAGGGAAGGAGGAGCAGATGGAGGGGCTGGAAGAGCATCGGGTCGCTGTGATGAGCTTTGGCCACGGGGACCCCGACCGGTGCTTGTGCTAGGAGGGGCAGGAGGGAATGGAGGGGCTGGAGGAGAAGGAGGGGCAGGAGGGACTGGAGGGACTGGAGGGACTGGAAGAGAAGGAGGGGCTGGAGGAGAAGGAGGGGCAGGAGGAGCAGGAGCGACTGGAGGAGCAGGAGAGGCAGGAGGAGCAAAGTGCTTGGAAGCAGCTCAGGAAAGAGCACAACTGCCAATCCCTAAATAGCCCAGTGCATCCAGAGGTCAAAGCACCTCTTTCCCAGGAGCCATGCTGTGCTTTATTATATATATATTTTTATATATATATATATGTAGGCTCAGGAGCTTTAAGAGGCAGGGAAGAATATAAAGTAACAGCTTGAAGCTTGAAGATCCCAGGGACAGGGAAGCGTGTCTGGATGATAAGGAGAGATTGTGCCCGGGTGCTGTGAAGGGCGAAAGCACTTATTTCACTGTTGCCTCATGCGTTACCTGAGCCCCGTTGCTTTTCAAAAGCACTTAAATGCCCACATGATAGAGGGAATGCTTGGATTGCACACTGTCTGGCTCCATTATTATCCAAGGATCTCCAAGCTGATGCATTTCATAAAAAAAACTGGCGTGGAGGAAGAGAGGGGAAATATATATTTTTAGTTCAGCCTGCTTACAGTTCCTCAAGGTAATGTCTGCAGAGGGGATTGGGTGAGAAATTCAAGTCATGTCTGGTTTCTCATCACCCAGCTCTGGACACCCCTGTGTTTGTGCAGAACCACCACCACAGGAGCCTGTTTCATGGTACCAGAGCCAAACACCAAATAACCACTTCATTTTATTCGTGCTCCATAGGTCTGAGCTACCAGCAGAGCTGAGATTTGGAGTTCAACAGACTAAACCCATCCTCTGGGAAGAAATCTCCAGTTTAGTTCAACTTGTGCAACTAAACTCTCAGGCCTTTTACTCAAGCTGTAATGCAGCTGAGAGCAAGAGCCAAGTTCTTGGTGTTCAGCCCAGAGTGAATCTATTGCTTTTTTTAATGTAGATCATAAAAATCTGCTCACATTTAATTTATTATTATCGTAATATCATTATGGAACAGTAGTAAAATGGTTTAATTTATTGGCTGTTTTTCACACCAGGGAGGGAGGATGGAGCATGAGTTGGGTACTGGCAAATCAGGGGTATCCTGTGCTGCAGACAACACATCTCTTCTGCCACCCCCAACCCCCAAAATTTGTGTGTTGAGGCTGGGTGGGTTATTTTGGCTTCTCCTGTAATCGCTGGGGCCAAAGAGGTTCTAAAAAGAGGCTGAATGAAATGAGAAAACTTGTCCCCAGGTGGGTACCTGTGTCTTCCCTGGCCTCAGTAATGGACACAGGAAGAGAAGTCTTCCATCACTGGGTCATTAAGGTTGGAAAAGCCCCTAAGATCAGTCCAAGCATTCCCCTGTACTGCCAGGTCATCCACTGACCCATGTCCTCTAGTGCCACATCTATGTGGCTTTTAGATCCCTCCAGTGGCTCCAGCACTGCCCTGGGCTTGACCACCCCTTAGGTGAAGAAATATTCCTTAATATTCAATATAAACCTTGCCTGGTGCAACTTGAGGCCATTTCCTCTTGGCCTATCGCTTGTTACCATGCAGAAAATGTAAATCCTCACCCAAAGGGGGCTACAAGGACCCCCAGTGAGGAGACAGCTCACCCAGAGAGGGGACACACTTCTTAGAGTGTCCAGGACAAGTTCATGTGCCACAGATACACCCATCCTTGCCATTAACCTCCCTGTCAGTGCAGTCTGGCACATGGAGCCCATTAAGTCCCTTACATTCCTTGAAGTCACCCCAAGTGAGACATCCCAGAAGCTGCCGGGCTCCCTCTCGGTGCCTCTGAAGTTAATTTTCATCCCAGCCACTGCACAAGTAATGAAGTCATTTGGGGAAGAATATAAACAGTGGATCTTAGGCTGAGTGGTTTTATGCAGGGACATTATCCTCTGGAGCCAGCATCCAGAAAAGCGTGGCTAAATCCCGATGGCTCCGTAATCCCAAATTTCTCAGAGAGAAGAAGGGGTTTAGCTGGCTGTGGAGGCTGCAGGTTTCTACTGTTTAGAGAACTTCTTGATGCTTATCTTGTGGCAATAGGAAGATGCAAACCTGGCTTGCGGACATGGGGATGTGGGTTACAGGGCTGGCAGAAAGCTTGGGAGGAGCAAAACTGATCCCAGCTAATGTTGACAGGAAAGTAATCTCCTTCAGGATCAAAATAATTTCTAGATTTGCACTGTGCTGTCTCCAGGGGGAACTCAGGTGCTTTTTGAGGCTGAATATAGAGGATTTCTACCTCCAAAACATCCCTGGATAAGTGAAATGCTCAGCTCGGGTGAGGTACACAAGTGAGGGAGGTGCAGTGGAGCAGGTGATGGGTATGGAAGGAGAAGTTGACAGAGGGGACAAATGGACAGATGTTCAAGGTTTCTCTTTAGAGGTGTGTGTCAGAGCTGGCTTTCTCCAAAGCTAAATTTTCCTTGCTCCTTTGTGAAGCGGCACAAGCTTTCCCAGCATCACTTTGCATCTCTTTGTGTAGCTGCAGGGATGTGAACATCTGCAGAGTGAATGACAGGTGATGGATTTGGGCAGGAAGTAGCAACCTGCACCCCCCCCAAAAAAAAGTGCAGACTCGGATGGAGGTTTGGGCTCAGCTCTGTTTGTCTGGGAGTTTGCAAAAGAATAAATTGGAATGGAGGAGTGAAAGGCTGGTACTGGGTGGCTCTGACTTCCCTGCATCTGAAAACTCTGTGAAGCTGTTGGTCAGATCTCTGGAGCTGCCAGTTTGGATGGATATTGGTGCCCTGATCACTGCAGGGAAAGCGCTGACCTTGTCCTCTTTGGACACTGAAAGCACTTGGTCTCTGAAAATGCTGCTGACAGCAAAGCTAAAAATAGTGCCAGGAGGACCAGGAGGGCTGGAAGGGAGGGAGGAGGGAGAGCGCCCAAGAGCAGCGCACTGATGGGTCACCTCTCTGCCTCTCCCCAGGTGCTCCGTGGACAACCGGGTGACCCGGGTGGCCTGGCTGAACCGCAGCAGCATCCTCTATGCCGGCAATGACAAGTGGTGCTTGGACCCTCGGGTGGTGCTCCTGGCCAACACCAAAACCCAGTACAGCATCCAGATCCAGGATGTGGACGTGTACGATGAGGGCCCCTACACCTGCTCCGTGCAGACAGACAATCACCCCAAGACTTCACGTGTCCATCTCATCGTGCAAGGTAAGAAGAAGGGAGGGCTTGGGACATTGATTTCTGTTCCTTTTGCCGTGGTGTCTTCTAATCCCATTGCTCCTATATTGACCATTTGACACAGCTTGGTGCAGAAGCAGAGGCTGATCCACAAGCTTGGATTCTCCCAGGCTGGGTAATGACTTTCACAGAATCAGAGAACTTGCTGAGGTGGAAGGGACCCCCAAGGATCATGGAGTCCAGCTCCTGGGCCTGCACAGCACTATCCCTGAGAGTCACACCGTGTCTCTGAGGGTATTCCCCAATGCTTCTTGAACTCTGTCAGGCTTGGTTTTATCCTGCTTTGCAGACATAATCCCAGGGCTCTGATACAGGCAGTTCTGCCTCCCAACACAGTCACTGGCAAACCCACAGTGCTGGTTGTTGTGGTTGTTTTTTGATGTTTTTTTGTTTTCCAAGCTGGAGGCAGTGCTTGAAGTAAAACTTGTGTTGGGGGAAAAGAGAGAGCTGACAGATTTGTGTGCTTTGTGGGAGTGTGTGTATGCCTAGCAACAATATGTGTTTGTGTATTGAAATTCCATACTTTTGGAGGAGGAAGAGGAGGCGAAAGACCAGCACAGGGTGCTGCAGCACTTTTTGTGGCGAAGTGAATGCCTACATGTGCTCTTCAGCAAGTATGTGAGCACACATGACTTGAGAGGGGACAGACAGGTGTGGCCACATGGGATGGTCAAGCAGATGGACATTCGTAGAAGACTGATCCTGTGCCCACGTGGCAGGGCAAGAGCTGGACAAGGGGGAGCCTCTTGGAGGGACACACGGAGCCTGATGAGCTCTTAGCCTGGGGGAAGATTAATGGAAAATTCCTAATCCCTTGCTAGCAACCATTTTTTTCATGCTGCTTCTTCTGTGATTTGGCTGGGAGCCCTCTTAACATGACACACCAGCTTGAGTATTGGAATCTCGTCTCGGGCTAATTTTCGAATGCTGATGGGTGTATTGATTTGGAAACAAGCTGGGTTAAAAAGGCATTGGTCTTGTACACAGAGTCGGGTTGAGCTAATCCACCGTCGATATTCCAGGCCTGAGCACTATTGACAGCCTAATGAATAGAAGTGGGGAAAAAACCCAGACTCAGGGCCTTTATTTTTCTTCTTCCCTCCCTTTTCATTTTCCTATTCCTCTTCAAGCAATCAAGCTGACTAACCAGAGCCGGACTTTCTCCATCTCCATTAAGCACAGAGGGAAAGAGGATGCATTGCCAGCCCTGGTTCTGGCTGTTTATCTTGCAATCTGTTATTACCTGCCTGAATTTCTTAAGCCAAAGTCGATCACCAGCAAGTTCTGAAGTTGCTATCAGATGCTGGGGAGCTGCAGGACAATTCCTATCTGTTCTCTTCTGATTCCCGTTTCCTGACCTAAATTTCCTGTATCACCAGACATCCAGGCCCATCGCTCCCGTGTCTTGCTGTATCATTAGGAAGAGATATTTGGGTACTGCAGGAAAAGGTCAGAGCTTAACTCCTTGCAGCAGTTAAGTATGGGATGATTCAGTGATGGGCTCAGTCCTGTAATGTGCTGAAGATCCTCAGAAATTCCAGCTCTGGAGAGCAAGCCCCCTAATTTGAAAAGCTGTTCTTTGGCTCACCCAGCCCTTTCTCAGAGCAGGACATGAAAGTGAATTATCATGTCCAATTAAAGGGAAACCTGCCTTAATGACCTCGATGAAAATTGGGCTGTGGTGCCAGGATTAACTCTCCTGCCTTGGAAAATGGACCCTATAAATATGTATTCTGGAATAATGCTGTCCAAAACAACATTCAGCTTGTGGGAAGTGGTGCTTACTCCCCCTCCTAGGAAAGGAGGGTTGCTCAGCACTGGATATCAGGGATGTGCCAAGTTCAGCACATGGCCCTGGGACATTTTGGCCCTTTCTGCACCTTGATAAGAAAGGAGAGGTGATTCGAGGAGAGGAAAAGGGGGTGTCTCCTTTTTAACAGGTTTAGCCAGGAAGAGGAATGTGTGCAGGTTGCTCTAAGCAGGTCCTGAGTTCCTGAGTTCCCCCCTGCTGCACCAGGAAAGGGCCTGGGGGCACGGCTCTGGAGGCAGGAGCACTCCAGCCTCTCAGGATGCAATTAAATCATGCCCTGGGGCAGGCTGTGCTCTCCAAAGGGGGCAAGGAGCTCTCCCCCTTCCAGCCAAGATTGCAGCAACCTGCTGCTCCCCCAGGCAGGCAGGATGGGTGCATATCAGCCAGACCCAGACACTCTGAGGCCACGCCTCATCCCCCCTCCTCCCCAGGTTTAGGGGATATCTCTGGGAAACAGCCATGGATGGAGGGCATCTGTGGAATGGGCCAAGGGCTGCTGGAGGGAAGCAGAGATGTGGGGGGGGAGAGAGCGAAAAACAGGGGAGAGGTAGGGCTGGGAGAAGGATATTCCTTCAGGGTACGAGGGTCAGGAATGATCCCCAAGGGGAAAATGAGGTAGAAACACCCAGAAATGAGGAAGCCCACACTGCAGCAAGGGCTGAGCTGCACATTTATTTCTAGGTTGGTTCCATTGGATGCCCAAGATCCCAAAATAGGTGGGGAAAAGGCACCTCAAGAGCTAATTTATCCCGTCCCCCTGCAACCAGGCAGAGACCTTGCTGCCAAGCACATGTGAAAGCTATTCTTGAAAATCTTTAACAAAGCAGGTTCTTCGGTCTCCCCAGACAATCTATTCTACTGCTTTGCTACCTTTTTAATTAGAAAATGTATAGCTAATATCTAACTTAAACCTTCTTTGTTGCAAATGAAGTGGAGTTTTTCTCAGCCTATTCCCAGTGGATGTGGGGAACAATTGATCAGTGTCCTCTGTAATAACCTTTTGCTTTTGGGGAGGTTGTTATCCTGGTGCCCCTTAGCTGCCTTTCTGAAACCATCCAAGCTCTGTTTTTCCCACTTTTCCTCATTGGCCAGGCTTTCAGAAACACTTGTCAGTCTTGAAATCCTGGTACAAAAGGGAAAAGGTGATTGCTGCTGATCCAGGAATAGCAGGTCGGTGCCTCTGTGCTAATGTGGGACAAATGAGCTCAGGAATGAGACAGCAGACCCTTGGCACTGAATGCACCAAAGTTCAGGCCTGCTATTTTGGGGACTGCTCTAAATGGGGTCAGGCTGGTGGTGCCAAGCTGATGTCAGCCAGCAACAGAGCTGCCAAAGGCACAAGGAGGTTCATAGCACCTGGATCTCTCCTGGGCAAATGCACCCAGATTACAGAGCTAAAATGAGCAGCTCAGGGAGCATCCCTGTCATCTGCAGGGTCTGGAAGGTGCTCCCACTCCTTCAGTACTCATTCCTTTTTAGGAGGAGTTGCCATAAGACCAGACAAAGCACCAAAAAGCAGCACTGCTTGTGCTTGCAGGAGTCTGCCTTGGACCTTGGGGAGACTGAGATGTTTTTGAGAGTAAATCCCAAAGAAACAAAATCCAAGGAAGCCCCACTTGCAATAGGCAAGCTGTGAACTTGGAGTGGGGCAGAAAGCCAGAGTGAGAAACAGGATTTAGGTCCCACTGACCTCAGAGGAGTGATGCTTTTCCTTCCTCTCCTCTCCTGCATCCCACTCTGGTTTCCTCAGCAAGTCCTACTTCTTGCAGCAGCATCTCAGGCACAGCCTCCCCTTTCTCCCTGCAGGACATTTCAGCTATTTAAGCCGTTCTCTGGGTTCCTGGGTTTAAAGGAGAGGGAGGTAGGAGGAGAAGGACGCTATCTGGAAAGCTGTTATTTGTATTGATAATAAGCCGTCTCCAATGCGTGCCTGCAAAACACTCCCACTGCCTTGTAAGATGCATTAAGGGAAGTTGGCCTTATCTCAGTGCGGGAAATGGACTTGGGGAAGGAGGCACGGAGCCTGCCAGAGTTTAATCTCACTTAGGCACATGAATTTGCATGATAGAAAATGGTGGAATTTGAGTGCTTAAAAAGAAATAAAGAAGAAGGAAAATAAAAAGGCAAAAGCAGGCAACTGGGGGGTTATTAGCACTTTCCCTGCTTCTTTATCACTTTCCCTGGCCCTATCTGGCTTTTGCTGTTGTCACTGGAGAAACTAATCACCCCTCCCCTTTTGTTTGGTGTAAATGAGTTTTCCCCACTCCTTCCAGAGCCCAGGTTAATCTTCAAATCCCTGCCTTTGTCTGGGAGTTAATTACCTGCTCGGCAGAGTCAGGGGGCTGTGGACACAGGTGCCAGGGGGTGGCGGGGGGCAGAGGTGGCAGTGCTGGTGGCACCTGTCCCCACGCAGGGAGCAGCACTGCTAAGGTCTGTGCCGGTGAGATAAAGCCACCAGTGGGGCTGCAGCGCCCGAGACGGCTTTGTTTCAACCACCAAACTCTGCCCAATTAATTTTCCTTTGATGCCACAAGCCCCTTTCACTCATGGGACTTCAAGGAGAACTTTTTGTTGCTGTTTTGCTGCCTGGGTGTCTGGGAAATGCCTTTTCTGGGAGGAAGGCTCAGTCCCTGTAGTCATCATCACCTTACCTGTGAGGCTGAGCCTGTGCCACCAATGCCTGCATTGCACATCCCCGGTTCTGGGAGCAAGGAGGGAAAAGGGATTTGCCCACCAGTGGCAGAGGATGTGCAGACCTTGGTCACGTTTGAAGCCATGGGCTGGAGTTTCACACCGGGCAAGATGCTCCCCCTGTTTCTGGCATGGATTTACTGGTGTGTCCACACATTTCCCCCCTTGGGAGCAACTATTCCCTCTAGAAGCAAAAGCAGGTTTAGATAATAACTCCTAAAAGGCATGGGGGAGCTGGGAGAGCCTCCCCAAAGCAGTGGAGGGGAGGAAACCAACGGCAGGAAATGGAAATCCTCCCTCTCTTCGCCTGTGCTCTCGGCTCCTTTGACTGATGTGCTCGTTCCCCGGCTCTCTTTTGTTGCTAATCACCGTCCCTCTGTCAAAGCATCCTTGCCTTTTGTGTCGGGGCTGTTGTGGAGGACTGAAGGTCTCCCACACGCTCTCACGCACTGGCCTAGTTTTTGGCTCTTTATCCTCGTTTTGCTCTGCCCTCGGGGAGCATCTCTGCAGGTCCCACATCCATTACTGCCCCTGGATCTCTCCATCTCCCTCACACCCTCGGATCCCAGCCCTTGCTTCTCTGGGATGTGCTTGTCCACGTTCCCCTGTGGAGTGGCCTCGTACCCGGCCAGGCTCCCTCCAGCCTCCCCAAAGTCACTTGACCTCTTTGCAAATCAGTTTAACATCTGTGAGGCAGAGATAATAATTGTCACCTACTTCACAGGGGGGTTGATGAGGATTAATTCATTAATGTCGACAGAGGTCTTTGAAGATGGAACGCGCTATCTGAGAGCTAAACGTTATTATTAATTAGCAATTATATCGTGGGGTGGGAGCAGGGAGGGAAAAGAGACTCCAGAGTCTGTACTGTGGAAGAGTTTGCACTGGGCTCACATTCTGCCCTTGATGCAGCTTCAGGCTGCCCCAGTTTAATGTCCCTGCTGCTGCTGGAGGGAGCCAGGCATGCTGCATCCCACTGGGGGTGTGTCCCACCATACTGCTCCTTCCTGGAGCTTGTGGATGAACCCGTTGGTGTAAAGAGAGGGAAGGATGGAAAAGTGAACAGCGCTTGAATGAGTTCACATTGTTAGAAGGAGGGCAGCTTGGTAATAGGGAGTTTGGGATGAACAGAAGTCATAGAATCCCAGAGTAGTTTGGGTAGGAAGGGACTTTAAGGACCCCCTAGTTCCATCCCCTGCCATGGGCAGGGACACCTTCCACAAGCCCAGGCTGCTCCAAGCCCTGTCCAGCCTGGCCTTGGACACTTCCAGGGATGGGGCAGCCACAGCTTCTTGGGCCAACCTTGGCCAGGACCCCA
Organism: Haemorhous mexicanus; assembly: GCF_027477595.1. Lineage (NCBI taxonomy): Eukaryota > Metazoa > Chordata > Aves > Passeriformes > Fringillidae > Haemorhous > Haemorhous mexicanus. The sequence continues at coordinate 2,933,504 of NC_082364.1, forward strand.
CCACCCTCATTTTAAAAAAATCTTCCTTATATCTGCCCGAAATCAAACTTCTTCCATTTCAAACCATTCCCCTCCAGATTTGCCTGGCACCCCAGCGATGAAGTGGGGCCAGGCACTGCCAGAGTCATGGGAGGATGTAGCCTGTTCCCAAGGAGAAATAATTGGCAGAAGACTGGAGCAGAGGAGAAGGAAGATCCAGTGATTCACAGGACACACAGACCGGTTTAATTTCCTTCCTGTTTTTCTTTCTCACGTACACCCAGGCTGTGGCTAATTCCTGTTTGTGTCCCCAGTGAAGTGCTAATGCTGTCGTCCTGTTTGTCACTGGGTTCCCTCAGGCAGCACTGACAGAGTTCTTTGTGGTCCCCTCCAGATGTCCCATGCCTCAGTGCTGGGGGCATTCCCACCTCTGACATCCCCGTGGCTCCACTATTTCCATCCTCCCTGGCTCAGCTGTGTGCACTTCTATGGCAGCAAGGCGAGCTCAGCGGAACTCTCTCTGCTACTCCCTCAGAGCTGCGGAGGTCACCCTCGCATCACCCCTCTTCTAGAAAACAAGAGTCTGCTCCTCTTTGAGCCTTTCTGAGCACGTGAGCTCCCAGCAGCCCCGTTCACCCAACCTCTCCAAAGGCTTTCAGGAAGAGGTCACCCACCTCACCCAGAGCCATTCAAGAGTGACTCCGCTAATCCCTTCTGCGGAGCGGGTGAATCCGGGAGGCCAGCGGCACGCGGCGCCGGCAGCTCTCTGGGCAGGGAGGACTGGAGCTGTGTGTGTCTCTCCAGATGTGCAGCACGTCCCCTTTCTTCCCCATGGATTTACCAGCCAAAGGGGTGGCACAGCAGCACCCAGGATGTGGGTAGGGTACTCCCACTGCCGCGTGCGGTTTTCAGAGGAGCACTGTGATAAAGCCGGTGGGGGTTTAATGAGGTCACTGCAGTTTAATGTTACTGCAGTAATCTCTTTTGTTTTACTACATTAAAATATTTGTGGTGGAACGGTTGGACCACTGTAATGCGATATCGCTACCTTAATGTTATTGTTGCCATGGCAACACTAATGGCAGCTCAATAACATTATTGCAATTTAATCTTACGACAATAAAATTAAGGGTAGAACAGTGAGACCCCGGCTCTGTAATGTTACTACAGTAACAGCATTGTTATCGTAACCGCGGGAGCGGAGTCAGCCCGCTGTAGTGTAACGCTGGTACCGGCGCTTTGTTGTTACTACAGGAGCACGGAGCATCCACCGAAAATCACAGCGGGGGATGAATGGGAGCAGACGTCACCGGCGCGCCGGTGCTACTGCTACCCTGGGGCTGTCAACATGGGGAGGTCATGCTGTAATCCCATCACTTATTCATCTAATTCCTCAATTGTGGTGTTTTTATCGGGGTCTGTCCTCTTCTCCCTCCGTTGCTGGAGCTCTTTGGAGCGGGTCTGTTGTTTTAGCAGCAGTAACTCTGCAGGGAAGGATTTAAAGCACTGCCTCCATCCAGTTCCAGATCCTTCTGCCTGGCGTTTTATAGCATGTGGCTGTTATGGAGTGATAACGTTTTATATTTATATGTCATCTTTCAATGTGAAGGATCCTAGCACAAGCTACAAATTACTGCCGTGCTGCAGGGCCAGGCAGACAACCCGGCTCACACAGTGTGCCAGAGGAGGGGTTTCATCCAAGGGCACTGATTCCTGTGCAAGCGAGAGTCTCCTTTGCCTAGAGGATTTATCCAGAGTCCCCAGACTTTGTGAGGTGGGGCACAGATCTTTGTGCACCCCAAGCCATGTACCCCAAGAAGCACCTGCCATCGCGGGCATGGGTATGGGCAAAATTCCTCCTTTCCCGGCTGGCAGCATTGTATCAGGGCTGGAAAGGCAGTGGGGGGACAAGGCGCAGGTGACATCTCTGTGCCATGCAGGGGCTTGCTGCAGTTTTCTCCAGCCTCCAGGGGAGGGAGGCAGAGCTGCTGATCTGTCCCGAGCATCGCAGAGCTCCCCTTATCCTGCCCAGACCCAGCGCTCCTGGCTCCTGGGGATGCACACTTGCCATGCCCAGGGCCATGTGCTTTGGCTGAGGGATGTGCCCAGGGATTTATGCTTGTCATGCCCAGGGGCACACACTTTCTGTGCCTGGTGATTCATGATTGTTTTGCCCAGGTATGAGCTTTTGCTGTGCTCAGAGATGAGCACTTCTTGCTAAGAGATGCAGGTTTGTTGTGCCCAGGGATATCTGCTGGCTATACCCAGGGATGCACAGTTTTACTGCCCAGAGATGCACTCCTGCCATGCTCAGGGATGCAGGTTTGCTTTGCCCAGGGATGTGTGGTTTGTGCCCAGTGATGCAGGTTTGCCATTCCCAGGGATGTGTGGTTTGTGCCCAGGGATGCAGGTTTGTTTTGCCCAGGGATGTGTATTTTGTACCCAGGGGTGTGTGGTTTTTGCCCAGGGACTCAGGTTTGCCATTCCCAGGGATGTGTGGTTTGTGCCCAGGGACTCAGGTTTGCCATTCCCAGGGATGTGTGGTTTGTGCCCAGGGACTCAGGTTTGCCATTCCCAGGGATACACTCCTGCTGTGCCCAGGACATGTGCTTGCCATGCTCAGGGATGCACATTTGCTGTGCCACCCCACCTGCCAGCCATGCTTAGTGCCCCAATTGCCTACTTGCCCAGCTGCACTATCCACCTCCTCTCCTGCCCAGCAGGCAGGAATTTTCCCTCTGCTCTGAGCCCTTGTGCTCCCTCCCAGCTTCTCAGATCTCCATCCCCAGACAGCTCTTTGCCACCTGAACCTGGGGGTGTTACTGCCTGCCCATGTTCCTCCAGCCCAGCCCCAGTCTGGGCCTGCTCAGTGCAGCAGCTGCTCAGCTCCCCTCATGCCTCAGCATTTGATCTCTCTCCATGAGTGTTTGGATTCTGACCACCGCAGTAATTCCTTGTTTGTCCTTTAATAAAAGACCCGTGAGCTCCCCTTGACACCGGAGCTGGAATCGCTGGGTCCTGGGGCATCCTGTGTGCCAGCTCTTTGTGGCAATCTGGTTCCACATCCATCCTGCCAACCTCGCTCCTCTGGGGGTTACATGTTTGAAAACATGAGCAGCAGCTCATCTCCCATTCACTGTTTTTCTCCATCATTTGCTTTATTAAATATTGATTTTCTGTTGCATTATTAAACCTTAAGTCCTGAGCATAAATTCAGAGTTGATACTTTAATCTGGCTCTTCTTTTTGGCCTTTAGAACTGATTTTTCTGGCCAGTCTCTCTGGAGGCGAGTCCAGAAGCAAAAACCTGTTGCAGAGGCTTGGGGAGTCAGAGGAGGAAGCAAAGGGCTCTTCCCAAGGGATTTTTGTCTGTTTGGTGCAGTCTTTGCCATGAAGGTGGCATCCATGGAGATCCTGGCCTGCAATCCTGCACAGACCTTGAGTGAAAGGAGGTTGGGGAGGAATCAGCCAAGTTTTTTCAGGGAATTTTGTACATTACTGGCTTCCGGAAGGATATAGCCCTCTCTTTTTTTGGTAGCACAGAGAAATTGCAATCTGGAATGGGAATTTAGCCTGGAGCCACTGCGTGGGCAGGGTGGCAGTGAGGCATCCAGCCTTCCACGTGCCTGGCTCTGCTCCCTAGGGTTTGCTGCCTTGCTCTGCCAAAATTGCCCTGCTTGGGAGCAGGACTCTGCCGAGGACGGGAGCCACAGATGGCAATGCCTTGTCCTAAATGCATTCCCAGCTCCTGAGTGATGCTGCACAAGTCTGTGTTATTTTACCCTACAAATCCTCAGCAAAACCAGAAATGTCCTTGGCCAAAGCTGCAGGCAAAGCCAGATGAACGTGCGTGGTAGAAAGCCACCAACAAGCCAGGAGCAGTGCAAGTGGCCACCAGCACATCCTTGATAGCCACGGTGGGCAGCTCTGATCCCCAGTGAGATCCCTGCTCTCCTCCCATTCCCTATCAGAGAGCTGCAGGCTGCCAGCTGCTGCCAAACCCCATGCTGCCAGCAACCAGGTGTCTGAACATACTTCCAGAGCCAAGAGAGCTCCTCAGCCAAAAGGGAGGAGGGGAAAGCGGTGTGGCAGCACCGGCAGGTTCAGGAGGATGAAAAAAAAAATTAAGAAAATTAGAGAAGAAAAAAGACAGAGGGAGGTTTGCAAACGGCTTTTGGATCCCCCATCCAAACGGGGCATGGAACCTGTGCCTGGCAGCTGCTGTGCTAAGCAGTGATTTAAAAGCAGACTCCCAGCAGCAGGGAAAGAGGCAGAGGGGGAAGCAGATGTGAACACAATGCTGGAGATAAAGTAGAGGCCAAGGGAACAGCTGCCAAAAAGCTGCCCAGCCTTGCCACCTCCGAGGGCTTGAGAACCTCCAGCAAATGTCTCCAGGCTTGAGGACAGGCTGGGGGGAGGTCACTGGGACAATAAAGGGGGAAACTGGGTGGAAAATGTGGGGTTTTTCACACTCTTCTTGCTCAGGTTTTGAAGGAAAGGGGGAAAATGGGAAGAAGGTGCTGCATTCAAACATGGGGAGAGATGTGGTTTTGTTTTCTTTCTGTTCTGGTGATGCAATGGAGAAGAAAGAGATTTAAAAAGACAAGGAGAAGCAGAAGTGAAAACAAAAAGGTAAGGGTCTTTGTAAAAGATGTGGAAAATGTGGAAATGTGGTTGTTCAGATAAGATATTGAAATGTGGTCTTGAAATATTTCTGGTTTGGGTTTTCCATGCCTGCTGTGAGACAGCAGTGAAACCCCTTTGTCCTGTCCCTCAGAAAGGAGGTGAATTTGCTCCTTAGTCTATGACTGGGTCCCTGGAAGGGATCAGCATGGCCTCACTGTGTGCAGGGGACAGGGTGGGCAGGCCTTTTTTTAGGTAGATCCATACCCTCATACAGAAGGAATTGTGCCCTGTGAGGGTGCTGAGGCCTTGGCATGGGGTGCTCAGAGAAGTTGCCCCATCCTTGGCAGTGTCCAAGGCCAGGCTGGATGGGGCTTGGAGCCCCCTGGGATAGTGGAAGGTGTCCCTGACCATGGCAGGGAGTGGAAATGAGATGATCTTTAAGATTCCTTTCAACACAAACCATTCTGGGATTCTGTGATTTTTCATTTCTGGCTTACTGGTCCCAGTAGTAGAGATGCCCAAAAGATTTCAGCTCTCCTTTTTGGTAGCATCTTGTATAATTTCCTGGGTAGGATTTGGGATGAGGCAGGAGAGGCCACAGACCCCGTGCTGCTTTGCTGTCCTGTGTCAGATAAGATGAACAGGTCTCAATCCACCCTCCTCTCTGCCCCAGTCTCCTGTCCACTGGGCTCCCACAGCCAACAGACTCCCCAGTTTGTGCCCCAGGCTCTGCTTGCCTGGCCCAGCATTGACACAAGGCATCAACAGAGATGTCTCCTCCATGGTTTGCTGTCCTTGTAATCCCTCCTCCTCGCAGCCAGCCCAAGAGCTTCAGCCTTTGATCCTCTTCCTCTTTTGCAAACACTTCTCCCTGCTTGTGAAATTAAATCTCTCTCACAGTGATTTCCTTCCCTATCTTTTCTTTTTGGCCGAGTCTGTCTGAAATATTCTCTTTTTTTTTGCTCCTTCAGCAGCAGGGCTATATAATTGATGGCCTCGCCAAGCTTTCTGCGCTGAACATTAAACCCTTCCTGCCTTGGCTCCGACCGGAGTTCATTACTTTCTGAAAAGCTCTGTTGTCTGTTTGTGCTCAGATGATTGTTGTTGTGGAGGGGAGGATGTTGTCGGCACAGAGAGAGGAGGAGGGGTTGGATTTGGCCAGGGCTGCTTTGTAATCAAATCTCGCTCCCTTTAGCAAATTTTTGAGTGGAAAAGGCCTCTTTTAGTAAAATTGCAATATGGTACTTTCCTGAAGCAGAAGCACAAAACTCAGGGTCTGAATTAGTGCAGCAAAAGGCTGTCTGGCTCTTGGGCCAGTGGGAGAACACTGCTTTGCAATATACCCCTGCTCAGCACTGGGCAGGAAGGAGCAGGGGCTGCTCCCATCACTGCAGGCTGATTTCCTGGGATAGGCATTTCCCAGGAATCTTCTGTGGTCATTCCTTCCAAGCTTCTGCATCTCAGGAACAGCCCTGGGAAAGATGAGCCCCACACAGACCCTTCAGCACCGTGGTGTCCTCATCCTGGAGCTGGGGGTCACTGTGTGTGTGTGTGTGTGTGTGTTTTTACAGGATGCAGATCCTTTCTGCACATTTTGGCCTTTCCTGGCAAGACAAAGTGGTGCTTTCTGTGCTTTGCCCTATGCTGACAACGCTCCTGGCTCCCCGTCTGCCTCCATGGGCTTTCCGGGCTTTCCGCGCTTAAAACACAGCAAGGCTGAGGTGATTACAAGGATTGGAGATGCAGTGACACTTCCCTGCCAACAAGTAATTGATTTATTAAAGACATTACAATACATTCATGGTTGAGCGTGAGAGTTTCCTTTGAACTGGCTCAGAAATCCGCGGGGATTGGGCCTGTTTGCGAGGACCGCGGGCAGAATAAATCTGGGCTCCCCCATCGCCTCCCCCCCGCGCCGCCACAATTTCATTTCCCTTTGACTGGCGCGAGTAAATATCACAGCTCGACAACTCCAGTCCAGTGACTGGTGTGATCCAATTTAATAGCATTTAAAAATTCAAAGTGATTGTTAGCCAAATGGAAATGTAAGATTTCATACCCAGCCTGCCTTGGGGAGGAAAGGGAGAATTAGGGAGGGTGCGGGGGATGTAGACAAATGGACTAGATAAAAAATAATGGAAAGTAACTTAATTAAGAGGCTCGAGTCAAGTTAAAAACAGTAATGATTTTGAATCGGAGAACCACAGGTATTAAAAATGAAAGGGAAAGAGGAAAGAAAGGAAAGGAAAGTGTGGATAAAAAGCCTCCAAAATGATTAAATGGGAGGAAAAAGAGGCATAGGAAGAATGGGGTAAAAATAGTCCATCCATGTAAAGTAGGAGCACATGGGGAATAGATGGTGCTGGTGATGAGGCTGGGCATTAGGAAGACAAATAGGGAAATTAAGGATGCTCTGGCGGGGATAATTCCCTGTGGCTTTTCTGACATTCTCAGAGGCACGAGTGTGGCCGAGAAGAAGGCTCGAGGGCTTTGTTTAGGAGGAACAGGAAATGAAGGAGCAGTCCTAATGGGAAAGGAGAACAGCCCCCGTGTTCTCCAGGCACATCAATATCCTTCCCTTGTGGGACCATCGCTCCCTGCTTTGCCTCTGCTTTTAGCTCTCTCAAATGTTGCTTGGTTGGGTTGAAATTGGCGATCGGAATTTTAATTGCCCCTTTATGTACAGGGGTACACAGCTGTGTCTCGGTGGCCTGATGACTGATTCTTAACAGTGGAGCTCTCATTCCATGCAGCCCAATGGAAATACCTGACCTGGCAGCCACCCTCACTCTCCCTGTGCCTTTTTAACGTGGTTTTCCAAGCTCCACAGAGCCTGAGAGGCAGGTGCTGCAGAGCGTTGATCTGAGCAGGCGCTTCTGGCCCATTTGATCTCTGGGTCTCATTTCTCCATCCGTGAAGGGGGAATAATAACGCTCCCTTATCTCCCAGAGTTTGGACGATAGGGATAAACCACGTTTGAAGGTTTGGGAAGGACAGTGAGCATCATCCCACAGACTCTGGATCGTTGGTATCTGCACTCCTGCTTGTTCCTGGCCCCTTTGGCCAAGCTTTGAGTTGGTCCCGTGGGCTTGAGGAAGCTGTGAGTTGGCCTAGAAATGTTCTTGTGATAGGATGAGGGACCAGAAATATTCCATGGGAGGGTTGAAGAAGGCTGGGGGGATCTTGGAGCTGACGAAGGAGAGACTGAAAAAGCAGGGATGTAAAAAATGACTAAGAGGAATAAGGAATGGATCAGGGCATCTTTGGGAAGGTAGACCCGCGTCCGTTGGAATGAAGGATGAGTCACAAAAGATGTGTTCCCATGGGGATAGGAGGAGTGGCAGCACACGGAGGCATGGATCACCTCACCTGTGGTTCATTTTGAGCTGCTGGACCTTGCTGACCTCCCACTTCACAAGCTTTGCTCTCCCACTTCACAAGCTTTGTTCTCCCACTCTGTTCTCCCAGACAAACAGTCTGGGCATAAGTAGCAGCCTCCAGACCACCTAATCAGAAAATAACAGTGCTGTGATCCCTGCCTGATCCATTAATTTTTAACTGGAGTCGAAGGCAAAGATGGAAAGAAGCCTAAGCAGAAGTAAAAGCCTTGTCTGGAGCATGAGTGGCACCTGGAAGAGCTGGAACTCAGGAAGGATGGGAAGAAAGGGGCTCTCTGGGGACAGGGAGTGCTGGCAATGGAGGGATGTAAATAGATAAATGAGACAAAAAGGGCATGGATAGACTCAGAAGATCCAAATAAACTCAATCAAAACTTGGGACTTTCACATGATTCCACATTAACACCACAAGTCTCAGTGGTTTTTGAAGTAAAGGCACTGGGTCCAGCGAGGCATTTGGGGAAGCACAGCTCATCCTCCTGCAGGGGTGGGAGAGCCGTGTGCTCCGCCTGGGCACGGGCTGGCAGCTCCTCGAATTAGCTGAGTGTCAGGGTGGAAGTGTAATCACAAACACTCACTTTGTGCTCCAGCCCTGGGAGAGGGAGCATGAGAGCGAGAGCACAGAGATAAGAACAAATATGCAAGAGCATAGTGTGTTTTTAATGGAAGGGAGATTTATTTCTCTCTGTGTCTTTTTAAGCCTCTAGATAGATCATAAAAAAACCCAGCCCAACCCACACACAACCTGTCTGCCTGAAATAGCCGAAATGTAATTTAAAGAGCATCATTTTAACTAATACTTCACTTCAGAGACACCTGCCCTATATTCATTGGAGATGCAGGCTGCATTAGAGCATCTGATTTATCTTTGGAAAGGATGTTTGAGCTCCTTTGTTCCTGTCAGGTCCTTTTTGAGGAGTAAAGTGGCACAGGGCAGTTTGGCTAGCTCAGCCCTTGGCATGATGCCCACTCTGCATGGACAGAGGAGACAGGGAGAGGCCCCCTGCTCTCCAGCAGCAGAGTGGGGAGCAGGAGGGTGGGACACGGCCACTCTGGCTGGTTGTGGGGAGGGGAGCTGGGGCTTTGTGCAGGATTTAGTAGGACAGCATGTGTTGATGGATTGGATGAGCAATATCATGGATACTTGCTGTCTGTCAGAACAGGAGACTCCAGGTTGACTGGGAAGGGCTGTTTGCAGGTACATCCACTTGGGACACATCTTAAACTAGCTCTGTGCATCTATCCCCATGGAGAAATGCCCCCCTGTCCAGTTCCTGTGGCCATAGGTTCTGGGTATCTTATCATTTCCTATGTTGTTGTCTTTTTCACAAGCCTGCAAGGATGAGAAATTCTTGTCATTACATTGATGGAGAGATGAGACCAAACGAGACCAAGGGTTTTGCCAGGAGCACTCTGGCAGAGCCGACATCCATCCATCCTTCTCTGCACTTATTGACCCGCAGCAAGGATGCTTTTCTATGATTAAAAATAAAGGAAATTCCACAAATCATGCTTTTCTCCCAGGGTGGAGGAAAGGATCCCCTGCTGGCCTGCATCCCCCAGGTCCTAGGCTGGTCTTAATCAGCCCCGAGCTGGGGTCACCTCTAGAGGACGAGGGAGTGTAGGGATGAGTGTGAGGAAAGATGGGGAGAGGAGAGCTGCTGTGAAATCTCCCGCTCGCCCTTTCTGATCTGAAGTTCACTTGTAATATTTTCCCCGGCTCGGGTTGCTAATGCGTTTTGTTCTCCAGAGTGTGCGTGGCCCGACTTCCCGCGCAGCCTTTAATTAGTTTCTGGATGATGACATCTCCGCCGAGAATCATCTCGTCGTGTCCCTCCGATCTTGGGGGGAGATAAAGGAATCTAATAAAGACATTCAGCATTTCGAGGTGATGGGTTTGACAAGCTTTGTATTAACCACAAGTCGTGTTCAAACTTTCTGGGGTGCTGTCAGCATGCTCTGGCTCGTCCCCACACAGGGATTTTCCCAAGGGTCTGATGGAGATTTCACTGGTACCCAGTGGAATGAGAGGAGCTGGGGACCCTGCATCCCCTGAGCAGGGTGTGACAGAGTCACTGTCACTTTGATGGTCACCGTGGAGGCAGTTGTGAGAGAGGCTGTCGTGCCTTGAGCAGAGGTGTCAATAATGCTGGAAAAATGATGCAGGTGTCTTAAGGATTCGAGATCCTTCAATTTTCTGCCTTTCATGAGGCGTTGCTTGGCTTACAGGGGGAATCCCAGGTGGCTTGGGGTGCAAAAACTGGAAACTAGATCCGTGCAGCGTGTGTGGAGTTGAAAATGAGATCTGTCTAGACAGGGAGCTGAACTGCCAAACACTCCTTGTTTGGCTGCATTTCTTCATGGATAATAATGAAAAAACTTTGCTTTTATATCTTTCTTCTTGTTTTCTTTTCACTCAGCATCATTAGACTCATTTTAAAGGAGGCAACGAAGTCCAGAGCTGTGCCACATCTTCCCTCAGGCATTGTAACATGAACGCAGAACTCTCCCAAACCTGAGTGAGGGATTCTGCCTCCTCTAAAGCTGCTCATTAATAGCCATACAAAGAAACTCTGGTTTGATTCCTCACAGGTGTGGGGCTCGGTGTTAGGTGTTTTCTTCATTTTTTGACTAGGAAAAATGATGCAGATCCCTTTAAAGTCTTGAAAACAAGGGAGTGAATCTAGTGAGGCAGCACCCTGACTCCTTAGGGAGCTGCTCTTGATCCAGGCCCGTGACCTGGGCCCATCCAGAAATCAGGGAAAAATCCTTGTGCCTGAGCCCCAGCTCTCCTATTGTGCCACGTTTATTGTGGTGTATCCCTTGTTGACTGCAGTAGTAGTGCTGATTTATGCTGTCGTAAGTGGAATCAGATTGGGCTCCCTTTTGGCACTTAGCTATAAAGTTTGTCTGCAGAAACCCTGCTGTTTATGCGGTGAATTATACCCGCGTTCACAAATACTTTACTAATGAATGATTGGGAACGTCTTGTTTCCCCCTCCTCCTCTGAGTTATTATGATGCTGTGCTGTATAACCTGCTGCAGAGACGGGCGTAAAAAATCTCATGTCCTCCAAGCTTCCCTGCAACAGGAGCCGTTACCTGTTTGAGAAATCATTTAGACACATTTCGGTGCCGTATGACACATCTCATTACGCCTCGCTTTAGAACGAGCAATTGTCATTAGTTATTTATTAATTGCTTATTAAGGTCGTTATGTATGTCCTCTTTGTTTCCAGCCTTCTTTCTTCATGGCTTTGACTGCTGCCAGGTTTGTGAAGAGGGGGATCAGTCCCTTATTGAAGCTGTGCTGAACCCAGTAAGGGGGTGGTGGTGCCAACCCGGGGTCCAGGCAGCTCTGGGAAGCAGGATAGGCACCCACAAGGGGTTTGTGTACAAACCTTTATGACTGAACAGGCTCTGAGGCTGTGTCTGCCCTTCCTCACACGTTTGGACAGGCTCAAAACAGCTCCTGATATGATGGAAGGATGATATGAAGGAAGGATGAAATGATGGAAGTATGATATGACAGAAAGACAAAGCCCTCGCTGCTTTTCTCTTAACTATAATTGTGTTAGAGCAGCACAAACTGATTTAAAAGCCCATTATAATACACCTGTAATTGAAGGCACAGGGCTCTCAATTTGCTCCCTAAAGGCAGAAAGCTTTGGAACACAGAAGAGGGAGGAGGCACCATGGAGGTGCCTGGCACTGTGGCAGTCAGCACTGCACCTTCTCCTGAGCTGGCAGCTACAAAGTGCTCTGGTTACACCCTGGAGAAGTCCTGGAGCTCAGAGTTGGGTCCCTGCCTTTGGCAGACCCTCTGTTGCCTGAGGGTGGGCTCGGTTTGACTCAGCACTGCTGTGAGCAGGGATAGGACACCCAGGACTCCCCCTCAGCGAATCCCAGTGGCAGGACCCCTGGCAGCAAACTCTGTAAAACACAGGGAAGTCTGAGTGTGACAGCAGTAAGAAGCTGTTATGAGGAGCAGGAGCAGCATCAGGCTGATGCTCAGGCAGCTGCCAGTGCACATCACAGATCACCTGCAGAACACAAGTCTGACTCTCCCTCTTTTTCTTTCTTCCAGACACTTTTATAGTTGTTCTTTGTTGTTTCCTTTGATCTGGAGCAGATGTTTCTCATGCTGGAAGATGGAGGTTTGCATGTTTTATGAAAGGGAAGCAGGGCTGGGCTTACCAGGACAGCCACTCTCTCCCAGGCTGTGCCAGGGCCTCAGACCCCTTGGCTGGGGTCTCCCAGGCTGTGCCAGGGCCTCAGACCCCTTGGCTGGGGTCTCCCAGGCTGTGCCAGGGCCTCAGACCCCTTGGCTGGGGCAAGCATCTGCTCTGCCTAACCTCTACACCAGAAGGGGTTTGCTGGTCTGGAAAGATCACACAGCTGTATTTCTGCATTACTTTCTTGGCTCCCAAAACAGGGTAGAAATGGGGTGCTTAAGGCAAAAAATTGCAATTGCTCCTTGAAGAAGGAATAGGCCACTTGGTGAGGCTCATTTGTAGTCCCCTTGCCAATCCGAGGTGGAGAGGTTGTTCCAGATGCACCCTCCACTCAGCCTGATGCGTGGCTGAAGTTTGGGGTGCTGGGGTGTAAGGAGAAGGAGGTGGGGGCAGGGAGAGGACAGCCTGGGCAAGCAGCACAGTCAGTACATGCCAGGAAGGTGGGTGAAGAGCTGGTGATGATGGAAATGGAGGTGGCAGGGCCCAAGCAAGGAGGCAAAGCTGGTGATGTTTATACAGTTTGGCATTGGTTTGGGATTAGTTTGGGATTGTATTATGAAAGGCAGTTGGAGATCAGGGAAGGCCTCAGTGTTGCAGTGGGTGCCGTGGGAGGTGCAGCAGAGGAGGAGGTGGCAGAAATGCCCAGGGAGCCCCACCACATTCCCAGGATGTGAAGATGTGTGAGCAGCACTTCTGTGGGATGCAGGCATGGGATCTGAGAGCTGCACACCTGTGCTGGCAGGAGCGGGTGTTTGGAGGTGAAAGCAGAGCAGGGATATTGTCTGTGCCAGTGGCAGGAGGGTGTCTGTGCGCCAGGGAATAGATGTGTGTCGGCAGGCACATATGCTTGGATCCAGAAAGACATCTATCACCTGCCTGAGCACCCTCAAACGTGCAGCTCACCATATGCTTTGGTTAAATATTTAAGCAAGCTGCTTTCTGTCCTGGGGACTCCTTGTGTGCAGCACATTGGGGCGAGCTGGGGGCATGCCCTGGGCACCTGCGGGGGGCTGAGAGCCCCCAGAGACCTTCCCCAGAACTGTGGCAAAGATGGAGGGGGAAAAAAGAAAGAGTTGGATCAATAAAGCACCAGCCTGCCTGTGGGGAAATCTGTGCAGTGTCACCGGAGCAGCTTGGCCAACACTGCCATGTTTAATCACTTCCGAGCAGGAGAGATGCTGAACACAAAAGGACTGCCCGCAAGGAGAGGGTTCCCGCCTGGGAAGCCTGCATTTACTTAGCTTTATTTATTTATTCATTCCCAAAGGGGCACAGCTCCATCTGCGTCCTGCTTTCGGCAGAGGAAATGTCTCCTCTGCCCCACTGCTGCAGAAAAGCCAAGTGCTGGTGGAAGTCCTTTAATGCAGAGGGAATGGAAGTGCCAGTGACTGTTAAATAATATTAAACATATACTTGGATCATTTATTTATTAAGATTTCCCTCCCTAGTCTGGTAAAAGCCTTACAAAACACCTGTTATGTCTCTAGAAAGGCATTTGGAATAGTTTGTGCAGTAAAATATTCAAATATTTAATTAGCATACAATAACCACCGTGTTAAATCCTACCACTGCATAGACAATTCCAGACTTAGTTAACAGCTTCAGTGACGTTTCTCTGGTTTGCTTCCCAGATGTTCTTGCCTCCTCTCAATCCAGATGGGCCACAGTAAATTGCATCTCCCTCAAGGTGTCCTGAGCTTGCCAGAGTATGGTGAACTTTTGCCCTGTTGCATGAGCTGTTCAAGCTGCTTTTTATAGAATTATGGAAAGGTTCGAGTTTAAAGGGACCTTAAAGACCCTCTTGTTCCATCCCCTGCCATGGGCAGGGACACCTTCCACTATCCCAGGGTGCTCTAAGCCCCATCCAGTCTGGCCTTGAACAGTTCCAGGGATGGGGCAGCCACAGCTTCTCTGGGCAGCCTTGGCCAGGGTCTCACTACACTCATTGTAAAATACTTATACCTGCTCTAAATCAACCCTCGTCAGGTTAAAGGCATTCCCCTTTGTCCTATCAATCAAACCCAAGTTTAAATTGTTTTAATTATGTTTTATAACCTGGTCAGTTGATTTTTGTCTCTCGCCTGGGTGGATGCAAGTAGGTCTGTGCAGTCCCAGAGTAGCAGTGTAAAGTCTGACTTGTCTTTTTAAAAGCTTCTGCAAAACAAGCTGAATTGGGTCGATGTGGATTCAGCAGTTAAAAACATCAGAAAGGTTCCTCTGTGATGCAGCAAACAGCACATTTAAGATGATGGATACTCCTTTCTTTTTTTGGGTCTTTGAGCTGGAAGTTCTTGCTGCTTCCCAGGCAAAGGTGGGCGATCACTGTGCCTCCGCTTGGCTCTTCCCACCTCTCCAAAATGACCATGGCAATATCCCCTGGTCTGCTTTTGTTGTGGAGAGCACACGCTCTGTGTTTTTAGAGCACACATGGATTTCCTGGCTGGCAGTCCCAGCCTCACCAGGAGCACAGCGGGGCAATCATAACGACGTTGTAATTAATTGCATCTCCTCAATGGACCTGGCCATGGCAGAGCATTCCCATCTCTGAGTGGTCCCATGAGGAATATGCTGTCCTCTTAGTGACACTGAAGCATATTAATATTTTTTAGGTGTTGTCTTTGTGCCCTCCATTGTCCTGCCCCAGAGCCCCCTCTGTCTGGGAGCAGCTGATCCAGAGCTGTTCTCCAGTGCATGATTAGCAGATTAGCCATCGTGCCCAGAGCAGCAAAAAAATGAACTCCCAGAAGCCCTTCAAAACAGAGAATAATTCATTACCCACCTTGATTTCCACTTAAAATGTACTTTAACTACACTTCCAACTACAAACCCTAAATCACCATCATGTTCACAAAAAATCCATCATTTTTTATTTTATTGCACGGCACTGGCATGACATAATCCCTTCCAGAGCGTCTTGGAGTGCTTTACGGATCAATAAATTACTTACCTGCACAGCAGAGGCATTGCGTGCAAGGCCATTGCAGTCATTCCGCCTTGGCGCAGCCCGGGAAGGTGTGGGAGGAGGTGGGGAGAGGCAGGGAAGGGAGCCCCAGGAGTGGGGTCCAAGCCAGGATTTGGGGTGTTGGGCTGCAGCCCCAAGTGGGGTGATGAATCTGGCTCTCCCAGTAAGGGTGGAAGGTGCAGGTGATTTGTGGCTCTCCTGCAAAGTGCTGCAAGAGGGTGCCAGTGCCTGCTAGGCTCTGGAGAAAGTCTGGAAATAAACCTGAGAAGGTGACAGTCTTTATTATATTCTGCAGGTGCAGGCTGATAACAGCAGCTGATGCTTTTCCCTCCTACATCCCCACCAAGATCTCCCAGCCCTCCTCAGCAGCCACATCGTGTCCTCTGCTCATGCAGCAGCAGGAGCTGAGTGCTCCCTGCTTGCTCCTCATCCCTTCCCAGCCCCCTACTCATCACCCCCATCCTGTAACCCTTCTGGGGCCTGGACCCCCTGGGTCTGACTCCCCCCTGTGTGCTCTGGGTGGCAGTGCCAATGCAGGGGGATGGTTTTCATCCCCACAGAATTTCCCTCCCTCTGCAGGGTGGTTGACCTCAGAGGGTCCTCAGCAGATTCTCTCTTCATGCCCAGCTCCTCTTGGTGCTCCTGTGCTCACAAGGGCCTGGCAGAGAGCCTGCACAGCTGCAGGAAAAGCTGCAGAAGTTTGAAGGGGGTGACTTGTGGTTCCTCAGGAAGATGCAGCTCTGCTGGGATGGGTTTGTCATGGCTAGGAGAACACAAGGAATGCTGGAAGTGGGGTAGGAAGAAGTACTGTCTCACACCACGGAGGAGTTTCTCGAGCCTCCCTAAAATGACTGAATCCCCTCTGGCTACAGTTTCTTCCCACTTCAGCTGTGTCTTCTCTGCCCCCTCTTTTCCCTGTTTGTTCCTGCCAAGTCAGATGAGACTGATGGGCTATTGCAAAAATTGTCAAAGCTGAGGGAGGATGGAAATTCAGCCTCCTTCACCCACAGTCTAAGATTTGAGTTGAAGCAGAACCAGTTTCATTTTCCTTCTCCTCTTTGCGTCATTGCAGTGTCTCCAAAAATCACCGAGATCTCTTCCGACATCTCCATCAACGAGGGCGGCAATGTCAGCCTCACCTGCATAGCCACGGGCAGGCCAGACCCAACAATCACCTGGAGACACATCTCACCCAAAGGTAAGAACAAAACGTTACCAGAAATATTTTGGGAAGGGCACAGCACTCTTTGTGAGTGGCTGGGGAGGGGTCGGTGGCTCGTTCTGTTGCCAGGCAAAGGTGAAATGCACCAAAAAGATGTGACTCAACGCAGGACTTGGTGACTCTGGTGGAGGAACCTCCATCCTGGTGGTCTGGAAGAGGAGCTGATGATTTTGGTCCTGTGGAGGACTGGCTGTAGGTGCCAGGTTGGGGTTGTCATGATTAGAGATTTATAGAATCAGGGAATATTCTCTGTTGGAAGGGACTGACGAGGATCATGGAGTTCCTGCATGGGGCACTCACACTGCACATTGAATGTGCTTGTCTGGCCATGTTTTGAACATTTTTCAGGCAATTCTTACAGGTTGCTTCAAAGGAGGATTGTAAATAGTGCAAATGAGCAGGAAAACACATGAAGCATTAATTGGTGGCCTTGTTAATTGGTAAGCAAACCCTCAGCAGAACTGTGTGGGTGTGACTGCTGGGAAGCAAATTCCCAGGCGTGCAGGACCGTATAATTTCAACCCCCTTTCCCAGCTGCTTTTTGGCACTTGTTTTGCATTTTGCTGCCCTGTTATTCCCAGGCGATTGCGAGGTTCTGGTGGGTGAGCTGGGGGTGAGATCCGGAGGCTCCGGGTGGGATGAGCCGTGCGGCCAAGCGGCAATGCCTGCCTCTGATCCTCTGATCCTGTCTAAGTGCTTCAGTTCCGCCTCAGAGTCCTGTTTCCCCTGAGGTTTTACCAACGTGGGCTGTTGTTCCAGACAACTGCCTCAAGCTCTCCTTGGGGATGCCCAGCCAGGCTGTCCGGCAGCCGAAGGAGCCAGCGGAGGGGCGGCAGTGGTGGATGGCGCCGTGGCTGCTCTCCCTGCTCAGCTCCTGATGAGGGCTGCGGTGTCTCGCTGCAGCTCCATTGATTTTTTGCTATTTGTCTATGCTGGAGCAAATGACTGGGCCAGATCCATCACTCTGCAAAACCCAAGCAGAGCAAGCTGAGTTGGCAGCATCTCAGCCCCTTCCCTTGATAGGAGCCTCCGCAAGCCATTCCCCCAGAGCACATCTTGGCTTATCCACTGTAGGTGGTCTTGCTTCTGAGCTGGTGGCTTTGGTCAGTGTCTTTGCATGGATCCATGTGCTCCTCCCCATCCCTGAGCGTCTCTCTATGGAATCAAAGTCTCTGTCACTGTGTGTCACCATCAGGCAGCATTTATGGTCGAGGCAGTCTCCATGTGTTCCCACCTTGAAGCCTCTTCTTCCTACTCTTCCCCTTGTCTACCCTGACAACATATTTTTGTTTTGCTCAGCCTCCTCAGTACCTGTTTTTCACAAGCATCTTGTTTTCCCACAGCCCCACTCTTCTTCCTACATCCCCTCCTGCTCCCCAGAATCCTTGTCTCCCACTCATGTGCCCCTTGCTGCCTTCTCCCACATGCCATCCATCCTGTCCTAACCAGGCTCCCAGCTCCTGATGCTTCTGTCTTTCACAAGGGCTATTTTCTGTGTTTGCTGCCATCCAGCAGGTTTTTTTCCCCAGGGAATCTTTACATGCGCTTGAACCAGATGTTTCCATTTTACTTAGGACTTAGCTGCTATGGAAACTGAGGATGCACCAGGAGAGGAAGAGTGAGCTAATCAGAAATTACCTGTGGTGCTGTGTAATTTGCAGCAGTAGCTCTTTCCTGATTTTGGCCATGATTAGGCATTCTGCTTTCAAAACTCAAAGGGAACAAATGATCACAGAGATTTACCAGAGCCTGGTCTCCTGCTGACGGAGGGTGATGAGCCCAGAGGTGGCACAGGACAACTTCCATGGCTGCCCATCTCTGTGGGCAGCTCCTCTGTTTCTAGGTCTGCCAAGTCACCAAGGGGAACCTCTACTTCTCCATTTTGCATTCACCACACACAGCAAAGATGAAGATCAGAAGTGTGAGGACTGAAATGAGAGCCAGAGAAAATGCATATAGGTGCTATAGCAGATCTGGGATGTAGGATACATCCTAATTCAGAGTGCCAGGGGCAAGCAAAACTCAAAGCTTGCTGCTGGCTGGCCCCTCTTGGTTGTTGTTGTTCTACTCATCCCATGGGAAGTTTCGAGCGAGCTGCCTCCTGTTCCTTCTCACCATCTTCCTCCATCTCTCTTGAAGTGGTGGAGAAAAGGGACGAGGGAGAATTGTTTGAGAGAACGCTGGTGCATAATTTAAGGGTTCACACAGCGGGTGGGGAAGTGGCTCCCAGCAGTGCTGCTCGGGACAGGCTGTGCCAGTGCTGTGTGTGCCAGGCACGGCCGCACCAGGAGTTGAAGGATTGGTCCCTGAGCTGACACTGGTGAGTGCTGCTCTGTGGTCTGTGCAAGGGCACTTCACAGGTTTTATGATTTCCTTGGCACCTGCGAGCACACAGTGCACCTCTTGGTGGCAAATGGAGCAAATAAGAGTGTTTGCTCACCAGGGAGTGCAGGGGAAGGCCTTTCAGAGGATTTACACTGAGAGCAGCCCAGCTCCCTGGTGACTGATCTCACTTGAGACCCTTTGCCAGCCACTCAGGCTCCTCTGACTGCTTGGCTGTTCTGTCTCTGCTCCAATGAATTTGCATTCAGTGGCTTGGGCTGGTAAACTC
The DNA here is from genome assembly GCF_027477595.1 of Haemorhous mexicanus. Lineage (NCBI taxonomy): Eukaryota > Metazoa > Chordata > Aves > Passeriformes > Fringillidae > Haemorhous > Haemorhous mexicanus. The sequence continues at coordinate 2,952,535 of NC_082364.1, forward strand.
TGCTGAATTTGCCTGCCTGCAGCTGTTGCCATGTTCCAGGAGTTGTGAAGCCCATTTTGGAAGCTCTCTTTAGTTTGGGGCCTGGAGGAGTTAATGCACCTGGGATGAGGAGACAGGTTCAGGGTATAACTCAAGAGCTCTGTGGACCCAAGCAAGAGAGTTTTCTGCTTCTGATTTTGTGAACTGAAGCATGCTGGCCCTGTTGGTGCCTCCATCAGTTCTCAGAACTTGGTCCTACCTGTCCCCATCCTCATCCTCCTGCATGAACACAAGCAGGCTGCTGGCTCTGGAGAAGTGTTTTGTGAGCCTGTGACCAGTCCAAACAAGGTGTGATACCGCCTGTCTGCTGTTCCTCTGCCTTACTTCTCTCTGTCTTATTTTATTTCTCCTCCCAGTAATGCTGTATTAACTCACAGCAACTCCTGTTAATGCAGCTGAACAGATTGAGGTGGAAAAAGAAGTGAAGCTGCTGGAGTCACAGCTTCTTCTGCCTCAGCAGAGGAGGCTTAACAGCTTAGAGGCTCTGTCCTGGGCTTGGATGCTCCAGCTGGCATCACAAGTACCAGCAGAGCTGCCAGGCACTGGGGCTTCAAAACTCAGCTCTCTGAAACTGCTGTGAGGTGCCAAGATCTGGCATGGGATGAGGCAGCTCCATCCCTTCTTGGCACCCCTGTGGGGCCCCGGCCCTTGGGATGGCAATTAAGAGAGGCATCTTGAGGGGGAAGGGGGGAGCAAAAGAGGCAAAGAGGGAGAGAATTATGTACAGAACAGTGGCCTGGATGTAACACCTGACATGAAGGCAGCATGTGCCCAGAGGAAGTAGAAGTAGCACAGACCTGGGCTAAGAGGTCTGAAAGGCAGCACCGTGTGTGCCCATAAACATCCATTTTGCACCCTTAGGTGCAGAGCATGTCTGTGTTTCTGAGTCTTTGGCTGGATTACAGTCCCCAGCCTCGCAGTGCCGATGCTGTCTGTAAACTGCGGCGAGGTCTTCTAGTTAATAGCCTGGTTTTGGTCACTCAGGTGTTTCCATAGTTACTGGGCTTTTTATTTATTTTTGGGGGGTAACTGATGTTGTCATGGCGATTGTCATATTGTCAGGCCAGTTTTCAGCTCTCAGTGGATGAAGGCTGAGATTTCTTGGCTGGGATAAAGCACAGCACGCCGGGCCACCGGGCTCAGGGTGACACCAAGGCACTGGCAGAGAGAGTGGCACCACGTTGAGCTATCCAGGGGATATTTATCTGTGCTGCAGACACAAAACTAGTCATGCCTCCTATTAAGTTTGGGAAATGTGCCAAGGAATTGAAATGAGGGTTCTTCCAAGAGGAATGAAGCCTCAGCAGCCTCTGTCCCAGGAGAAGCAGGCACAGTTTAGCAGTAATGATGAGACGGGCTGTGTGGGCAGACAAGTGGGGTTATTGTGCCATGGCAGGGCCAGAGGCACAAGGAAAGGGTGTAAAACAGGATGTGTGCATGCAGGTCCCTCCACTGGCTCATCCAGCTCTGCCACACACAGACATCCCGAGCCAGAGGCTGCATCCAAGTCGTCATCCTAATGACCCTTAATGGACTTTTCTGCCATGGTTTTATCTAATTGCTTTTTGATTATTGCTGTAGTATGATGGATTCTGGTGTGAGGCTTAAGACAGTGGCTGCCAGGGTAGGAAAACATTATGGTTTGGCTGATGGTGTATTTACTTGTAAGAGGTCTGATCGAGAGGTCTATGTGGTGGGAATCCCTCATTAATCTCAGGATTAAGCTGGGTGCTGAAAGCTGGATCTCATGCAGAGCTGAAGTCCTGAGCTGAGGCTGAGCTGTCATTTATGGGGCAGGTGATGCCTCAGTGCTACAAGACAGAGACTGGGGAGATGCCTGGAGGATCCTGACGTGGCCACATCCAGGATATCCCCCATGATCAGCCCGTTTAACCTCCGTGGCCTCCCTGGAAGAGGAACAATCGCAGTCCCTTGTCTCACAGAACTGCAGGAGGATAAACACATTCCAGACGTGAGGCACTCAGAGGCAGCAGTAATCACAGCTCATATAGACATTTAAGATAGATGAAACACAGTGGCCTGATGTGGCAGAGGTCTCATGAGATCATCTGTCTATACATCAGCAGCAAACCAGCAAAGGGACCCTGGGAGAAGTCTGGTGTATTTGGGTATATTGATTCTCCCTGGCTCTTGGCAAGGCTTTAAACAAGAGGACAAACATCTGCAAAAATTATCCAGCTTGAAGAGTTGCTTGTCCCTGGGAAGGGGAGACATCCTCCCATCTCAAAGGTTTGTCCATTAAGCACATTTCCTGCCATCTTCATCCTCCCTGGAGAGGAGGCAGAGGATAGGTTGGACATGAGATCTGGAGTCCAGCTGGGAGGCACAGGGAGAAGTGGGATCCACTTGGGTGGGAAAATCTCTGCCTGCTTTTGTGCTGCCTTGTTCCTCCCCTGATCAGCTGCATGTGCTGTGGGATTGCTCCCGTTAGCCTGTCCTCATGTCACCTCATCAATGGAAGACCAGAGAGCCGTGTCCTCTGCTGGCCCTTTTAGCAGGGAAATACCTCTCAGAGGGAGCAGATGGTTTGTGTAAGGCTCCTTCTGTGTTCATCCCGGGTCTTGTGTCTCTGCTCTGCCTCTTTTCTGCTTCGTAGATTTGCTTTGAGTGGTGTGTCAAAGAAGGGAAGCGAGTGCTTCTGCTGTGTGATGGGGCTCAGAGCCCAGCCTGAGCTGCCAGCTCAGCATGGGATGGGATGGGATGGGATGGGATGGGATGGGATGGGATGGGATGGGATGGGATGGGATGGGATGGGATGGGATGGGATGGGATGGCCACCATGTTGTACATGCTGTCCCACCTCCCACCTCACTTTACTGCATGTGTGCCTCCTGTCTTTTGGTGTCTGGGTGACTCAGCAGAGGTTCAACTGACACACTTGATGGCCAAGCACCTTGTGCTCCTTCCTAGAGGCAGATGCAGGCCTGGGCTCCACTGTATTAACTGGAGCATTTCAACTGGCTCTAATCCTGCCGGCAGCTCAACCATCCCCTTGTTTACTGTTGAAATAATTACTGCTTTGCCATAATACTAGCTCTGAGCCGTGACTCCATTACCATTATCGCCGGAATATTACCCATTTATTATCTCCCAGCAACCCTGGAAGATGAACACTAGGCTTCAGAGACCAATTGTTTTACAACAGACAGGATCTTGGTGTGCATTGTTTAATGAGGTAAACTACATTATAGCCAGCATTAATTTGGCTCCGGTGCTCCCCACTAAATCATTGTTAACCTGTAAATCTGCCACCACTTTTGATACTCCTTTAATCAACGTGTGCCAGACAGAGCAGCCGGGCAAAGGGTCAGCAGTGGTCCAGCTCTGCTTGTATCATGTAGGATATACAAATAGGAGGAATAAATAGGGTGAAGTGGCCATGGAGAAGCAGGACTTTGGAATGGACACTGTTTTTTGTGTGGTTATGGTGATTGAGGCAACTGGCATTGCCATGGGTTGCTTGAGAAGAGTGTGGACCGATATGTGGACCAGCAAGATCCCGACAGGGATCAGGGGAAATATTCAGCCTGATGAATGCCAGCAGCTTCCCCATCAGGTCCCATGGGAGAGGGGTCTGGCCCAGCAGGGGACAGAATCTGGTGAAATCATTTCATGGCCTCCAGGTTGTTCTTTTGCCAAGGAATGACTAAAACTTCGTTAGTGTGACATGTGGGGAGCTTCTTTTAGCATTTCCCTTCCTGATGCACCCTAGTTCCTCCTGCTTGTTCAAAGCAATGGGAGATTATGTACTTTTATGTGTATAAAAGTAATATTTTTGGCTCCCTGCATGGTGGAAATGAACTCTTGGAGCTGATTTTGCATATTTGGCATACATGCCTCTAAAATATGCATCTTGGTACAAAAATAACAAGACCCCTTCCAGCTACAAATGAGGCAATGTCTTTCCCTTAGAAAAGTGGGGGGGGGGGGGGGGAACCCTCTTCTTTTCAAGACATTCCCTAAATGCAGCTTTGCAATGTCACACTTTCCCAGTTTGCCAGAGGCAGAGAGGGATCTGCTCCTCATCACAGTTTGGGGAAGCAGCTGCCTGCTGCCCTAATAGGGGGCTAAACCAGGAAGCTCTGCCTACACCTCCAAATTTTTTCCTGTGTCTTATTCCCTTAGTCCCTGATCACCTTTCCCACAGAGGTGAGACCCACTGAGGAGTGGCAAATGCCCTGGTCTGTGCTCTGCATGGCATCTCCCTGCAGGAAGAACGGGATGTTAATGGCATGGTGGGACAGAGCTGACAAAGCCCAACACACCAGCAATGTCAGCTTGTTGGATTTTCCATCTCCTTTGCTGCTGAGCACAACTCCCTCTTTCCCTGATAAATGTGTGGCTTTGTGTCGCTCCCTGCCTGGGACTCTCCTTTCATTCAGCTGGCCTGGGGAAGAGCAAGGGACAGGAGTGTCTGAGATTCCAGAGATCTCCACGCAAATTAAAACCTTTTATCAGCCCCTAATAGCTGTGCAAACTAATTATATTTGGGCCAAACTTTGCCAGCTACTCCCTTGAGGTATTATTATAAAAATCTGAGCTGTGGAAATGCGTCCCCATTCTGTCAACACCAGGTCGCTCCAGCTATAGAAAACTCTGCTCTGGCTCCTTTTAGCTCCCGTGATGTGCTTTGCATAAGCTGCTGCTGTTGTTTTCAGGAAGGAGAGAGCCTGGCTGGGCTGTGTCACACGTGGCCCAGGTCTGCTGAGCCAAGGACAGGGCTGTGTGCTGGGTAATAGCACTGAAATATTTATTTGCACAAGCCCTGCTGGCTTAGCTCAGTTTGTGGCCATCAGCATGGCCTTGGGGCTGTGGGTGCACAAGTACTTCCATCCCTGGAGAAATGGGATGTGGTGAGGAGGGTTGGGAAGGATGCTCAAACACAGCAGGCAGGAGATGGGAATGAGCAGCCCAAGGAGAAAGCACATGAGGCTCTCTATGGATGGTTTTCCCAGGGCCAGTTCCTTGCTGGGTGGCTCCATGTGGTGTTGGAGCTGACTTCCCCCAAATTTGTTCTTTCTTTTTTCTGGCATCACCATTTGCTCCATACTTTGCCTTATAACCTTGTTCATAAGCTTGCAGGCGCAGGGCACCAAAGATAACCCCCATGTTCACCTACCCCCACTGTCCATAGATGGAGGCAGCACAAGGAAATGCTTTGAGCCAAAGTTCCCAGAGGAAAGGAGGATCTTGCCCTGTGCCACCGTTCCCCCACCATCCTTGTGCTCTTCCTGGGGCGCAGATTGCCAGCTAATGGGGCGGAGCTACTGCTAGCACTCTCCATTAATGGAGCAGAATATAAACAGAATAAAGCCTTCATTTCCCGGGCTGTGATTTCATTATTAATATACTTTACAGTTCACAGGTTGTTCATTTGCTTCCATGTTTTCTCAGCTGGTGTAATCTGCTGCACGGAGTGAGAAGAGTCATAAAATTTCCATTTCCAGTTGAATGTACGTCCAATTCGCCATGAAATGTTTCTCTCTGTCGTGAATATTAAGTGCCCGAGGAGTCAGTGGCCCTGGGATTAAGCAGGGCAGGTTGCCAGCCCCTGTCTGTGTCCCAGGGGTGCAGGAGAGAAGTGGGTGTAGGGAAGGAAAGGTGACAAGGCAAAGTGGGGGGACTGAGGCAGATCATGTGGCAGAGGGAGGAAGAGGGAAAAGAGGAAGAGAGAAAGTGAGGATAGAGGGGAAGGGAGGAAATTGAGTGGAAAAGAGGCTTTAAGGAGGAATGTGGTGGGTGAAGGATGCTCTGACAGGACTGACCTACACTCACCTCCTTGTTTTCCTGTCCCATCACCTTGACACTTGTCAGGGAAGATGTTGCACCAGCGTTTGTCCCAGTTTGTAAATCAGTTGTTGATGTCTGTGCTCGGTCACTGCCATGGGCCTCAGGGCTGTGCCCTTCCCCTGGCCTGAATACGGGTAGAAAAAGAGTCTCCTTGTCTCTGGTGAGGCTGAGAAACACTGCTGTGCTTGTAAGGGCAAGGAGCTGGAACGTGCTGGAGAGCCAGAGAGGCTCAGCTGCCCTGTACCAAGTTGGAGAACAATACTGAAGCTACAACCATGGTGCTGTAGCACCATTGCAGACACAAAAAAAGGGCTTTTCACATGAATTTGGGGAGAAAAAAAAATAATGTTCTGCTCATGTTAAACAACCAGCAGGAAATTTGTTGTGTATTTAGGATATTTAATGGCTTGTAGCCAAGCAACGGGTTTCTGGGACAAGGAAGGAGAAATTTGGGTAGTTGTGGCAGGTGGTCATGCCCCGAGGCTGGGAAGGTGGTGGGACCAGCAGTGCCATGGAGGGGTGCCCACAGCTGCAGCACCACTGGCAATGGGCACATCTGGCAGTACATCTGGCACGTTGCTGCAGCTGGAGGTGGTGAGAAATGTGTGCCTTGGAGACCCCTCCCTGGCCTTGCAATAGAAGCACGGGATGTGCTGTCACTGCTGGGAAAGGGGACAAAAAGGCAAATGATGGTGGCATGCCCAGGCTGTGGGGGTAACTTGGGTGCTACCCTGAGCTGATGGCATCGTTTCCTTCCGACTCTGCTGAAATTACTTCAGCCACAGCATTCCTCACTGCAGGGAAAAAAAATGCCTCTTCCTTTCCCATCTTCTCTCGGTCGAGTCAAGATAATAATAGTCTTTTTCTGATCCCCTGAACTTTCCCATCTGCTTGGTAAAACAATGGCAATTCTTTTTCCTCCTGGCCTCTCTCTCTGTCTTCCTCTCTTTTATTTTTATTCTCCTATGGTATAATTTAAAGCCAGAGCAATGCTGTAGCCCATGGGTTTTTCCCCTTCCTGTGACACACTGCTGTTATTTAAAATGGCATTTCCCTTGCAGAACAATGCCTCTCACTGCCCTCCCAGCTCCTGTAGCAGGGCCAATACCTATGCAGAGCCCGGAGGAGGGGATGATGGGCTCCAAGGAAGGGGCTCAGCCCAGCGTCCAGTCCCCCAGTCTCAGCCAGCCAGCATCACACATCCATGAAATTCCTGTCACAACCACCCCATCCCCCTTCCCCAGACCCAGGGCATCCTCACCAGCCCCCCAGAGCCCCAAACCCATCCAACTCATCACCCTGCATTTCCCTGGCTTCTCTCAATAAGCCACAATATTGTGAGTGATCCTGCAGAAATGGAGACATCAGTGCCATAAAACACAAGGGACAGAGCAAGGCCACTGGGCTGGAAAATAGCGTGTCTGAAAAAATAAAGACGGGATAAAGATGATGGAGAGGCGACAGTGAGTCTCACCCTGCCGTGACTCAGATGACTCTGGGGGGTGAGGAGTGATCAGGGGGTCCCAGGGGAGAAAGAGGGATGGAAAACATCCCCCATTGCAGAAAGTTGTGGCAGCTACAGAGTCCGGGCTTGCCATGAGCTGCCTGCTGGAATATGCGTGGAGAAGGGAAAGTTTCCCAGATCCCCATGACTTCTTGCCAGCACTGGGGATGGATTTAGCCAGCACTTGATGCTTATTTTTTTTACTCTAATGCCATTATGCCACTTGCTTCCCATCTGAGGGATATTTCCCTAATGCGGCTGAAATACGGCTTAACCGAGGTTACAACCATTTAACGCTTTGCATTGCAATTGCTTCTTAAGAGCTTGTCCTGCGGAGAAAGCCTTGGGGTTTAAATTTCCAGCCAGAGGGACCCTTTGGTCCTGGCTGCCAGCAGCTCTTTTTCACACGAATCCAGAGGAAAGCAGGGTGCCTCGAGTTTGGCAGGGGCTGGGAATGCTTTGTCCTGTACAGCAATGTGGTGACATGGAGTTGTTGGGAAGGGATGTGGTGGATCTCCCACGGAATTTTTTCCGGTTCTTTGCAAAGCACCTGCAGATACACAGGCAGGAGCAACCTTGGTTCCTGCTCTCTGCGCCAAGCCCTGTGCACCACAGCTTCTCCTAGAGCCAGCGAGGAAGCTGCCAGAAATGGGATGAGCGCCAGAGGAGCCAAGTTGCGACAGGATTTAATGGAGGAGCAGCATTCCCACAAACAGGATGCGTGTTTGAGCGATTTTCTCCAGCAGCATCTGTCGCTCTCCAACATCTTGGTAGCATTGCAACAAATTATTTAACCACTACCCACTGTACCCCATCTGTTAGGCAGCCCCTCCACATGGATGGGGCCCTACTTCCCACCTTTCCAGAGGAACTCACTGGCGAAGGCTGAGCGCCAAACAACAGGACAAATTAAATCAAAAGCACAGCTTCGGCACCCAGGGGGAAAATGCACATCAGCTTTGACTTATTGCATGGCGCACGCTTACAAGAGAGAAGCAGCGGCTTTTGTCACTGCAAGGGGCCATGAAAAATGAATTAGGGCCGCTGCTGGGAGAGGGCATGCAGGAGAATCTTTCATTCCAGCAACGTTGTCCTCTCTCACCTTGGAAGCAGCTACGGGGGAAAAAACCACAGGGAGGAAGGAGGGGTAAGGAAAGGAAGGAAGAGGACTTTGTGTTGGGCACCTGATTGGATGCTCTGGGCTGTGGAAGAGACCGTGGAAGGAAGAGTGGTGCCAGGAGCAGTGTTGGTGCTCAGGCAGGAGCTGCTGGGAGATGCTGTCTCCTCAGGAGCTCTCTGGAGAAGGCTTGGCTCCGTGGGAGCCTCAACATTGATTTTCATGTACCTTTTGCATTTGTTTTTGCAAGGAGGCAGAAAAGCTCCGTGGGAAGTGGCTCCATGCCAGTCACAGCTTCTGGAGCGTCAGTCCCTGCCAGTGTCACCACAAGGGTCACCCTTTCCTTTCCAGGGCCAAGGAGAAAGGGATCCAGCTCATGCTGGTGATAATGGGTGGGTGTCATTAAGAACAGCTGCCCTCAAACCAGCCCTGCACCCATCTTTGCTGCAAATCTGACACTAAGCTCTTTGTGAACTGCAGCCATTGCTAATTTGATCTAACAGGGTGACACGTGCCCCCTGGACCTTTTCCTGGGGTCCAGTGTCCTTACCAGCACCCCAGGAGGAGGCAGAGGCTGGGAGAGGCTGAAGACAGTCGCTGCCACTTTGCCGAGCCTTGAGCTGCCTCTGAGCTCTCCCTCTCACCGAAATAAAAGAGCTCATTCTTTATTCGACTCATTTACTCCTGAGTTAGAGCCTCGTTCAAGGGTGGTTGGTCCCTGAGTTGTTTTGTTTTGTTTCTTTAAATATTAATTTCCATAATCCATTTATTTCCCAAGGAACTACTTCTTGCAAACAAAAGGTTTAATGCTCCTCTTTTATTCCTGGTAACAAATAAGTTGTCTGAGACGTGCAAAAACCTCGGCAGCAGCGAGCCGTGCACTGGCTGATGCCACAATCCACACTGAGGATGTGCAGGGATGGGGGAGATGCATCCCTGAGGGATCACAGGTGCCACAGCAGCATCTCCCTGGAGGGGCTCACCCAGAGAGGGAGGACAGCAAGCCCGGCCAACACTGGGAAGCCCCCACAACCCGGGATTCCAATCTTTTGCATGGAGGCGTCTCTGACATGCCTTTTTGAGATGGAAGATTTGAGAGCCGAAGGCCAGGAAGCACAATAGAAGATAGACTGCTTGTACCTCATTGTCTGGAGAATAGATGGGCTGCAGGCTCCCGGAGAATAGGAGCTGCCACTCAGGTGGCTTTAATAGAACAGGCGGCAGATAGATTTCAATAAAAGAAATGAGTATAAATATTGTTAGCGGAGAATAGAGGGAAAGTGAAAAAGATCTTGTTTAACGAGTCACAGTGGGAAACTTTCAAGGACTTTTAAGCTAAAAACTCTTCACAATGGAGCTATAATGGATGGCTCAGGCGACTTGGCAGCTCTGCGTAGCATCGGTGGGGTGAGCAAGTGGGCAGGTGTCCCTGGAACATGCAGGGGAGGGCATGGCAGTGAGTCAGAGACTGGTTTGGGTAGGAAGGGACCTTGAAGACCATCTCATTCCAACACTCTGACATGGACAGGGTCACCCTCCACTAGACCAGGCTGCTCAGGGCCCCAGTGCCTTGCTTTTGCTGTCTCTGGAGTTCATGCCAATATATTGACTATGTGCAACCACAGGCTGAGTGACCATGGGATGTGGTGGCATCTGGAAGGTATCTGCAGGTCACCTGTCCCAGTGACTAGTGAGATGTGTGGCATGTGCCCACCTAATAGTTAAATATCAGAGTTGTTGTGTGAGATATGAGCCCCAAGGGTGATCTCAGGGATGCACTGAGCAAACGGAGCCACAAAAGTGGGTCCTGTCTTAGCTCTAGCTCTGCACTGAGCAAGAAGTTGAAGAATGTGTCTTTCCTGCCTTCGTGACGGCTCCTTGTTGGAATATGCCTGTCAAAATCCCTGTGTCCTGATCCTGGGGTCATGGGCAGCCATAGATGCAAGCTTCAGAAATAGTCACCTGTGCTACTGTCAGCACAAAATCAGGCCTGGGCAGGTCCTCCATTGTATTTTGGAGCAAAATTCAAGGCACCCTCAGCTCACCTATGCCCTAGAGAGTTGGAAGGGGAAGAAAAGCCACAGCACTGCATGGCCACAGGCAAGGAGAGGCTCCTACAGCCCCAGGGAGGAGGGGACACTGATTCCAGTGGAGAAGCAGGACTTTAAGTCAAGGATTTTATGGTCATCCCTCTCCTTCAAAGCTGTGCTGCCACAAACAAGGAGCAAAATTGGCTGTGAGAGTTCCCCAAATCCAAGGTAATAAAAGGTCTGAGTAAGGAAAACATGATGTTTTCTCTCTGTTTGGTGACACCAGGCACAACTGGTGATGGTCACCACCCCTTGGGCATGAGGATGAGGAGGGACCTCAGACTGCAGCAGTGGAATGAGCTCCTGCCAAGCTCCCACATCCCTGAGTGCTGTGCAGTGCCAGGCAGCGAGTGCAGCATCCCCTGGGGCTTTGCACAACATCAGGCCGTGGAAAAATGCTCATTAACATGGAAAAGCATGTCAGAGGAGAGATTTCCTTCCTTGTCATTGGGAAACTTCAAAAACAGTGGCTTGGCCCCGTGTAAGCGCGACACAGACTCTGATATGCTGTGTGCCCGTTTCTGGGGAGACAGTCCCGCTTCTGAAGGCTTGTGAACATGAAGAACAGGAGGTGTGCACCCTGTACCTCATGTAGGTGTGCTTCCTAAATGGATTGCTCAGCTGAGGGGGGGTCACAGATAGAAATGGGCTTGAGCCTGCAGTTCAGGGATGCAATATCCACAAGAGGAGGAGAGGAGTTTGTCTGGGTCGATAGGGTAATCTTAAAAAAAATCATTTTTTGAATGATTGCGCTGGATGGTTTCCAGCAGGTTAATTATCCCTAATCTTTGTCCACTGGAGTGTGGCAGCTTCAAGCTGGCACAGAGGGGCTGAAAAGAGGGGGTGCACAGAGGAGAAGCTGCCCTAACTGGGGTCATTCACCTGATCAAACAAAAATGGGGAAGGGAATTTCAGAAATGCCTGAACTTTGTTCCTTATGTGTTAATGAGCCATCAGGAGAGGGTAATAGTTGTTAATAAGAGGTGAAGCAGGTGCACCCCCCAGTTTGGCTGGGGCATGTACTGGTGGCAGCCTTAGCTCTTGTTTACCCACCCACCTGGGGCTGTGTCCTGCCTCCTTTGAGATGGATTTGGGGTGATTTGGGGTGGTTCTTTTCTCCACCTATTTCCCCATCTGCTCTGATTCTACTAAATCTCCCATCCTGCTCCCATCCCAGCAGCACTTTTCCTCTCGCTGCTGCATGAAGTAGAGGTGAAGTGGGTCTCAGGTGCCAACAATTCTCTTATTACCTTTGTGTGCTTTATTTATTTACCATAAACTGTTATAGGATGGCCATCAGCACCGCATCGGGGTGACGTTTGAAATATATGGCTCTCGGGTTTAGTGCGTCACTCGGAGCTGGGAGTCTGCACAATGTTAATTTTTATTGCCAGAAGTAGCCATAAATTGATAGTTGAGAATTGCTGTAGGGACTGTAATTAACTAGTTACTATTTCACCTCCAAAAGGAGCAATGTTTCACGCTCTTACTTTTACTTATCTGGAATCAGCTGCTGTCAACATCCGCTGAAGCCCGTATAAAGATTTATAGACCTTGGAGGTAAATATTGACTAATGGGCAGCTTGGCTTAATGTTCACCTTGAAGGACAATAAATTGTGCTATTGATTGAAGCGAGATGTCAATATCTGCATTGTTGTAAACATTTTAATAAAATTATCTCCATAAAATATTCTCTTTCTTTGGCTCATCCTGGCCACTGGGATCAGTGCCTGGAAAATGCAGCAGCACAGTGTAGAGGGCAGGGCAGTGCTTCGGGATCACTGGTGGGACTTTGAGCACCCAGAGACCAAACCTATTGTGGGACCACTGTTGAGGTTGTGCCTTTGGGCTTTAGAGGTGAAAATCTTGCAGCCCTGGGTGGCTGGGCTGGCTCAGCTTGATCTGAGGTGCAGGGAGTTGGTATGGACACAGGGAAGAGCTCCAAGGAAGGTTTTTCAATGGCATCACAGGCAGTCTTCAGCCAGGGAAAGCTGTGAGCAGTGTCCTAGAGACCTGAACATGGCTGCAACAGTGAGCCAGGGGACAGTGGCATGTAATTAATTTGGGAACATGTGTTCACTTTCTGGTGAGTTATTATCTTGTCAGAGGCTCAATGGAAGCAAATGGGGAGGAGGAGTCAGAAGGGAGATGAGTCAGGATGGGAAAGTGAGGAGAAGTGAAGGAAGAAGAAAGGCATGGAGGAGGAATATGGATGCAGGAGGCGTCTGCCCACACCTCATCTCATCCATGCTGTGTGGCACCCCAAGCACAGCTTGGCCATCTGTGGGGCTGCCTTGGTGCTCTGTGCCACACCAGGACCTGGCCTCTGTGGCTCCTCCACTGCCATGATGGTCAAACTTCCCATTCCCTGAGGCTTTTACCAGAGATCTGCAGAGCAGGTCCCAAATAGTTGGTGGTGGTCTGTGTGCAGCCTTCTGCTCACTGAGCACAGGGACTCAGGCTCCCTGAGTCCATCTCCCCTGCTCACACAGGGTTAATTCATCATCCTTGGCTCATGAGCAAGGATTACACTTGTGCGTTGTCCATGGGCATTCCATTTCTAGCCTGTATTATATTATTAGTATTAATAATAATAATGATGGGTGCTGGCTGTGCTAGTTTTCTAGCTCCTAAGGAGATGAGAGAGCTCTCCATTAATTCCTGCAATATTTCAGCTCCTAATTGTGCTCAAGCAGAGACAGCCTTGAAAGTTCCCACCATCAGTTCAGGCAGAGAAGGATTGGTATCTCTGGCAGAGCTCCTGGAGCTACAGGGCTCTGGTCAAGCCTTGCTCTGAGCATTCCCAAGTTCCAGATGCTTCCAGGATGTGGTCCCACAGAGTAAAGCAGCTTTACAGATCTGTTTTTCCTGTGAAGCCACTTGTATAGAAGAGGGTGGAGGAATGTTGTCTTAGTCACTTGGTGTCACCTGCTTTACCAGGGGGTAGGGACTCTTTATGTCACCTAAATATTTGAGATGCTGTAGCGGGCACTAAGGAGGCATCCCTGGGCCAGAGCCTCTTGCAGGGGTGTTATCCCTAATGCTATTGTCATCTGAACATGACTTACATCAGGTTGTGCACAGGACAGAAACAGGAGTCATCTCCAGCTCAGAGCATCCTGTCTCAGTCAGGGGCAGGCTCTGTTTGGCTGTAGCCAAATTCCCAGGATGCCAGACCCTGAGTCCCTGAACTTCGAGCTCTGCCTCTCCATCAGCTGATTACCATGCACATATCTCAGACTTCAGTGGAACGCACACACACTTCATCCCCCAGTTTCCTGAGCTTTTGCAGGTAGAAATCTGACCCTCACAGGTACTTTAATGAAGTCTTTTGCTGGGGAACAAATGCACTCGAGCTGCTTTGCTCCCTGATCAAACCAGGCACACAAATTATGGCTTGACTATGGCAAGAGCTAATTCTTGCCGTGTGTGAGCTGACTCTGGAACTTGGGAAAGGCCCTTTGGTGAGTTGGGAAGCAGTGTTATCTGAGCCTTTGCACAACCCAGAGTCAGATTTGTGCATGGAGCATCTGAAGGCCACCGGCTGTGTCCTTACTTTATCAGCAGGCAGCGCTGTGCTACAGAGAAGCTGATTCTAGGTCAGCCACAAAAGGGAATTTTTTTCCCCCCTCTCTCCTTTCTTTTTTGCAGTGCCGCAGGGCCACTGGATGTAAAGCTGTAATTTTTGTGTCTCTAAAGGATATTGATTTTGGGGTAACGCCTTCATATCTCACCCTTCAGTTGCACTAAGTACTGATGAGCTCAGCGGTTTGTACCACCAGCCACTCGGGTGGGAATTTCAGCACAGGGCTGAGGACACCGGTGGATGTCAGCAATTCATCAACAGGAAAACTCACTTCACTCCTTTGCAAAGCTCACAGGGCTGCCTTCCCAGTTAGGTCAGCTGGAAAGGTGGGATGTGTGTGTGCATGCATGGGGTCCTCTGTTCAGGGAGCACTGGCCATGCAGAGTCCCGGGGATGCTGTGTGGAGGTGGCAGCTGTGAGTTCTGGTGCAGGGAGAGAGAGCCAAGGTGGGATTTCATTGCGGCTAAGCATATTTGCACTAGTTTGAGTTGACAATAGTGGCACCTGGCATTGCAGCAGCAGGATCCTGGCAGATGCCTGGGGTGCTCAGTGTTGAGCTGTTCCAGGGGATTACAGTTGGTGCTGCTCGGGTCTTTCCGTGGTGGGTGGTGGAGTCTGACCACTCTACTCCTGCAGTGTGGGAAGAGATGCCATAAAAGCACCAGCCAGTGGGATGCAGTGGTGTGTGCCCTGCTGGGAGCCTCCCACGTGTGGATTTTGCATACATTTGTTGGGAGCAGGATGCACATGGTTGACTGGTCAAGCGCAGTGAGCTGTGGCCCATCAGGTCACGCCAGCACAGACAGCGGTATCCGGGTGGGAAGCCAGGGCTGGCCGAGCTCACGGCATCCCCCTGGGGACCAGGGACCTGTGCTTGGCCTCTCTGCCATTGGCACTCACTCCCAGAAACAGCTGTCCAGAGCTAATTTATTTCCTAATGCTGCAGCAATGTTAATTTATAAATTACACTGGTAATTCGAGCTATTATTAATTTCAGATGGTGTAGGGCAAGCCTAATTAAAATATGACACCAATTGCCACACATATGTACCAAGGACTACCGTTTAAAATTTATAGGAATATTAAGTGTGACACAGGGCTTGGAGATGTTCCGTGCAGTAATTACAGCATCCTGGCTGCAGGAGATCCAGTGGGGAGATGTAAACAACAGGAAAGGGAGAAGTTGTCTCTGTCTGGGGACTGCAAAAAGTAATTTTTGCTGCTTGTCTGGAGGAAGAACCTGGGCAGTCTTGTGCCCCAACCTGCTCCCGGCCAGCCAAGCACTCTATGTTTTTCGAGGAGTGTGTCAAAATAAAGAGAGCTCCTGCAAGGAATGGAGGCTGAAAGATGCCAGAGTGAGAAAATGCCACTGATTGCATCTTTCTGGCTTTGAGTGAAACAAGAAGCTGCACAGCAGCCTGGATGGGGAAGAAGGAGACAAGTGCAGCTCCCCCAGAAATGAGCCTGGGGTGGCACAGGGATGAGGTGGTTCAGCTAAAGGGAGGTGCTGGCACCACCACTTATGGGAATAGACTTGTTGTGAATTAATTGAAGCTGAAAAATTAGAGCAGGGTGTCATGTGAGCTGAGTTAGCCTGGAGGAATCTCCCAGCAGGGGGGATGTGCAGAGGTGAGCTCAGGTCATTTTGCAGGGTGCAGGTTTGCCCACTTTGCCTATCCTGAGCCTATCAAAGAACATTATCTCCAGCAAGTGATGCTCTCAGTGAGGCCAGAGCTGTTGGAGCAGTCCAGTTTTTGCAGAAACCTTTCTGGCAATGATTTTCTTGGAACAGAGGGGCACAGGCACAAGGGCATTCCGGGCTGGGACCGGCAGGCTGGGTGTCCTAGTGCAGAGTGACATGCTCACAGATGGTGAGCAGCCAGCGGGCACAGGTTTGTTCGTGCCTCCCCATCACTCAGGGCTCTCTGTCTCTGCCTCCTCAGCCGTGGGCTTCATCAGTGAGGATGAGTACCTGGAGATCACGGGAATCACGCGGGAGCAGTCGGGAGAGTACGAGTGCAGCGCCTCCAACGATGTCTCAGCGCCCGTCGTCCAGCGAGTCAAAGTCACCGTCAACTGTGAGTCCCTGGGGCCATCAGGGGACAGGGGTGGGGCTGCAGAGGGTCACTGTTCTGCCCCACAAGGGAGTGGCTCCTAGAAGTGAGGCGCACAAAGGCCCCAAAGCAAGACAGGCGGCAGCAGTTCTGCTGAGCAGGTGGTGTTTTGCCCTATTTTCCCCTTCTTTTCAAGCTCCATTTTTTCCCACCACCTCCTCCTCAGCTGTCTCCATCAACCTGGGTTTTTTGCCCATGAAGAGATGCTGTGCTGATAACCTCTGAGGAGAGGAGAGAAGTGAGCAGTAAATAGAATTTTTTTTTTTCTGTTAGAAAAAATGAGAGAGAGGAAGGAAGCAGCGTATTTCATGTTTAGACATACACAAAGACCCTCCTAAGTCCCTCTCTGGTCACTCCATTAGCTGGATATGTAACAACCATGAGTAGGGGGTCTGTTGTTTCTGGAAGAGAACCCCCATGAACCTGAAAACCTCTGTACAGCAGCACCAGAGTGGCAGGAGCTGAGAATGGGCTCAGAGATTATTTTGGCTCCTGCTCACGTGCGGGGAGAGAAAGGAAATCTTGAGGAGCAAGGGGCAGGGATAGTGCCGTAGTTGTTGTTTGTTTGCTTTGTTATACGTACCAGTAAAGAACTGTTATTGCTATTCCCATATCTTTGCCTGAGAGCCCCTTGATTTCACGATTCTAATAATTCAGAGGGAGGGAGGGAGGGAGGGGGTTTTCATTCTCCTTTCCAAAGGAGGCTTTTTCTGCCTTCCCTATCAGACACCTGTCTTGTAAACCAAGACAGATAGGAGTCCCAAAGGCTGCTGGGTGTTCACCCCAGATTTCCCCTCTCCCCGCAGACCCTCCATACATCTCGGATGCGAAGAGCACCGGGGTGCCAGTGGGGCAGAAGGGCATCCTGCTGTGCGAGGCCTCCGCCGTCCCCTCTGCTGACTTCCAGTGGTACAAAGATGACAAGCGGTAAGAGCCTGGGGGGCACGACTGGGGGGAAGACACCGACCCCATGTGGGCTGCACCCAGGTCCAGCAGCTTCGGCTCATAACCCTTGGCACAAGTCTGGTTTGGATACTGAGGCAGATCCCCCTGACAGCAGCAGGTTGTGCTTGTCTGGGGAAAATCTAGGCATTCCATCAGGCAGCCAGCAGCCACAGCTGGAACTGCCACCACCACCACCCAGGATTATTACAGGTTTTTTATTTAACTCATCAAATTTGTGGAGATGGATTTTCCCAGGAACCTCTCTCAGCCCTCACTGGGGGAGGATTGTTGCTGCCCGTGCCTCTGTGTGAAGGTGGTGTGGTAAATCCCTTCTTGGGTGAAGCATAATGTCCAAAATGGATATTGGCAGCACAAATCCAGGCACTTAAGAGTGGATGAAATCTCTGACATCTCTTTAAATGCTTTGGCCAGAAGGCAGCTCTTGGAAAAGCAAAAGGAATGTAGTGCTATACCTCAGAGACAGCCTGCCCTGCTTTGGGGTGAAAATGAACCTTTTAGATCAACATGCAACTTCTGTGTTCTGCCAAAGCACAGGGACATGGTTGGGGAATGAGAAGTGGTGCAGCACAGCCTAGGGTAGGTCCTACTCTGGAGAAATTGCCTCCTCCCTGACCCCAGGCAAAATGGTTTTAACCAATTTTTGTGTTGATTAGCCCAGAGGTGCCATGGTGTGGCCAAACAAAGGACAAGCCACACCGGTCACTGATAAGGAGGGATGTTTTGGCCAGAAAAATGATCCAGAAGCTGGAGGAAATTCTGGGTCTGCCTGCCTCACTCGGTTGGAGAGGAAAGGAGCAGCAGAGTGTACAAAGCTGCGGATGTTTGTGTGGCAGATGAAAGGCTCTGCTCAGAACTAGGTCAGATCACGAGGGCCTGCGGAGCAGCGGCAGGAGCAGGCTCAGCCCGCCTGATCAGCACCCAGCATGGATCATAATGGGAATCCAGCACTTCCCGTGAGGAATTAGCAAGCAAGAGCTGCAGGAGCTAAGCAGGATGGGGACACCAGTTCAGGGAAGCCCAAGCACTTGGTCAATGCTTCAGCATTTGTGCTGGCTGAGAAGACTGCTTGCTGTGGTGTGTGCCTATTGCAGCACTCACTGGGGACGCACAGGGATGAGAGGAGAGGAAAGTCACAGAAGGCATTCTGCAGAACAGAGAGGACTGAGGACATGAGAGGGAAATCAGGCTCTTCTGTAGGGTGGGAATGAGCCTTTTCCAGATTCTCTCCTCAGGCACGGGATCATCCCTCTCTCTGCAAAGCATTTGGCAAGTCCCAGCACCATCCCATGACCTGCAGCAGTGAGCATGCCTCTGGCATGGGCTGGCAGCTGGAGACCCAGCAGAACAGCATCCATCTCCCTTACCTTTCCCAACACCTTCCCCTCTCCCTCGTCTCCCAAGCTCCATCTCCCCTCTCACAGGCACAACCAGAGGATAACTGGGCATGGAAAACAGTGAGCACTTCCCTTCCTGATGTTACCCCCGTGACCTCCCATTCCTCTTTTCTCCCAGACTGGCTGAAGGACAGAAAGGGCTGAAAGTGGAGAACAAAGCCTTCTTCTCCAGACTGACCTTCTTCAACGTCTCCGAGCAGGACTACGGCAACTACACCTGCGTAGCCTCCAACCAGCTAGGGAACACCAATGCCAGCATGATCCTCTACGGTGAGTGGGGCTGAGGGAATCAGCCAGGAAGGGGGAATGGCTTCACAGTGACACCACCGGTGGCAGAGACATGGGAAGGGTCTCCCATGTCTTTTGGGGAAGATGTGTATTTGCTGCTGGTCCTTTCTGTCCTTGGCATGTGGGCTGGAGGTTGTGGTGAGTCCTTGGGAAGGAGAAAACATCCAAAGTTGCCTCCTGATCCAGGTCCAGTGTTTCCCACAATTCAGAGGTGTTTGGCACTGTGTTTGGGATCTGCCATGAATGCAAAGTTAGGAGCTGGCTGCAGGTTTCCATCTTGCTCTGATGAGTACCTGGGAGAGCCTTGGTGTGAAGGCAACCCCCTGTGTCGATGGGTGGGAGGCGAGATGCTGCTCAGTGTCATTGCTGCCCCATTCCCATGGGAGAACAAACAGGCTCCCTGCCCCATCACCTTCCAGGTCATGTTTTCTGCTCCTGACAAGCAGATATCCTTATTGGAGGTACCAAGGGAGATGGGAAGGTGTGGAGGGCAGGAAGGAGGAGAAGGTTTGTACCCTTGTCCCAGGACTGTTTTCCCTGCATGCTGGAGCTGGGATGAGAGCAATGCTGACACTGCTTATGGATGGGAAGGGCTGTGATTGATTGACATATTTGACAAACCTCTTCAGGGGGCAGCAAAACCAGAGCAGGGGCTGTGCTCTCCAGGAGTCAGGAATGGATGACAGATCTCATCCCTGGCCACTGCTTGGGGATATTTCCCTGCTGGGGTATGGGGTGTGTGGTTCTTGCAGCTGAACCATACAGGACAAGTGGGGATTGGGGACCTCCAGCCTCTCCCCAACATTGTCCTCCTCCTTGCCACTCAGTTGTTGTGCCTGGTCATCTCCTTGTCTCGTTATTGTAAGGTCAGAGGGAGTAGAGCAGAGTGACAGATGAGCCTTCCTCGTCCCCAGGTCCCTCAGGGATGGCTCAAGGCAGTCTGTGCCCTGGCCATACAAAGCATCTTGGGACAGGGAACAATCCCACAGTGTGTTCTGGATTCTGGAGTGTGCCAGGGCAGTGGGAGGCAGGTGGAGATCCTGGGAAGTGCTGTCCATGTCTTGGGGAGGGGTTGGATGGATTCCAAGGGCACAGTTTGTTTAAGGATGGTAGGGATGTTGGGCTTTTCCACGGGCCACACCACAGCTGTAGGGTCAGGGTGGCATCACAGGACAGGCTTATCCTCCCCTGCCACTGGTACTGGCAGCTGTGCCAGGTTCCCCTGAGCTGTGACAGGAGTTCATCCCATATTGCATGCTCAGACCCATTTGCTCCCCCAGCGAAGTCCAAGCTGTATGTGATGAAGGTTCACCTGTGCTAAGCCATCATTAATGTTGCTTAGGAACTATCTCAGTTCTGTTCCCAGCCAGCCTTCCTGGTAATCCAATAACCCCATGTTTTGGGGAGGCCAACACCTCTGGCACTGCAAAGCTACCCAGGCCTGGCTCCAACTGTTCTGCAGGCGCATAGTGGCCGTGCCAAGTGCTCAACATAGCCTGAGCCACATTCTTAGCTGTGATGTTGCAGTTTTCCAATGTGTTTATAAGGTTAAAATCTTCATTAGTGGGAGCCTTCAGTTTGGCATCTGCAGATCCAGGCTGGATGAACAGCCTAAAAGTAAAGATGACATCTCCCTGCTGAAGAGCTCTTGGTTTCTTGGGTTCTAACCCATCTGTGGGACACATGCTGCTATGGCAGGATCAGGTGGGAGGCCGGGAAGCATCCCACAAAAATTTAAGCTTATTTTGTGATCTCTCCTTAGCTTTGTGGTCTGACTGTGAATCCCATCAGGGAGTGAAATCAGAGCCCTTTGGCCACCCATAATTTCCATAAAGGCTGCATTGATTGAAAGATCCATTCAATATTTGATAATTGAGTCCCCTTGGGAGATGACAGTTCCCTGAGACTGTGACATGTGGGGGTCCCCCATCTCCTGGTGCAGGGCTCCCCAGCACCCCCAGGAACAATCCCTCCCAAATTACCAGGAATGTAATGGCCCCAGGTGTCATAGGCCTGAGCTTACCCATCCCTAAGCAACCAGTATCTTCAATCTGGGGATTATTGTGTCTTTATTTATCAACATATTTATTTATTTAATGCAAGATAAGAGGGAAGTGGAAGCAGTGGCTGCACTACCTGTGCATGAGAAATGTCTCTTCTGTGAGGTTTTAGGGGACAATTTTGTGAGTGGCGCTTTTTCCCTGAAGCTGAGTGTTTTGGATTTTTTCCCCCACAAATGGAGGTTTCATCTGTGCAGGTACCGTGACATGAGCCTTTTTGGGGTTGTGAGAGAGGCTAATGTAGCATTCATCTTTTAATCCTTTTTTTAATCTAATTTTTCATGGAGGTCAACTAGTGCTTTATTTAACATGTAGCACTCGTTATTCCAGACCTGCCGCCTCATTCAGCGGCTCATTTGGTGCTGTCTGGGATGTGATAGAGTGCTCAGGGAAACCACATCATTCTGTGGAGTTGGGGAAAAAACCAACCCTCTGCTTCTCACCCATCACACAATCTACGTTGCTCCCAGAGGCAGCTGTCAGGCCATAAATCTTTTTAGGATGTTACAGGATTAGCAAGAGGGATGGGCCCTGAACTCGCAGGGGAGAGCTGAACCCCCTGCATCCCCATATCCCAGCCCCTGTGCTTTGCCTTTTGCATAGGGGGCAACTAGAGGCTTTGCCAGGTCTGAGGTCCCATATTCATCTCATCTCAGAGACGAGGGGACCATGGCCCCACAGTGGTGGGGTGTGATTTGGGCAACAGATCCCATTTCTACCCCATCCTCTGGTTTTCCCACCCCAGGTCGAGGGCAGGCTGAGGGAGGTGTCTCGAGCCTGCGCTTTCCATTGCCCTTTTGCCTTAACTTTCCCTTGTTCTTTAATTTTTAGAAGAGACAACTACTGCTCTGACACCCTGGAAAGGTCAGTAATTTGGGGGTCCCCTACAATGCCAGTGCTTCCCCTGCTGTTCTCCTTGGGCCCCTCCGGCTCCCACCACAACTCATCTCAGTGGGAGCCACAGCACCCACCACCTGGATCTCCTGCCCCACAAGCCCACTGCTTTCACTGGTGTAGGGATGAATCAGGGCTTTCTTAGAACCCTCCCATCCTGCCCCCTCCCTGGCAGCCTACTGTGCCTGTCTGGTGGTGGTCTGTGCCCTCTGCATGCCTGTCCCCATCCCATGGTGTCCTGCTCCCTCTCCATTGCCAGGGCACAGCAGGGATGTCTATGGGCTGCTTTCCAAGGCTACTGTGTAAGTGGGCTTTGTGGCAGGTCCTTCCTCCTCTGGGAGGCTTCTAGTGCCTTTTAATGGGATGAGATAGGGGTGGACAGGCATTTGGTCCCCCTCCTGGTGTTATTCCTAGCCAGGACAGCTAGCTCTCTGCTGTGCAATCTTACTGTCCGGCCAACTGGCCTGGTGTCATCTTGATTTTCGGGTGGCTTTATTTGGGATTAATCGAGTGGTCAGTCCTGGGGATGACTTGTAGATGTCTGTGGAGGCAGTGTGTGAGTCCTGGATTTGTGAGGTGTGAGGTGTCTGAATGTGCTGGAGAGTGTTACTGGTGGGAAACCAGATGCTTACTGATGCTCAGTGCCCCGGTCAGGTTTTGAAGGGAGGGGACATGTCCTGGGGTTTCAAAACCAGTTGTGAATCAGACCTTGTGGTCAGCTCTGTGTCCACAAGGCACGAGCATGGATGCCTTCCTGAGGTCTTTTTCCACCTTAGTCTTCTCCTGGGCCAACTATTTGGTGAAAAAATGGGTGTTTTGGGGAAAGCCATTGGCTAAGACACCTTCCACATCCTTTCTTTCTCACAGTGAGCTTTGAACTCCTCACTTCTTGTTGTCCCCATTGATGGGTGGGCTTGGCTCTTCTTGACTACCCTCCTCATCCCATCTCCTTGATGTGGTCTGGGCCCATACTGAGCCCCACAGAGACATTGAAGAGGTGCAAAACACCAAGTCCTCAATGTAGTGCTGCTGCCAGGGTCTCTGCAGGGTGGGCAGGTGGTTACTGTCCCTCCCAGGGAACACTAGAGGGCAACAAGGTGGTCACCCTGGGGTGGGCAGAATGTGCTGGGCAAAAACTGTCATCTCCCCTACAAGTGTGGCTGGAAAACTGGGACCAGTTTGGAGGACAGTGAAGGGGGCTGAGGGAGGTCGGATGGTGGTGGTGCACAGGAAGCGGGCTTGGGAGTGGGACTTCAGGCTCAGAAGGGACCACAGAGGATCTTGTCCCAAAAATCAGCATTTGTGGGGACAGGGATGACCATTCCCATGTTCCTGAAACAGCACAGATGGAGGGGGACACCCAGAGAACTCTCAGAGCAATCCCACCACGTGCAACGCCACCGGGGGCCCCAAATAGCGTGGTTTTTTTGTTTTTTTTTTTTTGGTTTTAATCTTTATTTCATGGTTTCTGCTATTTGTTGACTTTGTGACCAACCATGGTGGGTGTTCCTGTCCCTTCCCACAGGCCCTGGTGCAGTGCACGACGGGAACAACGGCGCGTGGCGGCGAAGCGGCTGCGCGTGGCTGCTGCTCCTCCCGCTCGCCCACCTCGCCCGCCAGTTTTGACCCCAGAGCCAGCCCGCGGAGTAGCGGCAGCGACGACCACGGCCAGCGAGTGCGAGCAGAAAGGAGAGGAAGAAAAGAAGAAGAAGAAGTGTTCACCGTTTCCGAAAATAATCATAAGAATTGAGAGAGTATCCGGCCAGGCCACCTGGGGGAGGGGGAGAGAGGAAAAACACGCAAAAAAAAAAACCCACAACGGGAATTTGGAATGGAGAGAAAAGGGAAAAAATTAATAATCCAAGGCTTCCTGCTGAAGACGCAATGCGACTGAGTCTTTTTCTTTTCACCCTATTTTTTTCTTTTTTGTCCCCTACCACTTTTTTCCCCTGTTTTCGTTGTTCTCTGCCACGGGCCAGCGTGGAGGATGGACGGGGCCATTGGAGTGTGGCACTTGTCCCCTGCCCTGTCCTCTTCACTGTCGCCACCCGCCTGCTCCCTCCCGTGGGACCCTCCATCCAGACACACGGGTTTTCTCCTTTGCCAAGATTTCCCCGTCTTCTCATGGACTGTGCCGCCATTTGTGTTTCAGAATATATATACATATATATATCTATCTCCATGTATACATATATATATGTATAGATATATAGACCTTCAAACAGTTACCACACCACCACGAAAGGAAAGGGAGGAAGGAGACCGGCGTCGAGCCACGCTTTCATCGTACCATCCGCGGACATCGTGAATGATAAGGGATTCTGAGTCATGGTTAATTTTATTAATTGTATTTTCTGATACGAGCCTAGAACTCTTAGTTCCTAAAAAACAGAAATGCAAAAAAAATGAGGGGGAAAAAAGTAAAGAAAAAAAAAGAGGAAAAAAAAACCAATCCAGGAGAGGGGGAGCAAGTGGAGAGAAGTTTGTTTACCGAGGAGGCAACCAGCCAAGGAGGTTTGTGAGCCCGGCGAGGAGGATGAGGAGGAGTCCTGTGCTGAAACACCCCCAAAACCGGCCCAAAAGCGGTCGTCTGGACAGTTCCTGCTGAGGGCACAGACGACACTCGCCGCGCGTTGAGGTGGAGGGAGATACTGAATCTTTTTATGGGATATATATATACAGTATATATAAATATACATATATATATATATATAATTTTCTTTTTTGTTAGAGTTCTAGCCACAGTTCCCAGCAGGGTCCTTCCGCTGCCATTACTGCATGCTGTATATGGAGTTAGGTGTGTATTGGTTCTCAACGAGACAAGTGTCTCGGTCCACACATCCCTGAACCCCCTCGCCTTTCCACCCTCGGGTCACCAGGGACAAAGGGTCACGGGGGACTGGGTCCCCTCTCTGTCGCTTTTTGCTGCGTGGCCCTGGCCTTTTCGCGGTGGAATAAAGCGAGCTGAGGGACAGAGGGAGATCTATATAGCTCAGTTTTATATATTTTTATATATATATATATATATATATATATATATGTGTATGTATATGTGTGTGTGTGCGCGTGTGTGTGTGTATATATAAATATATATATATATATATATATATATATATATATATATATATATAAAACAACACAAAAGAAATGAGAAAAAGAAGACGAAGCAACCGGCCCCTGCCGAGGCGCAGGACCTGTTGCCTCGCTGTCCATTTCAGTGGGGGTTTCTCCTGCAATTGGTTTTCCTCCTTCAATTTCCTTTCCTTCCCTGCGGCGGGGGGCATGCGGGGGGCCCGGGCGCGGGCAGGCAGGCGGCGAGGGGGCTCTCTCTGCCTATCCATTAAAACGATTGTTCCATGTGGCCGCTCCGTCTGGTTGTGGTGCTCATTGCTGCGGGGGCCAGGGCCACTCCGCGTTCTCCCCTTGCGCCACCAGGAATGGGGAGGGATGTGGGAAGGGATGCTGGAGGGGGGGGGGCAGATGGGAGCACCAAGTCATCACAATGGGCCAGGAGAATATTGGAAAGATGGCCCCTGGACCTCACCGATGAGCCCAGCAGGAATGCTGTCACAGGTAAGGCTTTGGTGAGTAGATGGAGACAGTGTAGGGCACAGCTGTGCCCAGTTTCCCTGCTCAGGACCCCACTCAGTGCCCCTAAGCTCAGGTGTGGCTCTCTAGCCCAGCTGTAAAGCATTGCTGGGGATGCCTGTGGAGCAGCTGAAGTGAATCCTGTGTGGGAAGGAGGGACAGAGTGATGTGAGGTGGCTGCAGGGAAGAGGGTTCCTCATGCAGTGCTGCATACAGGCAAAGCACGGCAGATTGTTTGGGTGTAGGTGCATTTTGCTGTCCATGGAGCCTTGTCTTGGTCAGTGTCTTGGTTTTTGGTGGTGCTGGAAGGTTGCTTAGTGAGTTTGGTCCCCATCCTCAACTGTGGCCTCCAGGGTGCCAGTTTCTTCAGGTCACCTGACAAATTTGCAGGATCAGAAGTTGGTTGCTGTTGATGGTGTGACAGATTTGTGTGAGCTTTTTTTATTTCTTGACCCTATGATGTAACCCAAGAGATGAGCACGGAGAAAAAGGATGGGAAGGTGCTTCTTTGAGGTGTGACATGCAGTGTCCAGGTGATACTGACATGGGGTAAGGGAAGAACCATGCTCAGGCTTTGTGGCATATCCCAAGTAAGGGACAGGGTACTGAGGGTGTGGGGACAGGACAGCTGGGCACAGGTAGCAGGGTCAGGATGGCAGAGACGATGGTGTTGGGTCTTTATGCAGCTCCTGCAACTCCCAGGTTGAACCTGCCAGCCACAGTAGAGCAAACCTGGAAGGAGAGGCAATGCCCAGATGCTTGGGGATAATGGGGAGGGATCCAGGGATAGGTATGGAGGTAACAGGGCTCTCTCCCTCACCTCCTCTCTGTAATTGTAACTTTTTTGGTGTTCTAGGTGAGAGATCAAGGAGTGTCCAGTGCCAAAGTAGCAGACAAAGAGGAAGTTAAAGAGAGAGAGGCGGCTCGATGGATGCATTTATGTAATAATTTATTGACATAGGTAAGGGTGTTTCTTGGTGCTGGGAAGGGATGGAAGTCACGGTCTGAAATATGCCGTCCCTCCCCCTGGATGTAGCAGCTGAGGTGCATGTCCTTAGGCACAGGTTGGGTGTTGCTGAGGGCCATGGAGAAACATCTCTCTCAAGCCAGGAAAGGGAGATGGAGGATATCACATGGGCAGAGAGGGGCTGCATTGCCTCCCCATGCTCTGTGATGGAGACAATGCAGACGAGACATTAGGATGTGCCATGAGCAGGAGCATTTGGGCATCTGTAGGTATTCACTCCAGTGGAGGCAGGTCCAGCACTGGGTATCAGGCAGAACTGGCATGGGAAGATGGGAAGCATTAGGGAAGCTTGGATTGTGGCGTGATCCGCAGGGGCCACATGCAAGGGGTGAGTGTTGCTTTGTGGCACCTGTAGATACAGCAAATCAGCCCTAGCTCCCTGATGGGGTGGGGTTTTTGGAAGAGGCTCAAAGAAGAGAGTCTCCCATGGAGGTCACTAGTGCTTGATTCACTGCAGGTGAAATGAGGAAAGTGGGCAAGGTGACACATCCCTCCCAGATCCCTTCCCTCAGGAGATTGTTGAGTTTTGGGAAGCACTTACCTGTCTGCTGGGTCACTCGAGGGGGACAACAGAGGTGTTCCTGATGTGCAAGGTCACAGTAGCTCATAGCAGTGCTGGGATGGAGCTGTTTGTTTGTTGTGGCATTCAGGGAAACGCTCTTGGGACTGGGCTTTTTATTCCCATGTTGGGGAAGATGAAGGGAGGTCTCAAAGTGAGCAAGACTGATGGGTCTGTCACAGTCCCACTACCCCCAGTTTCCTGGCAGCAGGTCTCACACTAGAAGAGCTTGTTAAATGTTTTCTCCTGGTTGATGGTGTGGAAAGGTGAGGCATCCCCTGGGAGTGATGGGCACAGCCTGCTGTGAGATTACAGCCATGTCAGGGAGACACTGAGGGTCACGGGTCTTCTGCTCCTGGTTCTCATGGTTTTTGTCCTTGCACAAAGATGTTTGGTCTGTGTCACACACTGCCAGATCATGACAGGAGCAAATCTTGGGAGTGCATTGTCTGCAGAGGCCTCCCTTCATGGGGGCAGGTTTAGTTGTCAGAGTAAGCGTTGTTGCAAGATGATGGAGGAGATGCTGGGAATGTCTCAGTCGTGGAAAAGAGGCCCCCAGTCATGCTGCTTCCACGGAACGTAGGTGAGCGATAAGAACGAAGACAGTCCTTACCCTGCAGGGCCTCCGTCAACAGGTGTGTGCTCATCGCTCATCGGCAGACACAGGTGGGCAGGAGCCAAGACTCACTGGTGGATTCCCAGGGGAGATGCATGGATGGGGTGAAGGGTGGCCCAAACAGCATCAGGCCCCCAGCTGTGGGGCTTCAAGCATCACTGTCACAGGGGACGATCAAAAGAGGGTCCAGCCAAGTGCTGGGTGGGAGCCCAGGAGTGGCAGAGCCCTCCCAGCTCAGCTCAGCAGGTGCCCAGCACTGCATCCCTTCCCTGGGGTGCATGGGACCCGTGAAGCAAAGCCCCGAAGGTACAAAGTTCGTCAAACTTTATTGATACACTGCACAATCACAACCATCTCTTATTCTTGCCGAATTAGAAAAGGTTACAACTACAATGTAACATGCACAAATCTCAGGTAGTATAGCCACCCTTGGAATACAATGATCGACAGAAACTCAAGACCAGCCATCACGGCTGTCAGCAGGAGACCCAAGAGCCACACTGCCCCCGCCCTGGGCACCCGGCCACCTCCTGGGCTTCCAGACATGGAGAGCAGTGGTCACAAATGGGTCTGCCTACCAGCAGAGCCGCGGCGGGGCCGGCCTCAGACAGCCAACACGTTCCTCACAATGGCACGTTACATGGCACGAGAAAGTCGAATGCCATCCTGGCAGGGTACAGGGGAGCCCACCCGACCCAGGGACAAGGATGGGATGGGGGTAGCCCTGGCACCAGGCCCGCCAGCCTCAGTGTGCGTCGTGGCATCTCGTCGCTGCCGCTCTCCGATTTGCCGTGGCCTCTTGCCCTGTGACTCTGCAGCATTTCTGCTGTGGGGACAGAGAAATTTGGGGCTGACCAAGGAAAGGGCACGGGGTGGCAGCAGGGGACGGTTGTGGGGCAGTGCGGACCAGTAAAGGCATCAGGGCCAGGTGTCTCCTGCACCCACGATATTTTGGAGTGGGCATGTGGGGAAGGATATGTGTGTTGCCGTGCTGGCTGAAGACAGTGCTATCCTCACGTGATAAACATGCCCGGGGCCGTGGGATAGGACCCAGATCTCTGACATTGCCACCCTTCTTGGATGCCAGTGGAGAAGCAGAGCAGCACCGCAGGGACCGCAGGACGCGGACTCACCCAGTCAGTACCGGATCCCCGTCCACCAGGTAAGTCAGCGCCTCAGGCCAGCACTGGGGCAGCCCCTGCCTGGGGCCAGGTGTTTTTTGTCAATCAGCCATGGTACATGTAGAACATCCAGGATGGGGGGGCAGGAGCATCCACTGAGATTTTGTAGCAGGTCCTGGGCAGCCCATTGAGAACAGGGATGAGGATGGGCACAGCAGCATAGAGGACACGGTGGTGGCCCATCATGGCCTCTGGCTCAGGGTGGTTTTTCCATCTTTTGTGCTGAGAGCTGGCACTCCAGCTTCCTTGCAGCCACAGCAAGCAGGTTTGGGCAGCAGCAGAGTTTGCAGGGGGAAGACAGTGTGTGTGTGGCCGTTGTTCTTAAGTCATCTCACTTGTGGAGGGAGAAAGAAGGGACAAGGCACGGGGAGGTGCTGGGTCAGGACAGGGGACACTCTGTGTGCTTGCTCGGTGCCTTGCTGTAGTCGAGGCTCCCTGTCGCAGCAATAGGGTCCAGTGCCAGGCGTGACTTTTCAGGAGCAGGATGGGAGTGTCCATCCCCAGACTGTGGCACCAAAGCATTCCTGGGTGGCCACCGAGTAACAAGAAGGCTCAGGGCTGCCACAATGTACCAGGCAAGGGGGTCCATGGTGCACAAGGCTATCAGGAACACAATTCCATATGCAGGGAGATGACACGGCTACTGCCATGGGTGGCAGCTCCCAGGGTGGCTAGAAGAAGCAGAGAGGGCAGAGTCTGGGTGTGTCTATTTTGGTGTCACAGGCAAGTTGCAGCAGGGAGCATTGGAGCCATCCTTGTCCCTGCTGTGCCAGCACAGCAAATTGACAGAGCCCAGGCCTCCTCCATAGGGTCAGACACATCAGACTTTCCTCAGGAAGGGACACGTGATGGGCATGAGACAAGGCAGAGTGAGGACATTGCAGCTCAGGGCCCCATGAGGGGCAGAGATACAGACGGTCATGAATGTCAGAGCTGTAGCAAAAGGGCCTTGTCAGCTGGTGTTTCGATCTGTTGTTCAGAGCCTCTGCCCCACGCTGGTGATGCTGTGCTTTTGATGTTCAAGTTGGAAAGTGCTTGGAAAACAAGTCCAGAGAAACCTCCCCAAAAAGTGCTGGCAGAGCATCAAGGTGAGAGACATGGGGCAGCCCCTGCCATCAGGGGGACAGCAGCAGAGTGGGCAGGGATCTGGAGCAAGGAGTGAGGGCCTGGCTGTCCGATGCAGCAAGAAGGCTCTAGTCTCTAGGAGGGCTGGTGGCAGTCCCCAGGGCTCACATTCCTGGGAGAGCAGCCTCGTGTCCTCAGGAAGGTGAAGGGGTTTTAGTGGGAAGGACAGGGGTAAGATGTCAGCTGGAATAAAGAGTAGTGAGAAGTGTGTGACCCTTGAAGGACGACTGGTTTTGCCGGGTGACCCTCTCCCAAAGGGCCAGAGAGCATCCTGTCAGGAGCAGAGGCAGATGATGGGGGGCTGGCAACATCGGGGTGCTTAGGGAGGAGCTTTGGCGACGAGAACTGACATTCAGGACTGAGAGGGCTGAAGGCAGAGCCAGGAGGCTTCAACCTTGGGGTCTTTTTGGGCATAGGCGGCTTAGTGAGACGACGAGACGGACATCCCGGTGAAGGCTCTGGGCGGCACCCGCCCCGAAGGCTCCGTGCCCCTGGCGCTGGAGATGAGGCAGCCACAGGGGGCACCGTCCGTGCCGGGCCACATCCCCGGGGTGATGGTGGCGGGTGACAGTCTGGTGGCACGTGGTGGGGTCTGTACAGCGTAACCGGCGGCGAGAACGATCCCGGCACGTGGGAGACGGGGCCATCCTCGGACGCTCGGCACCGCCGCCCGTCCTCCGGTGCATCGCCCGTCCGGTGGAGAGGAGTCCCCGGGCGGCGCAGCGGCCGAGCCCGCGGCGGGGGAGAGGTGCGGCGAGGCCTCCCGGGACCCTCCGCTCCCTTATCAAAAGTCGAGAAGGAGGCGAGCAAGGAGGGTGGCCCAGAGGCAGAGGCCGGCAGCCACCCGGGACGCCGCGTTGCCGCCATCGTGCACTGCTCCGGGCCCTGTGTGGAGGAGAGAGGAGAAAGACAAAGGATAGCGTTAGGGACAGTGCTGAGATAATGAGATAGTGCAAAGGGAACCCACCTCCCCATTGTCCCAGCAGTTCCCCTTCACATCCCACCCCTAAGCTGACCAGGGTGTTGTGTTCCCCCTTGGAGGGGTGGTGGATTTGTCCATCATTTGGAGAGCAGTGTCAGTGCTGAGGAGGAGGTGAGGAGGTTTGCAAAGAGCTTGAGGAACACTTAAGGCAGGCACAGTCCTTGTATGAGGAGGAGGAGGAGGATGATGCCCTGGGCAGGTGTCAATCCAGCCCAACCATGCCTGAAGTTGCCCTCCTTGGGGAGTCCTGATGCAGACAATCACGTGAGAGCTACCAGAACCTTGGTGCTTTGGAGTGACACAACTCGTGACTGGTGACAAAGGATCATTGGCTCAGGAAATGGCATTGTCCAGATGTGCATTCTCAGTATGCAGGAGCATTTTGGGGTTGCTGGAGGGTTCTTGGCAGGCAGGTCAGGCAGGGAGGAGGCTGGTCATCTGATTGAATGGCTAGAGTAGAGATTTGTTGGGTTGGTTTTTTTGTTAGGGCTGGTATTTGGGCTGCAGGGCACACAGGGGGCCAGTCAGGATGGGATGAGACAGCTGGGTTGAGTGAGGGAAGCAGAGGCAGCCACTACACACTCTGCCACAGGGCCATGGGTCTGTCCACGCTCCCTGTGGCCATGGAGAGGAATTTAGGGAAGTCATAGGTCTGAGTCCCAGTACTGGCATTCTGAAAGGGAAGAAAGAGAAAAATAAGTGCTCAGCTGTCTTAGCATCAAAACTCAGGGCATGGATGAAGTGTGAAGTTAATGGGATTCTTATGCATTTGTGAATATTCTCTCAGGCCTGCAGTCACCTGGAATGGGTTCATCATAGAATCCCAAAAAGGTTTGGGTTGACAAGGATCTTAAAAACCATCTTGTCCCACCCCCTGCCATGGGCCAGGAACCCTTCCCTTATCTCAGGTTGCTTCAAGCCCTGTCCAACCTGGCCTTGGACACTTCCAGGGATGGAGCAGCCCCAGCTTCTCTGGGCAACCTGTGGCAGGGCCTCACCACTCTCAAAGTGAAGACTTTTTTTCCCAGTATCTAATCTACACTCATCCTCTTCCCGTTTAAATCCATTCCCCCTCATCCATGCCCTTATCAAAAGTGCTTCCCCAGCTCTCCTGTAGCCCCTTCCAACCCAAATCATTCTGTGATTCTATGAAATCATATCCAGTTACAATAATTTCCTCAGGATGATGTTATTCCTTGTCTTTTTATCTACTGATTTTTTGTGAGCATTTATCTTAATTCAGGAAGAGGCAAAGGAGAGTCTGAGATGTTAAATCCAAGCACTGCCAGAAGGTGAAGGAAATGATGGGAAGATTGAGTGATGAGCAAGAAGCTGTGTCATGCCCATGCTTAAACAAAATTGATTATAACAGCACATGATCATCCAAGAGGGGTAGAACTATGCCATAATCAGACATTTCCTTGCTGAATAGACCTTGTGATATGACAAGTGGAAACCCACATTTCTAAGGGGCAGGTAGAGCCTTTGCAGGTAGAATAGAAAGGGCTTCTTAGCTTGGTTTTCCTCAGACCTGTCGCTGCTCCCTCTTCTTTGGTTTTCACCCCTCAAACCAATGGCAGCAGCTCAGCACATCATCCAAAATCACAGAAATAGTGAAAATTTCTGCAGATTTAATACCAAATGCTGATTAGCCTTTAACTTTTATGTATTTACACCTGCCCAGACACTGCTAAATTGGTGCCTTTCTCTAGCATCTCTATAGATGTGGATTTTAATGTGTGACTAATTCTTATCACTATTTTCTAGTTCACAGTTCTGCACTGGTTATTGGCTTTGATTTAATGACACTTTCAGAAATTTCATAATCTATCCTAAAGCAATTGCATTGTGGTTGAGTTGGAGAGCTCCCAAATAGATAAGTCACCTAATACAGGGAGGAAATAAAACTAAAAATGCTGGGTCATTACTAGAAGAAAAAGAAAACAAACATTTTCTCTTAAATTTATTCTTTACTCTTTACTGTGGAATAATGTATTCTGGTATCAGACAGCTAGGCCTTGTAAAGATTGCAAAGATACTCTACAGGAGAGACAAGAATAAAGATACAGGAACCAAATAAAATAGTAATTAGATAGAATCACAAAATCAGGGCAGATGGCGCATTTCATCACAGGCTGCCTGTGACTCCGGTGTTCTCTGAACTGTCACTTTCCTTGAGAAAGGGACAACTCCCACTGGGACAGGCAGAGAACTCAACTGAGGCTCCCTAGCCCTGCCATCCCAGCAAATATTTTGGGTCTGCTTTGCTCAAACCCCAGTGCCTGGGCATTGAGGGGTGAGTGCACCTGGACTCTGGCTGCTCCTGCTCAGCTTATTTATTATTGCAGTTATTTATTATTGATTGCTTTTAGTTTTCTTCCTCTTGATTTATTTTGTGTCCGCCTTTCTGGCTATTTCCTTCCTTCTCCTTGAGGTAACCTTAGATTTTTTGAGACCTTGATTTGAGTACAGATGGCAAGGTTGGGATTTTGTTTCTCTCCTAAGATCTTGAATACAAAGGTCAGAAGGAATCAGTGGGTCTATGGTGAATGGATTTTCTTAGCCTGTGTTGGAGGCAATCCCAACTGCAGTGTGTGCCATGGGAATAGCACAAATACTTACAGAGCTAAGCAGTCCCTTCACATGCACCAAAAAATAGCTTTTACTTTCTTTTCCTGCCTTCTTCCTGTGCAGGACAGAAGTCCCATGCCTTCCACTTCACTCCTCCCAATTTTTTGCAACATTCACCCTTCTCCAGGTGAGATACAGCCACATGGAGATGAAGAATTTAGAATGTGTCTCTTGCTGCTTTTCATTTTCAGGACTCAGGAGAAAGGGGAAGGGAACGTGCCTAAGCTCAAGGTGCTGCTGGAGCCTCTCCTTCCTAGAGGGCATGGGAAAAGACAACAGTTCCTCTCTGCTTCTCATGGTCTGCAACAGCAGCTAATGGGGGAAAACCTGTCCAATTCTTCATGTCTGAGGACAGGAATAACTGAAGGAAGTCTGGGGGAAGCCTGTCCAGCAACTCATGTCTGAGAGCAGAGGCACCTCGTGTAAGTCTTGGCAAACTCCCCAGGATGAGATTTTTCCTGATATTTTCCCTCAGGTAACTGCACGGTCCTTCAAGGCCTGTGACAGCTCATTAAAGAGGGGTTGGACTAAATGACCCTTAAAAGGTCCCTTCCAACTCAAATTTTAATTCTAAGAAGACTCCAACAGGGCTGTTCACCCCTGTAACTGAACAGCCACCCACCGCAGAGTAAGGAACAAAAAGTGGTGGCTTCTTGCACACAAAAAGGAGACACAAGCTGAGCAAGATCTAAGGCTTGCCACAAACACTGACCCTGGGACACCATGCTAATGTGAGCAGTGACTGTAGGTAAGCATTTTATAGCATAGTATAATATATGGATCATTTACAGCATCTAATGGCAAAGTTGGCAATCGGCATTTCATGAAATAGTTAAGAGAAAACACAGAGTAAGTATCAACCACAGGAAGACAAATGTGAAATATAGGGGCCAAGTGGAAATAAAAGTGTGAAAAGGAAAAAAACATACATGTATAGTAAGTGAAGTGAATACATGTGTAATAGGTGAAGGCAAAGTAACTCCACAGGATAACAGGGAATGTGCTGAGAAAAACCCAACAAAACAGCTCAGTGAAGGAGAGGGAGCTGTCCCTCATCCCTTCACAGGAAGATGGAGAAGAAGAGAACACTGATAAATACTGAGGAAAAACAAGATATCCCACTTCAGCTCTGGCTTCATTCACCAAGACATGAAGGAAGCATTTCCCCCTCACCTCCCAAGCTCCCCAAAGCTTAACCCTGGGTGATGTGCCATGGTAATGATTGTCTAATAAAGCCTGGTTTCAAGCTGTGTTGGTGTCTTTGAAACATCCCACCAGATCTGCAGCTGCAGAAGGTAAAAGTCAGCATGGAGAGAGGGACACAGAGATCCAGGGGTACCAGCCAGAAGAGATGGAGCTGGAGAGCTTCACTCTGCTCCCGACCCTCAGGATCTACATCTTCTCCCGGTAAAACTGAATGCAGGAGGAGCTCATGTGCAGACAGGCCAAGGGGGGCAGGTGCTCACAGGACATGGGTGGGATGGAATTTGGAGGCACAGCTGGGGCCAGGGGACAGAGGGAAGGGTCAGGGAGCCTTGAACAACTCCTGGTGACAAGGGAACTTGAAGTTACCAGAGAAGCTGGGTTGAGAGTGGGACTGACAACACTGGCACCATGGCAGGCATGACACAGCAACAGCACACGGGGCTTCCTTGGTGTGAAATGGAACAGAAGGAGTTGTGGCAGGGACACAAACTCAGGTCCAAGCTCTGGTGTCACTGCTGGAGTTGGTGACCTCAAATAATGGAACAAGAAAAATGGCTAAAGTCAGCAAAGCCCAACATGGTCCTCAGAGATGGAATGGAACCTCAAATAATCCCATGTTAATTGGCTGACCTCCAGTAACCCCAGTGACCTACAGTAACCCCAAAGTGCTCTGTCAAGAGTGAGTTTGACCTCTAGTAACCCCAATGACCTAAAGTAACCCCAAATATTTCCTGTTTGACCTCAAGTAACCCCACAATGACCCCAAAATGACCTCAAGGAACCTCAAAGTGCTCTGCCTGGAACAAGTTTGACCTCCAGTAACCCCAATGACCTAAAGTAACCCCAAATATGACCTGGTTGACTTCAGGTAACCCCAAAATGATCCCAAAATGACCCCAAAATGACCTCAAGTAACCTTAAAGTTCTCAGCACAGAACAAGTTTGACCTCCAGTAACCCCAGTGACCTACAGTAACCCCAAAGTGCTCTGTCAAGAGTGAGTTTGACCTCTAGTAACCCCAATGACCTAAAGTAACCCCAAATATTTCCTGTTTGACCTCAAGTAACCCCACAATGACCTCAAGTAACCCCACAATGACCTCAGGTAACCTTAAAGTTCTCAGCACAGAACAAGTTTGACCTCCAGTAGCCCCCATGACCTAAAGTAACCCCAAAGTGCTCTGTCAAGAGTGAGTTTGACCTCCAGTAACCCCAATGACCTAAAGTAACCCCAAATATTTCCTGTTTGACCTCAAGTAACCCCACAATGACCTCAAGTAACCTTAAAGTTCTCAGCACATAATAAGTTTGACCTCTAGTAACCCCAATGACCTCTAGTAACCCCAAATATGAACTGGTTGACCTCAAGGAACCTCAAAGTGCTCTGCCCAGAACCAGTTTGACCTCTTTTAACCTCAATGAGCTACAGTAACCCCAAATGTTAGTTCATTGAGCCAAAGTAACCCAATGATCTAAAGTAACCATAAAGTTCTCTACAGAAAGTGAGTCTGTCCCAGATAACCCCAAATCTCAATTAGTTGGCCAAATAACCCAAATTAACCCCATGAATTAGCCCTTTCCAGCTCTCCTGGATCTCCTTTAGGCACTGGGAGGGACTCTCAAGTCTCCCCAGAGCCTTCTCTCCTCCAGATGAACACTCCAAGCTCTCCCAGCCTGGCTCCAGAGAAGAGTTGCCATTTCCTGAGGGGTGTTTGGAGCAGAAGATGCTGAGGGGATGGATGGCTCAGCCCAGAGTCATGAGGCCCCAGCATAGCCAGCCATCACCAGCCACCTGATGGACATCTGCCCTGATCCCACCCAGAACATCCACACAGCATAATCCACTCAATGAACATGAAAAAAATCATTTTATTGTTGACCAGAGAGAACGGAAGCCTTTGTAACTCCCCACCCAACAGTGTCCAGCCGCCTCCACTGCTCCCAGCCAGGCTGGCTGTGGCACCATGGCACAGCAACGTGTGACCACCAATCCCTGAGCTGCCCACCAGCACATTCCTGAAGCAAAATAAAGCTGAGGATTGCAATTCCCAGACTCTTCAGCAGCAACTACGGAGCTTACATATCTCAGCGTTTTTGTGGGCTATTAATAATGGCAGGTGGCAACCAGCAGAATGATGAAATGAGGTGTGAGCTGCTCCCTTGACCTGAAAAGCATTGCTGGTGGCAGGTACAAAAGAGCAGTTGGACAGATTCACCTGCCCTTCGAAGTTCCTGTAATGCACAAAAGTAGATGTGGGGTAATTACTTTCTCTCCTGCACAAAAGACCTGGTTCAGATATTTATACTCCCTGAATACAGCACTGCCTCCTTCTCCTCTCCTTACTAATTTCCACTCCTAATATCTCCTAGTTTTTGTCAGATTACTGGTTTGTGTGCACAAACAAACACAGAAAATCACTGCAATCACAGACACTCCACAGCAATAGGAAAACAGGGCAAAGATGCTATTTCTTACATCATCTTTTTTTTTTTTTTTGCATATGTTTTGCATTGATTTTCTTTTTGCAAAATTCAAATATTTGTAGTGAGGCCCTGGTACAGGGTGCCCAGAGAAGCTGTCGCTGTCCCTGGATCCCTGGAAGTGTCCAAGGCCAGGCTGGATGGGGCTTGGAGCACCCTGGGACAGTGGAAGGTGTCCCTGCCCAGGGTAGGGGGTGGAACTGGATGAGCTTTAAGGTCTCTTCTAGCCCAAACCATTCTGTGATTCTATGACTTGTGTTTTAAGTGTTTTAAGTCAAGCAGTCTTTAAATATTGAATCAGGGCTCTTATTCTTAAAGACATAATTGCTTTCCCTTGCTTTTATGTATTTAGTCTGAAGCTGCTGATTCTTAAGAGAGTGCACAATAAAGCATGAAAAGATTTTATCTCTCCATAGAATAATTGGTTTAAATCACATCTAACACTTGGTATTTTAACTTATTTTCAGTTAACTCACTCAATCATCAATCAAAAAGATTACATACTAGAAATACATTGGAAAAATGCAGATGGCATCTTTTATAAAACATCTACATCTCTCTTTATTCCATTAGCTCTTCAATGGGAAGGGCCAATAAAAGGTCCCAGAGCTCCCAGTTTGGGATGAGGGCTTGGGGGAATTTCCCTTGGTGACTGAGGGACACACTGTACTTAAAAGAGATCCAGGTTTGGGTGATTTTTTTCTCCCTATCTTCATATATAAATAGCAAGTACAAAATGCAAAGTGCTCATCAAAAAGTGAACCCAGACATGAAATCTTTAAATAAAAGAATTAGCAGATTTCCAACCACTTGTGCGCCTCTCCCCTTTGGCAAAGGCTGGTAGAGACTGTCCAAGAAACACCACGCACATACCCAAATAGAAGCTCTCCACAGAGCCCATCTTTTCCACTCTCCTCTGTGTTTCCAAGAAGCTGCAGTTTTGACAGACAAGCTGTTGAATTTCACAACATGTTCGCAAAAGGAAAAAAGCGCAATCCTTGAGGAGGGATGGAATCCCACCTGCTTAAATTCCTTTTTGAACTCACTCCATGGCCTGCTTGCTCCTCTCTGCTCCAGTGTGC
Organism: Haemorhous mexicanus; assembly: GCF_027477595.1. Taxonomy (NCBI): domain Eukaryota; kingdom Metazoa; phylum Chordata; class Aves; order Passeriformes; family Fringillidae; genus Haemorhous; species Haemorhous mexicanus. Next base: position 2,990,876 of record NC_082364.1, read on the forward strand.
TTCACTCAATACACTCTTGAAAGAAGGGGGGAAAATAGAATATGAATGTTTGCCTTTTTCTCCATTAAAAGTTATGAAATTAAAATAGCTTTAGGTATCCTGAGTGTTCACACAGCAATATCCAAAGGATGTGCCAATATCCTTTCAAAGACAAATTTAGGCTTCAGTGTTGGTGCAGGTAAATACCCACACGAAAACAAATGGAACATTTTAAGTTTTAACTTTTCCTTCCTAATGCTTTTCCTTGCTGTCTCACTAGTAAATATTTTCCTAATCTTCCTTTTATAAAACAAGGATTAGAGAAATATTAGTATTCCTCTAAACAGACCATTACTAACAGGAGTTGCTCCAAGGCAGGGAGAGCCACAGGACTGGGCTCCTACATCTCACCTTTTATGGATGATTTTTAATATCCCTGTTTTCCCATCTATGCAATCACCTCTAATGTACTTCACTTTAGCCTGCTGGACGTGTTTGTAGGATTAATTTATTAAAACAAGGTGAAATTTTGTTTTCTCTGCATGTTGGCATCAATTAATAACCGTTGTGAGAGGATTGCTGTGCTGTCACAGGAGGAGTGTGTAAAGAGCAACACTATCTGCTGAGAGAAGGAAAAATGCCTGAAAACAGATGTTGTCAAATAAAAGATAACCACATAATAGCTTGGAACAAAACCAAAAATCCCTAATCCAGTCCCCTTCTGAGTAGAGGCAGTTACCTCGGCTGCAACTTTTTCTTTAGTCTGGTTTCAAGTCATGAAAAAAAGAGACTTAGGTGATGTTATTTTGTCTCACATCAGAGAAAGAGCTAGTGTAAGTGTGCCAGCAGGACAGGAAAATAGAAAAAAATAGAAAAAAAAAAAAGGATATTGGGAAAACTGGATTGGAAACATAATGTACTTATTCACGTACTAAATATCACAAATACAATATTTACTACATACAATCATAGAATCATCAAGGTTGGACAAGACCTTTAAGAGCATCAAATCCAACCATCAATTCAGCACTGCCACTGCAACTCCTATACCCCTAAAACATATATATATAAAATACCACATATACATTGTAAATTATATGTTGTACTATGTAAAAACTAATAATGTATACTAGATATTCTATAATTTATATACTATGAGTATATTACATAATACATTATAAAGAATAATATGCTTATATGTAATAATATATGTCAACAAGATGCTATTATTAAATATATGAATAACAGTTGTTTTCATATCTATATATTTATTATTGATAAATTATTATTAATAATCATATGTACTATATTGTATCATATTGTATTATGTATAGTCTATTATACTGTACTGCGCTATACTAGATATTGGGAAAATTTCTTCATCAAAAAGGTAAAACAGAAGAGAAGAGAACAGAGCAGTGGAGAGGGAACAGAACCCAGAGCTTGGGCCCAAAGAGAAGAAATCAGGCTAGGGCAGAGGAGAACTGGATAGAATAGAAAGGCCTGGACCAGCCCCTACCCAAACACAACCCTACAGAACACAACAGAACAGAGTGCAGCAGAAAACACCTGAATGGGCCAGCCAGCCCCACAACCAAAGCCAAAGATGTGCCCCTCCCACCACCCCAAAACACCAGGCACCCCACAGGCCCCCTCTACAGTGTCCATCCATCCAAACTCCAAGCTCTGGAAACTATTCTCCCTTTGAACATCTCCTTGAGCCTCCTACCTGACTTCCATCCTCTCCCTCCTGCTGGGGGAAGGCAGGCTCCTGCTGTCCACCCTTGGATCGTGACAGCTCTCTCGGCTTGTCAGAGTGCCAAAGGGACATGCCACAGGTACACGCCACCTTCCTCAGTGACAGCTGACCTTGATGACACCATTCCTCAAACATCTTCCTTTCCTGGCCACCTGAATCACCCAGGCTGACGTCAGCCATCCTGCTACCGCCAGTACAACGTGATCACTGCTGGCAGTCCTGCCAGTAGCAAACAAGGAAAACCCCACACCATGCACCCAGAGCGTGTTCTCACCTGTCCCAGGCTCCCTTCTCACCCCTGTGCTCCAGCAACACCAGGGCTCAGCTGACTGTGGCCAACTGTGCTGTGCACCCAGTGTCGGGCTGATACAGATCTCATCCTCTGAGCATCCTCCGGCAGGACCTCACTGCTCGGGGTTGGTGCCGTTTGGCACCTCGATGGACCAGGAACACCAAATACAGCCAGCTCTGCTCCATCACTCCACCACTGGCCGTCTGCCAGCCTCCTTCTCTTCATCCTCCTCATCATGCTCTTCAAACTCCTCTTCATCCTCCTCCTCCTCTTCCTCTTCTTCATCCTCCTCCTCTCCAAATGCCTCCTCTTCGCTCTCCTCTTATTCCTCCTTGTCACCTCACCTTACTGCAAAAAAAAAACCAGCACCTACCATAGAGGATGATGCTGGCGTTGGTGTTGCCCAGCTGGTTCGTGGCCACGCACGTGTAGTTGCCATAGTCCTTCTCTGAGACGTTGAAGAAGGTCAGCGTGGACAGGCGGCCCTTGCTCTCGATCCGCACTCCCTCCAGCCCGTTTGCTAACCTGTAGTGAAACGCGATAGCAGTGCTGGGAGAACGGGGCTGGGGTGGATCTTACCCCTCCCTGGGCACCCCTTTGCTTCCCCTCAGCCAACACCACGACACACCCACATGTTCTCCCAGTGGACTTGCGCATCCTAGTTTTGAAGACAAATTCTCCATTCCACTCTCCATCCCATAACCCAGCCTGACCTATGTGCCCCACAGCCACCATCCCTGGGAAAAACAACTGTGGGGTTTCCTCAGCCCTTAGCTGAGCACCCACCAAAACGAGTTGATCCCAGCCTTTTTGTGTTGTCACGTTTCTCTTCACAGAGAAAAGCAAGGGACAATTCTTCCCAAGAATATTTCTGGGTTTCACATTCTCTGAACATCAGAGAAAGAAGACACAATTCTTATCTCATTTGCTGTGCCTGTGTTTGTGCCAAAGTAGAATGCAATATGGAGATTGTTTACCCAAAGTGATGGTGTTTTGTTTCCTTGGTCTATCAGGGCCAAGTGTGTGTGTGTGTCAGGACTGTCAGCTGGCAGTCACGAGTGCAGTTGTGTGCAGGGTTTAGTGCTTGGCAGATTCAGTTTAGACGTAATGTAATATAGTGTAATAGAGTACAGAATAATATAGTATAATAAAGTAATTAATTAGCCTTCTGATAAGATGGAGTCCTCCTCATTATTCTTCCTTCATTGGGGATCCCTGCAAATACTATATTTTTCCACATAATGGCCTCAGACACTGTAACCCCCCTCTACCTCCTCACCCTGTCACCCCAAGGATGTGGCTACCCTCCCATCCTCCACCGCCTCTGCAGCCCCTCACCTGGTGTCCTCCTTGAACCACTGAAACTCTGCCACGGGGACGGCCGAAGCCTCGCACTGCAGGATGCCCTTCTGGCCCACCGAGGCGCCCGTGTTCTTGGCGTTGGAGATGTACGGTGGGTCTGCAGAGACATCTTGCTGTGTCACACTGCCCCACGTGCACCCACCCGCCCACCATTCATTGCCCTGTGCCCTGGACTCACAGTTGACGGTAACTTTGACTTTCCGCACATCTGGGACGGCCACGTCGTTGACGGCGCTGCATTCGTACTCCCCGGACTGCTCCCGTGTGATGCCCGTGATCTCCAGGTACTCGTCCTCACTCACAAAGGTCTGCCCTGGGGGATGTACTGAACGTGTGGCACCGTCACCCATGGACACCAACACCAGGAACTTCCCTGTGCCCCTGCCCCGACACCCCCTGCCTGGGCATCTGGCATCCCCTCCACCCAGGAAGCACTTGACAAGCATCCTCTGCCCCATCCCAGGCCACACCAAAATGTCAGCACCTCTGACCGTGAGTCGCCTTAATGCTGCCCTGACCACCTCTACAGGGACAACCATGCATCCCACACAGGCCAGGATGGCCCCTCCTCAGACCCAGGCAGTTCTTACAGCAAGCACAGGCTCACCTTTCCCGGAGAGGTGCCGCCACGTGACGGTGGGCTCTGGTCTCCCAAACGCCAGGCACATGAGGGTCACGCTGCTGCCCTCGTTCACGGTGATGTCCGACGAGATGTTGACAATCTGAGGGGGCACTGCAAGACATAAAGGCCACCAAAGGCACCATCAACACACCAGCTTGCCAGGCGCACCTGGGAGACCCTAGCCACGAGACCTGTCCCATTATGCGATGCTGGTGTCCCCTCCATTGCCCCATCCAGGCAGCAATTCCACGTCTCCAAACCAAGGACTGAAGCCAAGCAGGGATCTGGGGCGTGGAGGGGTCCGCTCACTGTGCCAGTCCCCCCCCTCCATGGCCAAGACCCCGATAACCAGCTCTCGTTATGGCCTGAGACAAGGCTCATATTTTAGCATATTTATTAAAGCTGTTTAAATTACTGAGCGTCTGCTCCTTCAATACTGGCCAGGGTGATTTATATTACTCTATCCCCAGATACTCCATCTAATAAATAACTTGGCAATCTCCGTACCCATAAATATCCCTGGCCATGGCAAAAAGCAATTAAAGCTCACTTGCCGATGCTGCTTCCTGGCACTCTGGGCTGTTGGACACAACCCCCTAAAGGGTCTGCACCCCAGGGAGTAAATAAGGCCATATTTAACAACCCTCCTCAAACGAAACACCATACCTACAATACCAGAAAGGATGCCCTGTGCCTCCTCCCCAAGCACAGAACATGCTGAAAGCCCAGGTCAAGTGGCATCTGATGCCCAACCCTTGCACCCAGGGCTCTCCCACAGGGCTGGAATTCCAGGATAACTATCTGAAAACCACTGTGGCCAGCACCAGCGCTGCCTGCAAGGAAAAGTGGGGCTTTTTGGCTCTTCTTGCACCCCCAAGGGAGATTCTCCTCTCTCCTGGCGTGGGAGAGGCGGCACAGCAGGATGAGCCATGGCAAAGATGCGATGCAGTCTCTGCAGCCCTATGGGTTCTGCAAAGCAGTAAATTTCCCAGCAACTTGACACATTAATATAGAAGTACAGTCTGTTATAGCAGAGGGAGATTGTCTGAGTCCTTCAGGGGAAAGCAGCAATCCAAAAATGAAAAGTGTGTGCCGGCAACTGCTGGAAAACGTAGTTAACGCTCGGAGCAGAACCGGCCAACTCCAACAGTGCAGCCACAATGAGCTGCAGGAAGGCTGTAAATGGCCCTTCCTCACTCAGACAAGATAACACTAATCCATTTTACCAGCATCCTTGCACCTCTCCCCTCCAGTAACAGCTCCTCAAACTGGTACCAGGAACATATGAAAACTACAAGAACATCCAGGACAAAGGTTCCCACAACTGGGGCATTTTCCATCTGCTCCTGAACCCTGCAAACCAGTCCTCCTTGTGAGCAGTTTAGGTCCGAGATTACATCACCATCGTTAGTGGATGCTGAGACCTTGGGATGCCACCCCTGCTCCAGATGGCAGCCTGTCTCTTCCTTGTGTGATTTTGCCTGCAGATGCTGGACTAGAGCAATAGTGTGTGATGCAGGGCATCAGCAAAATCACAGTCATCGTTCTATCCTTGCCCTCCCAGACACCTCCAGTTCAAGGCTGACATCCCTTTCCTGTTCCCTGAGTCCCAAACCACAAGTACAAAATGAGATGCAGAATCTGGTGCTTTGGGCACAGATTTGAGCCTGTCTCCCTCCTGGGCACAGAAACACTTTCACTCCTGTGGAAAAAATTACCACTACCCACAACCACTACAGTCCCAGTGCTCCCATTTGGAAAACCCCAAGCCATACAAACCCACGTATCAGCCTGAAAGCCCTTCCCTTAGCAAAGGATGCTGACACAGACATGCCAGCAGGTCTCACAGTGGGGAATTGCATTTCCTGAACATCCAGAGGCCAGGGAAGCATGGCCGTGCTTCCACTGCCTGCCCTAATCCAATCAGGAATGTCCCTGCGAGCCAGCAGGGACACACAGTGGAGGGACACCCATGGACAGCACGGGGACCCCACAGGGCAGCTCAATACTTGTGACTGCGATCGTTGCCTACGAGGTTACCAGGACTTGGAGAAGGACATCAAAGGACCTTGATTACATTTTTATAGATCCCACTGACTGGGCTGTCAAGGATGGTGTCTCAAGGACATGCTGGTTTGCCATGGGAGGAGCGGGTAAAAACTAGGGCCACTTAGGGATGCAGGCAGGGTGAATTTGATGGCAAATATGACGTGGATAAAACCAGCCCTTAGCCACACCCTGTCAATACCATGAGATAGGGATGGCCAAGGCATGGCTGCCCTGACAAGCACATCCCACCAAAGCTGCCTTGTATCAAGGTGGTGACAGCTTGGGATTGGTGCTGGGCAGGGAGTCCAAAGGCTCTCCCAAACCCCATAGATTTCTCTTGGTCCCCTCACAGGTCAGGCAGCCCTGCAGCATGACTGTGGGTGCTGTTCCTAGTCCTTTACCTGCTGACAGCATCCTTTCCCTGGATTACCTTTGGTTCTTTACATTTCCCTCCCTCTGCTCTATACAGCTGCAGTGAGAAAAACAGGGCAGAACACCATCTCTATCCCTTTTCATCCATAGTCCTTTCTCACAGAAGTTTACAACTATAAGCAAATTGGATAAAGAATAAATCCTGAGGAAGCGACGAGCAGCATGGTCTCACCGGAGCGACGAGCGGCGCGCAGAGGGTTTCGTCAGCCCTGCGTAATATTAATCACTGGGAAGTTAATGCATAAGGTTTGGTAAGCCAAAAAATACATTTGCACTGTAATTTCTTGTTTGTTCGGAAAGCCGGCGAGAGAAATTGAATGTGAAAGCGATGCCACTAAATTCAATAACAATAAGCCTGTGATTTATCTCCATCCTTTACCACTTGAGACCTACACTGCCTGATGCACCAATCCACAGTCTCCATGGGGCCTGGGCATGTGCCAGTGTCTGCCACCATCTCTGGGCACTGTGAGGTGCCATCCCTCCCCTCACCTCACAGACTGGGCCCTATGGGGCTGGCCATGGGATCACACCTCGGTGACACCGCCATGTCCTGTGCAATACTCGGGATATCTGTGGGACTCTCCCCAGTATGCTCCATCCCACCATCTGCTCGGGGACCCAGTGGTGGCTTTGCACTCATTGTCCCATCTGGGGACAAGAGCAACGGGAAAGCTCAGACCTGGAGAGCCACTACCAGACATCCAAGCGTGAGGAGGGACAGTCCCTGCCCTCAGAGACAACTCCTCCCCACTAAAGCATGCGGGGAACAAACAGCACCTCGGGAACCACTGCATGATCGGAGGCTGCACATGACGGTGACGCACACGACCGTGTGCAGGCTGACTCATCCCCGGCTGCTCCGGAGCGCCCATCCCTACTGGAGCCACTCGCCGCCGTGGCCCTGGATTATTTTTAGCTGCCAGATCATTACTGCTGCACGCCTCGGAGCGGAGAGCCTGCATGAGCACAGTGGCTGACACATGCAACTGATGTCCCTCCTCCACATCATTAGCTCCTAATCCATTAAAAGAGATGTCTTCCTACGCTGCTGATAAGGGGAGATGATGGATAACTATGGGTTCTTCAAACTGCCAGGCAACAGACACTTGCCCACCCCTACCTGGGGGACAGGTCCCCATAGGGACAGCAGAGAGGCACATCTCATCTTTGGAGCTCTGAAGCCTCCATGGACACTGTCACACCTACGGCACATTGTGTCTCTGCCCTGGCACCTCCCTTTCCATCCCCTCTCACACATCTCCTATTCTGGGGAGATGCAGTATTCATGCAGCTCCCTCACCTCTGCAGCTGCAGCGTCCAGCTGTGTCCTGTGACAGGTGATGCTGTCACCAGCAAGGAGAGGGACTGTCACCCTAGCAGGGGTCGGATGCCTGCAGGAGATGACACTGCCTCCCTTCCCAGCACCCCAGCTGCCTATAGCCCCAGGCATCTCCAGCTCCACACAAGCCTCCCCAGCACAGGCAGGATGGGGCTGTCAGAGGTGTCACTGTGCAAGGTCTCATTAGCGTGCAGAAAGTCAGCACAAAGGAGGCAAATATGCTGAAAACTCACATTTTGCTTGTGCCTTCCATCTCCCTCACTGATGAGAAGCACAGCAGGGTGGCACCGGGGCCTCCTCCAGTCCCTGTGTGTCTGCTGAAGGCACCAGCAATACGAGACCTTCCCTAGAACAGCTCCTGTCTGGGGCTGATGGCCTCAAATGGGGCACCTGAGAGCCAGCTCCCAGCTGCCAGATGGAAATGGATGTTTTCCCTCTCTCCAGCTCATTGCTTTTGTGGTGCAGGAGATACCTACAAGGACACACACAGGGTAACCCTGTGAAAATGCACCTCAGTGTTCCCACAGGGGATGTGACTGGGGCAAGGAGGTGACATCGAGAGTTTTAACAACATGTTGCTTCTCAGCAGTGATGATGATCATCTTTGATCGAACCATTCTGGTGACAGCCCTGTCTGAGAGGCTCATCAGAGCTGATTTTATTGAGATAATGGATTAAGCACTTCTAAAAGCTACAGTTTGGTCAACAAAATGATTTTTGTCAAATTTCTCTGCAAAGTGAGCTGCGTGTCATGGCCTCACATTTTCTACAGGCACTCCATTTTAGTAATATTTTCCTTTTCTCTTTGCCTGAGGTCTTGAACACCCTCTTTTCACAGCTTTCTCCCAGTAAAACACCCTCTGTGGATCTCTGTGGGATTTACAGGAAGGAACATGGCAAAAATTAAATATAGGCACTGAGCACCCTTTCCCAGGTGGAGTCACCTGACTGCTCACAGTGCATCCTTTTTCTCCAAGTTTTCATGTTGAGACAGGGAAAGCAATAAAACCAAAACTCACAGTGTTATACCTACTGTGTAACCACCTGTCAGTAAATTTATGAACAATTAGGAAGTGAGAGTGCTTCCCAGGGAGCTATTTGTGCACGAGCTAAAATGCTCTTTCTGTTCGGAAATATAATGGGGAAACAACTTCACCAGTTCTCCCTCCTCTTCTCCAGTTTTGTTTTTTTGCAGTAATTAATCATCTGTTGCTGCTGGTCCCTGTGGCACATCCCGATGGCTCCTTTTCACTGGTTTCAGGCAGCTTTGAGACTGGGAGCCCAAGGATGCTGTCAGGGGGACCCCATCCTGTCCCTTTCCCATTCTCCCATCTGGATTTTGGGTTGGGATGTCACAGCAGGCACTTTAGGGACAGTGGCTGTTCCTGTCTGGGCAGTGTGTGCTGTTTTCTGCCTGCCAGTCTGACTCTTCCTCCTTCCAGACCTTCCCCCTCTCCCTGCCCTCACTCTTTCATTTCTCCCCTTTGCTGCCTCCTGCCCTTTTGATGCTCCAGTGCTTTTCTATGTGCAGACATTTCCTTCTCTCTTTCCTTTGTTCTAGGGACTCTGGGTTTTTCTTCTCATCCTTTTTTTCTTTTGTGTTTTTTCCTCCTCTAGTTGCTTCCTTCTTCAAACTTTGCTATTCCTTCCAGATTTTCTTTGGGCTGCTTTGTCTTTGAATTCACTATCACATTGCTCCTGCATCACCCTCATTTGGCCGTTTTCACTCTCTTGCCCATCCTCTGCCTCTTCAGGGAGGAAGGAAGGTTGATATAGAGGTCTGGCTGCAACTTTTCATCCGACCTTTTCTCTTTGGAGAAAAAGATCTCCATGGCGGTGGCTTGGTGGGAGGGGAGGGATGGCCCTTTAGGAACCCTAAGGAGCCAGTTGTTATCACAAGGGAAAAATGAAAGTCTCAGTTTGGTTTTCAAACACTCCTGGAGAAGCTACATCTGCACAGGTGCTGCTTTAAGAGGCAAGGAGTGAGACACAGGACCAGCTCCAGGAGAGCATCCCTAGGTGCATTTGGATAACACACTACACAACCACAACCCATAAACAAAGCCCACGGCCCTTCAAAACCTGTCCTGGTTCTCAGGGCAAGGAAAGCAGCAAACACCAAGACAGAAAATGGATTGTGCCAACCAGAAACAAGAGAAACAATGCCAACAGCAGGGAGAGGCTTCAGTATGGTGAGTAGAATTAAGGCAGTACAGGGAAGGGTTCTTTAAATGAATCAGGAACAGAGGACATTGAGAAATACCAAAGACCACTGCTAGGTAGGGATGGCCAGTACCAATGTTCACCAGCAAAATCTCCACCAGAAGGGATCCCAACTCACAGCCTCCACCAAAACACTGACCCTGAGCTCCACATTTCGGACTGAAGTACAACCTGAAGCAGCCCAAGCCATGAAGGAAGGGCTGTGCCTGCCTACCACACTCCCCACTCCAAAAACCATCCTGCAGCATGATGCCATTAAGGTCCCCCAGCTTCTGCTTGCAAGCCTGCACCTCCCAGAAGATCTCCCTCTCACCCTTTTTGAGAGGTGGCCTTTACACTGCTCATCCCAGAGGCAGGAGGGCTCACCAAGGTCCACCCCACTTCAGCTCCACTCCAGCCTTTATGACAGGAGGAGGCTGGGGTGGATATGCCTTATATGCCTGTTCTCTCTTCATCCCAAACTCTCCCCAGAACACACCAGCATGCCATAAACACATCTATCTCTGAAAGCATCCATCCCTCTGTCACAAGGCAGCTCCTGACAAAAAGAGGAAAAGGGAGACAAAAAAACCCCTCTGGCTTCCTGCCATCTACGCTCTTATAAACCCTGTTAACGGCTGTTGCAATGAACCAATGCAAGAGACATATTAATAGTGCTACTAAGAGACACATTTACTGTTGACGGCGATTCCCTGGCAGATTTATTGCTGGGTTGCTGGGAGGGAAGGCCGGGCTCCTCAGTAGCACAATTAAAACCCAATTGAACACGGGCACAAAGAATCAATACTCTCTCTGGCCAAGTTATAGTTTTGCAAAATACAAATAGAAATTAATTGACCTGAATATAGTTGCTAACTGGTCATTACTGCTGCTTGTTTGGCATCCTGCTTGGCACAAGGAGGGCAAGCACAGAGGACAGACCTAAACCTCAATTTTGAGTCCAGAAACAGGGCTTTGCTCCCATCCCTGTAAAGCACGTGCTCTGCTTGCAGTAACAGCCAGGACTAAATCCATCTTTGGAAAATCATTCCTTTCCTCTCAGCACTGAGCAAAGGACTGCGTGTTGTTCACCCTCACAAAAATCACAATTTAGCCACCAAGGAACTGCAGTGGAGCTGAATGATAGAATGGATTGGGTCAGAAGTGACCTTAAAGATCACCTTGTTCCCATCCTCTGCCATGGGCAGGGACACCTTCCACTAGACAAGGCTTCTCCAACCTGACCTTGAACACTTCCAGGGGTGGGGCAGCCACAGCTTCCCTGGGAAAGCTGTGCCAGGGCCTGCCCACCCTCACAGGAAGGAATTTCTTCTTTACATCAAGCCTAATTTTCCTCTCTTTCAGTTTGTATCCATTATTCCTTTAAACTACAATTCCTGATGAAGAATCCCTCTTGACTTCTTTGTAGGCTCCTCCAGATACTGGATGGCTGCTATGGCATCTCCATACAAGCTTTTCTTCCTCAGGCTGAACCAGGAACAGAGCACAGGAGGATTTGCCTCTCTCATCACCACCATCAAAGGCACCTACAGATAGATTTTCTCAGCTGGGCAAACAGTGTGGTTTGAGCTTAACTCATTGAAAGTGAAGCACAGACACTGCTCAGCATGGACCACTTGACCTATGCCTGCACCCCCAGCTCCTCTCATGCTTCCCTCCAGCTGTGCAGAAGTGACACTGCTGAGAACCACAGTCATCACTGTGGTGGGAGCAATTCAACAGGACTTGCTCACACCAGGAAAAAAAACCTTTCCCTGGCACAGTTAGGAATGCCTCACCACCAGTCCATCACTCTGGAGACAAACCCTCTCTCACCTTCACCTGGCTGTGCCTGGCAGGTGCCTGCATCACCCTGAGAAAGGGGTGAGGGCAGCAGGTGCTGAGCACCTCCGCCAGTTCACCTGATTTCATTAGGTGCAAAGCACTCGGATACTTCACCGCTGTTGACTGGATGGATTAGCACGATTAGAGAGCAGACAGGATAAACAGATTAAAGCTCACAGATGGACAGCTCGCACACAGCTCGAAAAGGAGGAGAGGGACAGCTCCGAACAAGGGGATGGGGGAATGCTTCCAGTGGATCTCCTCTCCCCTCTTCCCGAGGCGAGCACTCCCCTTTTTCACCACAGCCTGGTGCACACAATATGGGGTTTCCCAACACACTCCCACAGCCACCAGGCAGGAAAACCTGTTGGATGGGTGACCACAATCAACCCCTGCCTCTAGCCAATGAGAAGGGTACATAAATACATACATAACTCTGTTGGGGGCTTCTCAGAGACGTGTCGAGGCTGAGAAAGTTTTCAGATTTGCTCATTGCAAAATCAATACCCATCAGCTGTTTGAAATTAAAGGAAAGATTAGGTCCTGGTTTTATACACGCTTTATTGTATTCCGAGAGCTTTCTACTCAGCCAAATAAATCTTCTTTAAGAGGATTAGGAAACTTTCATTATCTTTATCTAACCTGAACTAACACTAACTCTGAAAAATTAATCTAGAGACCGGACAAAAGCCAGTAGCTGGTGCAAAGCCGCAAGAATTCAGAGGCAGCATCCATCAGAGAGCTACTGGTCCCTCTGATCTGCCAGCACCTGGATCCCCCCATCAGAAAAGTCTCAGAACACTGCTTTGCAGCCCAACAGCATCTGCTATATTAATACGCTTGCCTATGAAGCCCAGTGAAAAGAGCCCTTCATGGCCCCACAGAGATTTATACCTCTCTCCCAAAAGCACAGAGCCTTGTGCTGCTGGGATCTGCTTCTCCTCTGTGCCTGGCAGCACGCTGCTTTTGGCTCTCCTGAAGCATCTTCAAACACGTGCTTGAGCACCTTACTAATGAATCCCTGATGGAACGAGCTGAGCAACATAGCTCCAAGCAGTGGAGAGAGGTCAAATTCACAGCACGGAAAGGCAAAGGGGGAATAAAGAAGAGCTCAGCATCCCCACTGCCAGTTCTCAGTGTCCTCTGCCCCATGTGACAGCTGTACAACCCAGCAAGGCTGAGACAATGCACGCTCATCTCCTCCCTGGCACAGTGGGCACTTGTCCACACCACTGTTCCCATGCCATCCAATCTCTGAAGCAGCTTCAACTCGACTACCAAGAGGGCCTCCAAACCCTTCCCAAGTCCAGGCAGCCTTCCAGACCAAACCATCCAGCGACATCATGAGGCACGTTCAGACCTACCTTGCACGATGAGATGGACGCGTGAAGTCTTGGGGTGATTGTCTGTCTGCACAGAGCAGGTGTAGGGGCCCTCATCGTATATGTCCACGTTGTGTATCTTGATGCTGTACTGGGTCTTGGTGTTGGACAGGATGACCACACGGTTGTCTATAGACCACTTGTCATTGCCGGCATACAGGATGGTGCTGCGGTTCAGCCACGCTACCCGCGTGACCCGGTCATCCACAGTACACCTGGAGGGGACACACAGAGGGTCACACACCTGGAACAGGACATCCACAGAGCATCCTGGATCCCCAAAAAGGGATCGGAGCAGGATGGGAGGGTGGCTACCCAGCTCTGCCAGCAGAGAGATGCTGTATGCTGTGGCCGTGCTCCCTGTTTCCACATCCCCCATCACGTGAGATTTCACATAAACAGCGGGTTCACCAGAAATAAAACCTCCCTTTTTCTTTTACACACAACTGGGGAACCACAGACAAAATTTCCATTGTTTGACCTCTGCAAGCCAGGCAGACCATCTCTTCTCACCCACCTCCACAGCCCCCCTTGCCTTTGCTGTGCACTGACAATTCCAGATGAAGCTGTAAAATGTGCTGACAGTTCAGCTTGTTGGCACAGCCCTCAAGCCATCCCCGGGGTGATAAACACCCCCACTGCTGGGGACAGGGGCCACAGCACACGCACAGGGAGAGGGGAAGAAGAGAAACAGCCGGAGACAGCCAAGCCAGCACATGGGGAAGGGAAGGGAACATTTGGATAAGCAGCTGTAAATCCTACAAGTGCCTTGAAAACACAACGCAGTCGTTTCCATTATTTATTTCCTGCCTGGCTCCCACCCTCCCTGCTCTGAGACGTGCAGGAGCTCGGCAGCTCCGGTCCACAGCGCTGAGTTACACTTGGCAAAGAATGGGATGGGGGGGAAGGGAATTTAAATGTTCCTGGAAAACATGGCTTTTTCATGCTCTTTGATAGATTCTTCTCCATCTATCTACTTGTGGCCTTCTCTGCTGCTGCTATGGTATCTGCAGCAAAAGCTCTGAGTGTTTGGTTAAATTAGGAGACCAGCATTCCTTGGGAGCTTCACCTTTGCCGCCTGAGGATCAGGCTAGGGAAGCTTTCTCTTGGCATGAGAAAAAAAAAAGGAAAATCAAGCAATATGTGAGCTAGTGCCAGCAGTGGCATACCTGCCGCAGCTGTGTGCAGCCAAGACCGTAGGAAAAGGCACCTACAGTCAATCAAGGAACTTGTGCGAGTCCCTCTCCACATGCCTGTAAATTCAGAGAGCAGCTGGGAGGCTGTTCCTGCCCTCATCCCCATTGCAGTGCCTCTCCTGCCCAGGCTCTGGGGGTGTTATATGCCTCCCTTGCTGAGATTGCAGAGCATCACCTCAATCGAGATTATTAATCGGGCGCAGGGAAGGGGCGATACTTGGCATGTTTGAGGGTCCCCCCGGGTGCTCGGTTCACAGGAACGAGCCATACATTCTCCTGCAAACAAGTAATTTTCCCCTTGCAGGAGCTGTACGTCTCTGCCAGCCACATCATGTATGGACGCCGGGAAAGATGGATGGCGCTCCACGCCTGCCGCGGCACAGCCGGCACGAGGAGAGCCTGCCTGGTGTCAGACATGCCCCGGCGCCAGCTCGGCTCTGCCGGACCAGGGCAGCCTTGTGCCGGCAGACAGCATTGTCCTTGTCAGGAAGCCGAGCCCTCTCTTCCTTCAAATTAACTGGGGGAGAGCGAAGCACAGCCAAGTAAAGTTCAGCCCTGGGGGATTCCAGTCTAGTGGACTATTACTGCTGTCTCACTTCATTATAATGAATAATAAAGAGATACTTACACACGGCTTCTGTAAATTATTCATTGCGTGCACTGAAAAATCAGGGCAGCAATATGTAAAACAGACAACTTGCATGTCTGCGCTCATATAAATATCCAGACTACAGCCCTGCGAGGTACTCTCGGGTCCCCTCATTAGGGGTGAAGCACAAGGACTCGGGTTTGAAGTGACAGGGATGAGACGCTCGTGCCGGCACTGAGTACGTTCGACTGTTGCTGCCCAGCTTTGGCTGGTGCATATGGCATGCGCTTCCCAAGGAGATCTCGGGCTGGTCCAGGACAACTGAGAACTGGGGTGGTTCATTCTGCATTTACATCTCACACTTACATCTCAGAGCTGCACTGCACAAGCACCCAGGGATGCCCCAGGTGGACACTCTCACAGGAGGGAGGGCAAGGACAGCATCACCCTACCTTGTCCCAGGTGCTGGTGACTGGTACTGCCCTCAAAACCACTCGAAACAAGCAGGAAGCAGCAACTTGGAGACCTCTGTAACAAACCCATGCCAAGAGCAAGGAGGCAAAGTCTCCTCCTTCCCATCCCTCCAGCCCACTCTTCAGTCACTGCCACACAATAGCAAATTTAGGACCAAGTCCCTTTGGCTTTGTGCAGCATCATGCTCCTCTCCACTGGAGCCCAGACTGTCCCCTGCAGCTACAGACAGCCAGACAGAAAAACAGCCCTCCTGTGCCTCCTGGGAATGTGTCAGAACCACCACCAGCAGAAAAGGCCCATCCATCAGCTGGCACAGAGCACATGGCATTCCTGGAGGCACCTTCTCAGGTAATTTCACTTTTCCACCACCAGTTTTCCTCTGCCCTGGCAATTGGCACTACAAAGAGAATACTGATAGATACTCTGCCACAAGGATCACCTCATCAGCTTCTTTACCTGTCTGGGAAAGTGATCTCCATCAGCTGCTAAGCTGACGGCACTTGCTTGTCTGCTGAGCCGTCTTTGCTCCCCATTTCCAATTGACCAGGATTATGATAATGTCTCGAGTAAGCAAACAGGTAAAGAGACTTCTGCAAAGTGTTTAGATAAAGCAGACAAGCTCTGACAAAGCTGGATAATAAAGCAGGCCAGGAGGTTTTCCCTTGAAGGGATCTAATTAAAACCAAAGACAAACCCCCATTAACAGTTTCCTGAAGGCACCATATCCATCTCCAGAAACTGCCTTACGAGTCCAGAAGGGACAAAAGACAATAAAGTGCCTGTCACGTGGGAGGGAAATAGACTTATCCTGGCTCTCCAGTTCACCTGGAGAAAGCCCATCAGCAAGGCAGGGAGAATATCTTGGGAATGATATCAGCAGCCCCCAGCAAACGCTGCATCCCAGCTCCCCCACGCATCCCTTCTTTGCACAATGTGACCAGTGCCATCAGCTCCTCCATCTCTGCATCCCACTTACATCCTCATTGGCTCTGAGCAGAGACTTTTCACCATCTGTAACCCTTCAGCTGCCTCCAACCACTGCTGCTCTCCTCCAGAGTGGCTGGGGAGCTTTGGATGCCAGGCTTTGCTGGAGCTCTGGGCCGCACAGTGCTCACAATGATACATGTGGGCTCTCGAAGGCTTCATCTCCTGAGACCCATACTGGTCCCCTCACTCTGCAGGAGGACGAGAGCTGCCGTAGGGATCCCAGTGCTCCACCAGAGAGGAGGGTGATGAACCTGAACGCAGCAGTGTGAGAAGATGCATGAGGGTGGGAGCTGGGGGCACCGGCGCTGCGCTGCTTCCCCTCTAATTGCCCCTATTCCTCATTCTAAAATGCTAATTTTGAAGTTTGCCGTGGAATTATTTCACTTAGTGTCAACAATACAGATAGCTCTGCTGACATGCTCTTTGTGTGTGGTGGCACACAGTGCCCGTCTCCCTCCTCCTGCACCTATTAGGAGAGACCCCACATAGCTCCCACAGCAGGCTCCTTCCCAGCCCCATCAATGAGCACTGACAGTGCCTCTCCTACGTGTGGGTTGAGCCATTACACCCCTCACCTCCACCCCCTGCCTTCTCTGGCCACATCACAGACCTTTCCTGCACTGCTGACTTGGCTGAACACGAGGGAGAAGCCTGGGGCTGCCCTCAATACCTCCCTCATGGTGAGGGAAATACTGTGTCGAGGGTCAGTACAAGTTTTCTGGCAGCAATTTGGAGGGATAAACAGCAAAAAAAAAAAAAAAAAAGGTTGGAGACATACAGGAAGTCTTGCAAAACCTTCTGCATGGGTGCAAAATATTCTGAGGAATGGGATACATGGGACCCCAAAATGTTGATGCACATCCTAAGAAACCCAGGGGACACAAAGAGCCAACACCACTGGTCCCTGTCCACGCCAAGAGACTGGGGGGATAGATCAACCCAAATTTGTTGTCCATTTGTTTTGACACATGGTGGGACTTTTGGGGTTGTCCAGTGCAGAGCCAGGACATGGACTTAATGATCCTTGTGTGTCCCTTCCAGGCGAGGATATTTGATGATTCTAGGATTCAAACCTCTCCTGTTTCCTTGCTCAAACCAACAGTGCTCTACTTTTAAACTCCTCTATGGCCCTTCAACCCCAAACTGCTTCTCTCTCCTGTAGGTAACATGTCTCGTCAGGATGACAAATGGAGATGCCAAAACCAGTTGCAAACTTGCTGGCTGACCCAGTTTTCAGCGGCTAAAATAGCTCACCCAGATTGGGAGTGAAGCCCCTCGACAGCAACCAGGTGATGCTTCACCCTTGGAAACTTCCAACCAAAAATACCTGTCACAGGGGCAGAACAAACACCCTTGTCTTTGAGAAGAAATTGTTAATTACATTTTCCAGGGACTCCTAATGGGATTTCTCCTGCACTTCCAATATTCGGCTGGGCTACACAGTTGAGGGGCACCGGATGTTTTTTATTCTGGGCGGCTGGAGCAAAGGCAGAAGAGATTTATTTGTAATCATCGGAAATAAACACATTTCCTCAGAAGTAAACACAAAAGAACAGAACCTGGCTGGGCTCCCACTTCGTTCAAGATGCAAATGAGAAGCAGGCCATCAAAACATTGCAGCTCCTCTAATCCTCTCCCAACAATGCAACCCGCCACATTATCTGCAGGGACAATGGCATCTGCGCCATGTGACGGCAGGTCTCACATGGCAGCTCCCGAGAGCAGGACTGCACCACCTGAGCTTCCATCACTGCCATCCATGCTGTTTATTTGGAGGGCACAAGGCGCTTTTTCTTTCACCATGCTCCTATCCACTTTGTCTCCGAGGCACCCACAGTGTCCCTTCTCCCCTCTCTCCCCTCCTTTCCAGTGGCTGAATGTGGAGTGCACAGCTCCACGCCATCCTCACACCAACCCCACACCATCCCAGCACGCTGAGAACAGAGGGCACAGCTCCATGCCATCCCCACACCATCCCAGCACCCTGAGAACAGAGGGCACAGTTCCATGCCATCTCCACGCCATCCCAGCACCCTGAGAACAGAGAGCACAGCTCCATGCCATCTCCAAGCCATCCCAGCACCCCAAGGACAGAGGGCACAGCTCCATGCCATCCCCACACCATCCCAGCACCCCAAGGACAGAAGGCACCTCTCCATGCCACTCAAGCACCCCAAGGACAGAGAGTACTTGGGATGCAGCCTATGGCATCACCCAGCACTACCACAACCCATCCAGCCTTCACCAACCACTCAACATCACCACACCCATACCCACTGTGGGAAAACAAGGAGCATGGGGTGTTCCAGAGCTTGGCCAGCCCAAACAGTTCTTTAGTCCGTAACATTCCTCCCTCCCCGCCGTACAGCACTCAGCCACTGCCTCCTGCAAAGCCACACACAACTGCCTCTCACTCTGCAAGTTTAATTAATTGCCTGGCCCCACTGCTACCGCTCCAATTCCCCAAGAGCTCCCAGGGCTGTTCAAACACACTCCAGATCACTGGAAAAACTGTTCTCTCCCAACAACCCCCTGTTCAAAGCCCTCCAAGGGCTGTGGGACCCTTCTGCCCTCTCCAGAGGCTCGGGGCTTGACAGGGAGGGTTTGTCCCTGGCGGTTCCCCTGCAGTGGCAGTTTGCCCACCAGCAGGTACCAGAATAGAAGCTGCTCCTTGTGAAAAATCAAAGCCCAAATTGATACATTAGCGACTGCTAAATATAAAATATCCATCTGCAAAGATAATAAGCCTGTGAGGGCAGAGGCTGTCGAGTTGCTCCATTTCAGATAGTTTAATGGTGTTTTGGTCCATGACTGCAGCTCTCAGACATTAGAATGATAACAAGATGATGAGGAGGGCGGGAGCCGTCTGCGCGAGGCATCAGAAGTCAAGACAATGCTCACTACGCAGTCCCTGAGGGGTCCATGTCACACAAAACACTGGCTGCTCTGTGCCCAGCATCCACAGAGCTTTGGGTGGCCTCTGTGACAACCCAGGGCATGCAAAGGCTGCCAAGGGGTCACCGCCAAGCTTGAGCTGACATTAATTCAGGGATGGGGGTCTGAGCCCCCTGGAGTCAGGGGTGGACCTGAGTATCACTGCAGGGGGCAGAGAGTGATGCTAAAGCTGATACAGGCATAGCTGTGCTGCAGACGGCTTAAAAAGCAATCGTAGTTGGAAGAGGGAAGGGATGCCCAGAGAGGTGAGCTGCTGCATGGTGCCCCCACTGACAGATCACATCTTCTCCCCAAAGCTATTCACGGGATTTTCTGAATTAATGCTCCACATCGAGCAAATCCAGAAACAGTCAGCTCTGTTAAAGCGAGCCAGGCTTTGCCTCCAGTTCGTAAAGCCTTTCTTTCACTCCTCACTGCTTCTACTTCCAGCTTGCAGGGACACACCTCACCCTGACAACATCATTGGCAAGGGAAAGGGGGGCTGGGCAAGGCCAGGTACTCCTCCCAGTATTCCTCCAAATCTGATTTTCCCTTGTTTCTGACACAACACTGCATCAATATCCAAGTCCATGTGCCAGGATACTCCCCCCATGTGGTAGGGAAGGTCAGAAGGCATTAGCCTAAGCCCCAACAGCCAACAGCTGTTATTAGCTCAGGAGAAATCTTCCTAAGGAAATATGTGGCGGCAGCAAAAGAAATAAAGCGGAAGGCCTTTGGATGGAGCAAATCAATGGGAATGTTTATAGAGCAGGTGGCACGTAAATGCTTCCATCAGAGGCAGTCGATGCTGGCGGCCACACCTCATCTCACAAAGACAGAGATGAAAATGAAGGCACCAAGCAGGGGCAGCCAGGCCAGCAAAACCACAGAAATTGGAAGAAGGAGAGAAAAGCATCTTTCCTTGCCCAAAACGATTGCACTTTCTCCCTAACACAGCCAGGCCTTTATTTCACACTTCCCCATGGTCACTTGGCCATGCTGTGGTTTGAAGAAGGCTGGGACATCTTCCCAGGTCCTCTCCAAAAAGACAGGCACCATCCATCAGCGTTTACCATCAAGGCATCAGTACCTGTCCTAAGAAACATGGGCAGAGAGCTGTTTTCTCACCAGCAAAAGCAAATTCCCCTACACCGAGCCCTGCCCTACATCCCTGCAGGGAAAAACCCACCAATGCTCTCATCACCCTTGAAGGTGCCATCTGGAGATTCCCCTGCTCTCTGCTGGTGTGGCAGAGCCCCCTGCTCAATCAGTGCCTGCAACCTGCCTAAATCAGTGCTAATCTCACACAATACAGCACCTGTAACCGGCTGATTTCCAGTGTTCTTCAATCAAAAGCAGCAGAGAAAACACTGAGTTCATCGCTAGCAGAGCTGAGCAGTTGAGAACCTCAAGTCCTCCATGCCTGTGCTGGGGTTGTAGGGCTGGAATTTTCCTTGCTATTGCTTTTTTGATGGGTTTTTTCATTCATCTGCCCAGGCAGGGAGAGAGAGGAATAACTTTGGCTGTCACAGCTGGACACGCAGTTAAGTGGCGGTAATTAGCGTGTGGCAACATGAGGCTCCGGCCGCTCTGATTCAGCCATCCTGATGGGACTGGTGACCATCTCCATCTCAGCTGGATAAGGGGGACACTTTCAACCCAGAAGGATGTGGCCATGCTACTGGCAGCATCCCACAGTTGCAAAAGAAGAAAGGATACTGGCAGGCTGATTAAAATCTGGATCAAGGCACATCTGCAAGAGAAGGAGCCGGAGCAAAACCATCGGACACTTGTTCCTACATTGCAAGGAGGGGACACTGGTCTGAAGCCACCCCAGTGCAGGACACGGTGGCAATGCAGCAAGGGGGTGATGTTGTCACCCCAAAAGGGGTTCCTGGGGAAAACAAAAGCATGTAGGGCCCTTTAATAGGAAAGCCATCCTAGTCTCCATCACATGTGGGCCTCATGCTCTCGGTCTATCTGGCCACACCACCCTCCCCAAGAGTTGGGCAGAAAGCAAACCTCTTCTCACATCCTGTTGTTGATTACCACCAAAAATATATTTGTCATGAGATGCCCACTGCTATCGCTGTGGCTCTTAAGGGTAATGGAGAGGTTTCAGTCTTTGGAGGATAAGTCTCAAGCTCTTGGCTGCTTGCCCGGGAGGATTATTTTACATCAGGTTGAGTTCTGTAGTAATTATCTTCAAAACAGCTGGACTGCTGGATAAACTCACTGTATCTTAATGCACAATACGGGAGCAAATGCAGGGAATTAAACTGCAATTCCAGACAGATCGACGGAAAAACCTCTCGCCGGTGTTTCAGAGGCCAAGGCTCAGGGCTTCTCACACGTTCGGGGTGGGGAGGCATTTGCTCATTTGAAATCAATTCCAACTTCCCCAGAGACAGAACGGAGAAAGAGAAGCTGGATGAAGATGTTTTACCCTCAAGCTTTCAGCAAAGAAAAAAAAGCAGTGTTTTCCTGATCCTCATGGTTGGAAAATGAAGCAGTGTTTGATCCACGCTGGACAGCTTGATGCTCCACACAACCCCAAGACTTCCATAAATGCTCCAACATTCCAAGGTCCTGGCTCCACACTGCACCATTCACTGCAGTGACAGTGGGCAGGGAAAGCTGAGGGGCAAATCAGCTCACTCCATCCACACCCCTCACACCTGGAAGTCACTCCCAGTGAGTATCCCACCCCAAGAGGACGAAGAGGCTGACAGATGGACAAACTGACTCCCAGACTGGTCCACCAGCATAAATTATAAGGGAAAAAACCAGGTACCTTCACGATTGTGCTGCCACAAGATTTAGGTGCAAAATCCTTGCAGATGGAATTAATAACCTCTAAAAAGAGGGAAATTCTGCCGCTGGAGAGCGAAGCTGTATTTCATGGCGAACACCATAAAGCGCTCCTGCCAAATGCGAGATCTGTAAACGACCTGGGTGAGCCATCAGCTCAGGAATATAATTGCCAATTTGCAGGAATTTCACCAGCAATTAGGCAATATAAAATAACCCACCAGAGGAAATCCTTTTCTTGCTACTCCCACGCCTCCCTGACCCATCTGATTTCTACCCACCACTGCTCTGCCGGGATGAGGGTTGATGCTTCAGGCACTAAGGAGCCAGGTGACAGCTGCGTGAAGATGAAGAAGTCATCTCCAGTGCCAGATGAAGAAGTCGTCATCATTGTGATGTGACAACAGACACTCCTGGGCACCAGCCAGATGATGACCTCTCCTGCTGGTTCCCCCTCTCTGAGCGAGCATCCCTTAGAACCAGGAGCCTCATCTCGGTAACCCCAGGGGCCGAACAACTGCATGCAATTAGGGGGTTTATTTGTTTGAGTTGCACGTGAATATCCCAAATTACATTATCAGATCATAGTCCTGCTTCTGATTTATTCCTTCTTTGTTCTTCAAGTCTTCGTACATCTAAGCAATTAACCTCTCAAAGAGCTGGAGAACACATAATTATCCTCATTTGTCTAAACGTCACCAAGATGGCTGCCTTTCAATTAACCTTCTGGGAATGGAAGGAAGTTGGAGTGATACAGTGATCATTTCCAACTTCAGCCTAGGCTGCAGCTTTTTTTTTCCCCATAAAGTAATTTAATTGAAATATTCAGATGATAAAATATAGCCAGATAACTGTTACTGCAGGTAACGGGATCAAGAGGGGGCTTGCAATCGAAAAAGAAGTCAAACGAGGTACAGTAATATTATATCAATACGTGGCACTTCCATCTAAAAATATCAAAGCACTTTGTGCTTATTAATGAAGGGAGCATTTCACGCTCCCCTGCCAGGCTGAGACCTACGTTACTTCACTATGTCACTGCTATCAATGGGGAAACTGAGGCAGAGGATGTGCTCTGCCACCCAGAGTTTACAGAGTCAATCCCTATGCAGTCAGGAACTTCCCAACTCTCATGAACCCCTCTCCTTCCCTAGGAGAAGTTGTCTCCTTCATGAAGACAGCATGGGAGACATGGTGATGGCCGAGCTGCTTTTGTTTTTATTTATTTTAATAATAATAACCCCCGTTCTGCTGAGCCAGTGTCTGCCTCACCAGTGAGAGAGGGAGCCGTTCCCACCCATCGCCTCGCTAATAAATATGCATCATTCCTGCCAGGAGTGCCAGGTCAAGCTTTGCACCCGCACGAAGCACGACACCAGCATCGTCTGGCACGGGCGAGCAATATTTATACACACCCCCGCTCATAAATACACAGGCAAAATAAACAAGCCGGCTCTGAAGTTCAGCGCATCTCCTCCCTGACAAGCGTGGCTCCTCAATTCCCCGCAGTGCCACGGCTCCGCTCCCGGCGTGAAATTGAGCTCTCCAAAAAGCAATTTGGGCTCCGGCACTGCTCCAAGCCCTGCTCGGTGCCTCCTGTCCCGGCAGCATCGAGGTGGCTGTGGCAGGACCAGCTCTCTCACTCCCTGCACACACAGGGGGTTGGGGGAGGCTGGACAGAGCTCCCACATGAAGGGAAACTGAGGCACGGTGATGCACAGGACTCATTCCCTGCATCCTTCCCTCCCAGCCTCACGTGTGGATCAGTGATTCAGCACCAGGCAGCCACTCTGCTGATCTGTGCAGGCAAGTGGGGAGGAAAGGACGTGGGAATCCAAGAGAGTTCCCACTGGGGACACCACAAACCCGCCTCTCTCCCGGGGCATTCATCCGGAGATGAGAAGCGAGGGTAACACAATAGCCACTGAGTTTATTCTCAGCACAGGCTGGCGGCGACATAATTAAAATGCAGGTCGGAGTTAAGGAACCTTCCTATAAATCTTTGCTTTTGGCTCTTGGGCTTGACAGGAAGCCTATACCTGGCGCGGGGAGTACAGACCGAGGGGGAGGCACGGATAAAGGCTCTGCTTTATGGACGGCCATTTTAATGTTTCGTTTGAGTAATGGGCCTTGCAAATTAGCACCCCGGCAGCCTGAAATACATATTTTTCCAAGGACATGCAGGCTTCCTGATCCGACAGGTGATGTGGGCAAACAAGCCCCGAGGGCAGCTGCAACCTCAGCTCTTTGTGGCTGCAGTCATATTCTATCCCAGCCGGGATGATGAAGAAGAAAACAGAGAGCTTGGAGGGGGAATCCAGAGGCTGAGGGAGGAAATGGAGCAGAAAACGACCCTGTGTGAGACCAGCGAGGGGCTGATGAGCGGCAGCAGTGGCAGGGAGTGCCTGCCAGCCTCTGGAGGGAACTGATGCTACACTGGCTCAGCATGGTTCCACTCTCCCTTGAGGGAACCTGGCGAGACACTCCAGGGCATGTCTGTGGCACATGCCTCTCCTTGCACAATCAAAACTATAGATCTTCAGCTCTTGATGCAGCTTGTCTGAACATTTGGCTCTGGGCTGAATATTCAGAAAGGCTGGAAGTGCTGCAATCACACTGGGGAGAAGGGGGAAGCCTTGACTGTGGGGAAATTAAGCTGACAGCCAGTGGATTGCCCAGTGGGGCTCCAGCTTCTCCAATGCAAACATGGCCAGAAAGATGGGACATCCCTGCAATAACTGGGAGAGAAGAGTCAGGAGAGCAATGAAGAAATATGTGCGTCTGAACACGAGGGGGAGCTCAGGCCAGAGTGTACAGGGGAGCACAGAGCAGAAAGCAGAGCCTACAGCTCATCCTCTCTCTCCATTCCTCCTTTTCTGCATCCTCTCCTTCTTCTCTGTTTATCTGTCCCACCCCACCATGTACATAATCTGCCTGTCACCTTCCCACACCAGCACGAGATGTGCTGCAACTCCATCAAACTGCAGAGGAAGAAGGTGGTTGAGCACCCAGGGGATGTGTCTGAGCTGCCCCATTTGGATGCAACTCTGCACAGCAAGGGGGAAACCCCTTGCACAGAGCTGGACATGTGGCTGGGCATGTATCCAACTCAGAACTGAAAACGTGCCTGCAAATTGTTCAGAACCTCAAATGAGGAGATGGATGCCTGGAATTCTCCTCCTTGTCCACACAGCCTCCTGCAAGAGGCATGGGGTGATACCTCCCAGTCAACACACATCTGTCTCACTCTGGATTTCACTGCACAGGCCATAAAGGATGGGTGGACAGGATGAAAGCAAGATCAGAGCCTGGAGCAGCAGTTTGCACTTTACTTTCAGGATCATTATCTTAGATCGAAAGTGTCCAGAAAGGACTTGGGAGCAAGCTGAGCTGGTGACCAAGACATGAACTTCGCATCATGGTGTGGCACAAAACTGGAGATGGACTCCTTCCTGACCCACTCCATGCACAGGGCACAACTTGCTGCGTCTCCCAGATGACTCCAGCACAGGAAAGTTGTACTTTGCAAGCATGCAGCTCTGCCTGCCGCTCCCACTCGCCCTGCCAAGTTTCAGTCATCCAGGATGTGATTTGGAGAGACAGCTCTGAACTCGGCGGGAGAGGCAGGAGTTTCAGCACAGTGTATCCAGCACTCCCGAGGCACTCCCGAGCCACGGCACAGAGTCTGCGTGCCAGCCACTGGTGCATGCTTCTCCAGCCAGGGAGATGCTCCGGGGCAAAGGGGAAGGAGCAACCTTTCAGATGTACCATGCACTCCAAGATGCTGGTGCTTTATGCACCAGCATCTCCCTCCAGGAGGTTTGACTGCAGCTCACCGGTATGACTGCAACAACTTCCACCTTTCTGTGAAGGTGCAGGGCTGACCGCTTGGGAATTCCAGCCACCCAGCGCCAATGCATTTCATTTATAGCCACAAAGAGGGCCCAGAGCCACCATCAGTAAATATACATGGTCTTGTTGCCACCCTAAGGACATGCTGAGAGCTGTTCTGAGAAATGCCTGCAGCTTTAATAGCCAGAATGCCAAAAAAGGGACATGGTGATTCCAGCTATTTCTGCCACCCATTTGTGTGCACCTACAGAGCAGAGAGACAGAGGATTGGGCCAAGGCGCACGGAAATAATTTTCTGCTGGCAAAGCTGCCGACTCAAGGAGAAACATAAAACCCTCGATGAAGGGCTTGTCTAGTTTATTATAACATCGCCTTTAATTTATGCGCCTGCCTTTTATGATTGTTCTCTATCGCTGTTCCTGAGGCTTATTTATGGAGGGCCATTAGCACAGAGAGCAGGCCCTGATGAGGGAGCATTTGCAGTCTGCCGGGGGACCAGGATATAAACTGAGCTAAGGAGGAGGCAGTGAGCTCTCGCATGGGGCTGCCCGAGTCCTCTCCCCGAAAGCTGAGAAGGATAATTTGATTTCAGAGAGCGATACAACTTCATTTCACGTGGCTGTCTCTGGGCAGGCTGCAGCCTCCTTCACATGCACTTTGCTGAATTCCCTAGTCCCAGACAAACTCCACAGTGAGCAGAGGGGAGGTAGAGAGCTTTGGATCCAACTGTCCACACCAAACACAAAGACAGGGAAAAGCCTCTAAGGGGTGTGAAAGAGATGCCAGGGTGAGGAGAGGGACTCACAGAACAGTTTATGTTGGAAGGGATTTAAAGATGGTCTCATTTTAATCCCATGCCATGGGCAGGGACACCTTCTGCTATCCCACGTTGCTCCAAGCCCCATCCAACCTGGTCTTGGACACTTCCAGAGATCCAGGGGCAGCCACAGCTTCTCTGGGCACCCTGTGCCAGGCCCTCCCCATCCTCACAGGGAGGAATTTCTCCCAAATATCCCATTTAATCCTGTTGTCTTAAAGCCATCCGCCCTTGCTCTGTCTCTACAACACACTTGTAAAAAGCCCCTCTCCAACAAGGGGAACCTCCCCAACTGCACAATGTCCAGGCAGTGCATCCCCCAGATGCTGACATTGGCACTCATCCCTGCCTGGGCATCTCAGCCCTGTGCCCATCTCATCTCCTTCCACCTGATAGCAAAACACTTTGAAGGCTGTGCAAACATCCCACAGTACACAAACAAACTTCACTAATTATTCCTATTTACAAACATCACTCTCCAATCGTCAACACAACTCAGGCAATCCTATGCTGGTAATTAAAACCACAGGAACCAAAATGATGGGTTAATTAAAGGTCCAACCCACCCCCAAAACGCATCGAAGTGCAGGGAAAAATGTATTGGTTGGAACCCAAACGAAGCAGGTAGGTGGGTCTGTTGGCAGAGAGAGGCAATGTAAAATGAATTTGTATGATGAAAACCTTCCCGTACAGTTCGCAGGTAATTTGCGACGAGAACAAAAGCTTTAAATTCATCCACTAAATTATTCACTACAAATCGTCCTCTCGGCTCCTGCGCCTGTGTCCTTCAAGCTGTTCTAGGTGGTGATTATGTCCCCTCGGTGCATGTGGAGGCCTCGGGGAAGCGGCTGCAGGAAAGACGGAGCCGCCGATCCGACACTGGCAGTTTGATTTACAGAGAGAACTGGGGAGAGGAGACAGCAGCCCTCAGGAAAAAAGAAACTTCAAGCTCTAACCATCCCATCAAGGGGCTTTCTGCCTTCTTTATGTGGCGCGGTTTTTTTTTTTGCTCCCTTTCGTTTTCCGCAACAAGCTCCCGC
Organism: Haemorhous mexicanus; assembly: GCF_027477595.1. Classification (NCBI taxonomy): domain Eukaryota; kingdom Metazoa; phylum Chordata; class Aves; order Passeriformes; family Fringillidae; genus Haemorhous; species Haemorhous mexicanus. Next base: position 3,018,842 of record NC_082364.1, read on the forward strand.
TGCAGGCACAATAGATGATGCTAAATTATTTTGGAATATGCTGAGAATGCCCTGCTTGGCCAAGCGAAGCCTCATAAATCATTCCTCTTCCTCCAGTCCCTTTCCTATTCCTGATCTCTCTTTCAGGCAGTATAATGCCAGCTTGCTGGGGAGCCCATTGCCCAGGCACCTTGGGCACTGCTGAGAGTGACCAGAGCCATTCCTGCTGTCAACGGGATAAGGCCACGTGACTGGGACAGACTGGAGCCACTCGAGCTGCTCAGGTCTCTACACACCAGGAATCAGTTCTGGAGCTCACCTGGGTGCAAGGCAGCCCCACAGCAGCCCATGGTGGTCACAATTCCATGTACTGCTAGGAAGGGATGAGAAAAGCAGTTGCATTTATGTGTCAGATGTTTAAACATCACCCCTGATGAAGCTGGTAATTAGGACTGAGCTCCTCTCTTGGCACTACCAGAGGTTCCCTCCAAAGCAAGGGAGATGCCGGTGAAGGACCTGGCAGGGTAGTGTGCCACCAATGGTCTGGAGAAGAGGGAGAAAAGGAAAGCTGGGGAGAGGAGAGCCCTGCATGGAGGAGGTGTGGAACTCATTCAGCATTTGTGCTGTAGCTGGAGTGGCTGCATGGCCTAGGGCTGTCAGCCTGGCTCCTTGCACCATGACTAAAATCACACTTTTCACTAAAAACCCCAGAGCAGAGATACCTCAGTCAAAGGCAGAGGCCCCTCCAGCTGGAACTGATGGGAGGAAAAGCACTTTGGACCAGGAACCACAGTGTGGCAAAAGCACAGTCATTTTCTAATACCTGAAGTGACATTTTCTGAGTTCCTCACACTCAGCTGTGACACTAAAAATGTCATAATAGGGATATGAGTGCTGTGCATCTCTGTGCTGGCCTGGTACCCATCACTCAGGAATGATGGAGAAGCAGCAGGCTTGGGGAGCTGCTGACAAGAAGGAGCAGTGAGCAGTTCTGTTTGCAGCCCTGGGCAAGGACTACACTCTGTTCCCTCCCTGGCTCAGAATAAGGTGGATTGCCATCTTCCATGGCTTGGCTGTGAGCTGGCCTGGGAGGACTCAGCCAGACATTTTGGAGGGGTGGGCAGGATGAGGCAGAGTCCCCTGAGGTGACCCCAGGGAGGAGGGAGCCCTGTTATCCACCAGTGTTTGATGCACCCAGAGCTGCAGGATGAGGCTCAGGGTACCAGAGCAGCACTGGGGACCCCAGCCCTCAGCATCACCCCATCACTCCTTCCACCTCCCCACCCACAGACACAAGTGAGGTTTAGCTTGGGTTTTTTAATAACTGCCCTTCTGCCCTCCCCAGGAAAATACTACAAACCCCAAATGTAACAAGAGCCTCAGCAGCCACCCCTGCCTCTCCAGAGCCTGAGCTTTACGACTCTGTAGCCATTTCTCACTCGCTGTGTTTTGCACAGACCAGATGTGACGCTCATTCTGAACAGCCAAATTTCAGGCCCCTTGGTTATTCCTTAGATGGAGCTGCTATTTTAGACAAGACAGACGCAAAACAAAAACAAAACCTAAAGCAGAAGCAGAGGGAAAAAGCCCTCTGAGCATCACAATGGTGACAAAAATCCACAGTGAGGCATCTGTCTTTGGTTTTTAACCCAGAGGAAGGTGAAAAAGCCAAGTAGAGCTGCAAACATGCCAGGACCATGTATCCTAGCAGCCCTGTGGGGCTGGATGGGAGCTGCTGGTGAGCAGGGAGATGCCAAGGACTCTGCCAACACGGGGACCAGGGCTGGGGATGACCCTGTGGACTCACTGGACATGTGCATCACCACCTCTCCCATGTCAGCCCCTTTCCTGGGAAAACCAGACAGCCACAAACACGTGGCTTCCCTCCAGTGCTTTTCCCAGCACGTTTGGATCACCCAGCTGCAATTCCCACCTTTGCCATCAAGACTTCTGCTGGAGTCAAAGTCCCTTCAAGTCAGCCCACCCATACCAACGAGGCTCAAGGTACCCAATATTTCATCCCCAGTATCCCAGAAGGGCTGAGGAACATGCGGACGCGCTCCATAAAGCCACCATTAGAGATCCCCTGATGGAGATGGATTATAATTTGCAAATGATTAAAACACAATTAACGGTGGTAGGGAGGTACTCCAGGCTCTGCAAAGGAGCTGTACAAATGAGGAGTTATCAGGACCTTCAGTGTCCTAAGCACCTGTCAATTCTTGGTTGAAACAAGTGCATTAGCCTCGTCCAATATCCATCTAACCTTTCCACTCTCCCTTGCTCTGTTTCCCTGGCAACCAGTTAAAAGTGCTGGAAAAAGGCACAGCTGCTTTCAGAAAAAAAGAAAAGGAAGAGGAAAAAAAAGGCAGTGTGTTCTTTTAAAGCACGTGTGCTCATCACTCTTCCCCCCTCTCTCTCTCTGTCTCTCCTTTAAGTGTCTGTGTTTTCCCTGCCCAGCTCGGCTCCAACTCCGAGACCTCAGCACGAGCTGCCATGCTCAGAGGGCAATGAGCAGGGTGGGGATGGCTCTGCCATCCTGCTCTCCCTGGGGATGGCCAAATGAACCACGAGCCATTGCAGAAAACCACTTGGGACTGCAGAGAAATGGAGGGGAGCAAGCCCAGGAGTGGGCTCACCATGGGAAGCTGCAGAAAGGGGAGATGCTCTCCCAAACGAGTCCGTTCCAGGGGCAGGGAAGCTCAGAGTGCCCCCCTGGTTTGCTCCCTGCCAGGCACATCGCAGCATAGCCACACACAACCTGCACAGCTCTCTGGAGTGGTACAAGCTGAACATTCCGTATTTCATGGTGCTCCCTGTCAGTCTCTGAGCAAAACAGCAGTTTAACAAAGATCAAGACTTGAGGCTGTCACTAAACCCTGCTCTGCTGCCTGCTAAACAGGGTTATTTTTCCTTTCTTGCCTTTTCTCCCTGCTCCTGCCTGCCTGGGCAGAGCCACGCTGATGAGTGTGGCATTTGTCCTGACACCTTTGGGAACTCAGCTCCGAAGGGTGGAAGGAAAAATAGCAATGAGAGCAGCCGTCACAAAAGCTGGATGGGGAGAATGGTGCTCAAAGCCTGTCACTGCCACGTCTCCTGTCTCCACAAGCAAATGCCAGAGAGGGGCTGGAAACACATCTCCTTCCCCAGGGACAACCCAGCACCCAGAGCAGCCTGCTCTGGGTGAGGAGAATGGAGTGGAAGAGGGAAAGGTTTTCCAGGTGCTTCAGGAGCTGTCACAAAGGATGGAGCTGGGAATGCAGTCAGGGAAAGAGCAGTGAAGGTGGGATGGGGGTCACTCAGCACCCTCGGATGAACCCTGTGGTTCTTCACAGCACTGTTCTGTCAGGGAAGGTACAACATCAAAGCTGTTCTATCCTCCTGGAAAGTGGAATCTCTAGGGAAGGATCCTCGTGGTGCTACAATTGCAGGACTGACCATGAATTTTCCTCCAGAACACAGGGGCTCCAGGGGAACAAAGCCCCTGGGATGGCTCGAGAGGCAATCAAACCTCATTACTCTGCTGCTCAATGAACAGCTCCATCCACACATGGATTTGCTGCTCCATGTCCCAGCCTGGCTACTGGCACACACAGGAATGGCTGATAGCCCTGCACCCTTTATCCTGTCCCTCCCCAGCACCTCCAGGAGCAGGGGCTGAGGACCACCCCCACAGCAGCATCACTCTTACATGGGGGCCAAGGAGCAGAAAGGGGTGGCAGCAGTGTGGGGAAGCACTTGATTGTGTTAATTAATTGCCTGTTTTGAAGAGCCACTGCCACTTTGCACTCAGCATCTTAAACAGAGGGAGGGGGAAAAGAAACAACCCATTAAACAACACACATGGGGGAAAGAAACCAAAACAAAGGGAAAAATCACCCTAATCTAATGTTTTGCAAACACTGGGCACCCAAACAGCTGATCTTTGTCAGGAACCTTAGTTCCAAGAACCACTTAGAGGCTTTCATCAACACATTATAATATTAATCAAGACTCATAATGCAGAGTGATTTGCATGCCAACAAATATATTTACACTGTAAATTGTTTGTTGAGAAGCCTCAGAGAAATATGCAATTCACTGCTATTGAACTTGGGTAGCAGGGAAAAAAAAAAATAAAAGTACCAAATCCCTGTAGAGTTGGTTCCTTCTGGTTTTGGCAACACGACTCATTAGCATGCACTTGCACTTCCACGTGGGTTTTTGCTCCCAGCTGTTTAGCTGGATCACAGCAGTTGGAGGTGGAAAAGCTTAGCAAGGTGCTCACAGTTAAATCCAGGTCACTGTCTTCTCCACAGAGGACACACAGCCTTTGGTAAACTTGTGCAGCAAGAGCCAAGGAGTCAGAGCACAACAACTGTCACCCGTGGGTGACTCTGTCTGACTCTCAGAGTCACCCCAGGCTATTTATGCAGTTCTGTTGTGAAAGCCAAAGTGACCCCAGAGAAGTCCTGCTTCCACGGAGGGGAGGACGGGCAAGCACAGGGAGCTGAGCAGCCAGAGAGGCAGTGGCAGAGCTCCCAGTGCCCACAGCCCCCCACTCAAGTCAGCCAAAAATCCTGAGGATGGTTGGACCTGATCTTAGAGGTCTTTTCCAACCATAAAGACTCCATGATTCCATGATGTCCTGCTGCAGAGGACAATGGCAGCACGCGGGATGTGACTGCTCACTCCCGGGACCTCCAGCATGTCCCTGCCAGCAGGGAACACTGCTCAGAGAGACAGCTCAGTCCAGATCCCAGGCTTCAGGGGTTTGGCCCACCCTGGCAAGCCCTTACAGACTCCAGGGCACAGTGTGGAGAGGCCAAGAGGAGCAGTTATCCTTATTAACTGCACAGGTTCACAACACAACCTGTATCTACAGCGCGGAGGGAGAGGACGAGACGAAAAGCAGCACCACTGTGAGGTCTTTTCCTACCTAAATTATTCTATGACTCCAAGAGCATCCAAACAGTTTGCACACTGATGCCATGCCTCCCATCCCAAGGGGTCTTCCCCTCCTGTCCCTCCCACTGCTTTTCCCCCCTGCACCCCTGCTCTTTCCCCGGTGGTGTGCAGGTCCTGCCGTGTGTGTCTCCGAGTAAATGAGCACCTGCTGTGCTTCCCATCCGGACCCTCCCCTCCCCGCCTGCCTGGGGCTCTGGGGCTGGGAAGGATGATTAGCAAAGGTGTTAGAGGAGAATTAAACAGAGTATTCTGTGGTGCTTCTCTAAGCTGCTGAAGAGCGGATTAGCTGGAGACATTGATCTCCTGGTTCAGAGACCTTCTAAAGAGTGAGGCAGAAAAATAATGGGAGGGAGGAGGGGGGAAGCTAATTAACACTTCCAGGGTAGCAAGCCCTCCATGTGGAGCTGGTATTAATAGACTGGATAGAGGATGCCCTGGTCAGAGTAAGCAGTGTTTGTTCATCCAGTGGGTTTCCTTGTGTGGTGACTGGGAAGGAGCTGGGAGACAGCACTGAGGAAGGGGAGATAACAGAATCACAGAAAATGCAGAAACCACAGAATCCCAGAACGGTTCGGGTTGGAAATGACCTTAAATCTCATCTTGTTCCAACCTCCCTGCTGTGGGTGGGGACACCTTCCACTAGACCAGGTTGCTCAGAGCTCAGCATAACCCAGCTTTGAACAGTTCTGGGTATGGGGCATCCACAACTTCCCTGGGCAACTTGAAGACACAGAGCAGCAGAGTACCCTGTCTCAGGTCACTGCTGTCCCCATGGAGTTGGGAAAGGACCGAAGGCTGCTCTCACACAGGTACCTCCGGCCACAGCTGGTGTCTTTGCTCCAGCTTTTTATGGGAACTCTGAAGCTGAAGATGCACTCCTGCATCCTGGCTAGTTATCCTATCCCCAGTTAACAGCTATTTTGGGATGACACCACATTGCTGCTTTCAAACACGCCATGCCACCCCATGATGAGCAGGGAAATGATCTGAAAGCCCAGGAAACATTGCAGCAGAGCAGTGAAAATCCCAGGAATAAACTTTGCAGGTCCGTCAGGTGGTTTGATCTGTTTGCATTTAATACTCAGTTTCTCTACGTGTGCGCAGTGCAAGTCCCTAATCCCTGCTCAGTAATTACCAACATTAGAGGACCAGAGCTCAGTCCTACCCATCCATGCTTGCTAATTCCTGCACAAGCATCTCCCTAACCCTCGCTGTGCCACAACATTAAGGACAAGCAGATGCCTTCAAGCTCTCCATTCACAATGATTGCCCTACAAAAACATCAGGGAAGGAGAAAGAGCTTGGTTGGGGCCAAAGGGGCATTTTATTTGATAAAATCATAAAGAGCAGTGCATTCTGCAGAGGAAGAATCTCTGAGACATAAATGTCAGGTTTATGAACAATTGAGCTGCTCCGTGCTTGCCCGAAATTGCTCTTTAAGGTCAGTGCTGTAAGTGTTCCCTCGGGAAATGGACTGCAGGACAAGAGCCGAGCAGGGAGTGTGGCTGTCCTGTCACCAAAGTGGGGCAGAGACGCAGTACCAGGGCGAGGAGTCACAGCCCCGAGGTGTGGCTGCCCACATGATCCCAGACACCCACGCACAGTGCTGTTTTGGGAACAGCCTCGGGAACAGGAGCATCGCTGCCTCCAGCCGGCTGCAGGCCAAGCCCTGTGCTGACACTCCAAGGAAGCACCGACTCCCTCTCAGAAATGCAGATTTATCTGTGCAGCCACAGCACTTGGATTGGTTGTGCCAAGATGCTGCACTTCACCTTGGAATTCAAGTGATGGCACACAGACAGACCCTCTTCCCAACTGAGGGCAGGGGTCCCTCCTGCTCTGAGAGTGCTCCCTCCATGGAAATGAGTGTTATTTTAGCAGAGTTTGGTAAAGGAAGGCTGTGAGTCCACAGGGGAACCAAGGAAAAGGCCCAGACTATTTGAGAAGACAGCAAGCTGAGCATGCTCCCGATGCATCTGAATCTCAAAGAAAGACCATCTAGATGTGGCTTACCCACAGCTTAGCAGTTGGGCTGGCTGAGGGCCGAGGGGGATGGAGGCAGTGGAGGTGTGAGCCACCAATGACACCAAGAGGCCACTCCACATCAATCCAGGGATGAGAAATGCTGGCAGGAGCAGTAAATGCTCCAGCACACCCTTGGGTGCCAAAAGGGCTCACACATGACACCCATTTTCACAGCTGCACAAACAGGGTCTCCCAGCTTTCCCCAAACCAGGCAGGGTGACAGAAGACTGAGTCTGAAGCCACAGATCCCAGGATGCCTCTGCCCCTCCTGCCTGCCCACCAGGGAGGACATCCCATGAGGGGACCCACAGGGCTCTGGAAAGCAGCTCAGGGCATAAATCAGAGCAGGGTGGAGCTGGGGAACTGCTCTCACAAAGGTTACAACAAACAGCCTTGAGAGGAAGCAGGAAGGGTGAACTAACACAAGGTGTTTTATATTCCTCCGGGTTGTTACGAAGGGACCTTGATAGGCCATATGGTCTTGTCTTGACCCTTAAATCATCTTATACCCTTCTAACAGCAGCCATCGCTGTTGCTGGCTTCCATTCCTTGTTATTCTTGGCACTGGGAGGCTGGGAACGTGAGGCAGCTGAAGCCCATAATGAGATGCATCAGATGGAGACCATCTGGAAGGAGCATCCAACTTTAACCTTGAGGGCTACTTAGAAAAGGACCTTCAGCCAGAAAAAGTTGCCTTCCCACCGACTAACAGCCGCCTCTTGACTGCTCCTCCCAACATTCCGGGGTCTTGGGAGTCGTCAGCCTCCAAAGAGCCCAGCACTGAGCCTCCTGCACTTGATGCCTACAAGATGGGCTGTCCATCTGCTCCCTGCCAAGCTCCGTGTCCTCGTGTGGTGGGAGAGCATTGGAGAGGGGCAGGAAAGTGGCTGCAGGCACTTGGGGGAAGGGGGACAGCTGACAGCCAGGTGGGGCACGGCCGGAATAAATCAATTATCCAACGTTTATCATCTGGAAAGGCAGGAGGAGACTCAGAGGAAGCTCCAGCTCTGATTGGGAAGCTGCAGGGGACAGCTCTATCCGCTGGCGTTTTGGACTTTCCTTGCCATTCCCCTCACCCTGTGCTCCCAACCTCCTTTCACTAACAGCCAATCCTTTGCATTTTCAGATTCACATCTACTTAAGGGCCACTGACAGATAATGCTGACAAATCTTGCCTGGCCATCCGAAAGGATATCAACTTTGCCATTAGCAGAAAAAAAACCATTTTCTAAACAACTCAGAGGCTTCTGCCTTTGTTTCCACCTCAATTAGAAAAGAAACCCACAAAAAATGGGGGGGGAAAACCCTTTATAATTCAAGTTGCTGTGATGAGAACTTGCTCCAGGTAGATCAAAACATTTCCCATCAATGTGGACTTGCTTCTGGGGTGAAAAAGCTGGAGGGATTTGCACCAGTAGCCTTAGGACCCCAATTTCATGGAGCAAAGTCCCAAAACATCTCTAAGCCTGCACTGAAAGCCAGGAAAATCTGTTACTTCAACCATTTGCTGAAGTGCTTCGCTCAACTGTGCCTTTGTTCTTCCCATTTTTTTAATTAAGATTGAAAGGCCGAAGCTGTAAAAGGAGGCATCGGGAAGCTGCACGAAAGGGAACAGGGAAAGTTCATCTGAATGGAAATTGAGAAGCCAAATCCTTGGAAAGGCTTTCAAAAGCCACCTTAAACGACTTTCTTTGTTGTCTGGCAGGTTAAACACCTCATTGGAACTGGGATATCTGTCTTGAAATGCCTCTGCACATCTCCCCAAAGGCTGCTCTCCATAGCCTGGCTGCACATGGATGGGTTTTTTTAGGAAAGAGCTTGTGCCAGGGCCAAACAGGAGCAAGATGCAAGAGGAGAGAGGGAGAGAGATGTACTGTGCTGCCTTTCTAAGATCCAGGGCTTCTCTGACAAAGAACCCTCTAACAGCCCAAGTATATCCCCACAGCCTGACCCAGACGCCGCTTGAGATTATTTGAGAAGGATCAGGCAAATTGTTTCATATCAAACATCCCCCTGAGACACACTGAGGAAAAAGATTCATTAATAAAAAAATCCAAACGAGCAGCACTTAGGCAGAGAGAGGCTGGGATGGAAATAGCAACCCCAAAGGGCTTCAGGAGGGCAAGCTTTCCTTCACACCGAGGGTGACCGGAGGGGACAGCTGAGCTGTGCCAGCTGCACAGGCAGCTCTGCTCATGGCAAACGTTATCAGCTCCACGCTGAAAGATTTATTCCTAGCCACAGACTTCTGCTGTCCAGTCAGGCTGGCTGGCATGAATCATCCACACACCCGACCTTAATTTAGCATCCATCTATCCATCTCAGCCAAGTGGATGCCAATGGATAGAGGCCCTAGGGCAGGATCAAGCTCACAGGATGCACATCTCTAGGAGAAACGCAGCAGAGAAGATCTTGAGAGGTAACACTCCACAGAAACTTCTCACAACATCTACAAACTCCAATTCTCCAGTCAGGGCTGGGCAGCAAACAACATCCGGGTGCTCTCAGATGACTTTGCTCCCACCCCTGGGGCTCACACAATTTTCCTTTCCTATTTCTCCCTATATAAATCTCCCAGATGCTGTGCCCAAAGACCCAAGCTGACTTCTTGGGGAAGGAAAAGCCTCTCCCTGTACAACCATCCATCTTATATTTGTCCACTAAAGATGATTTAAAACTCTCTCCAACATGTCTGGTGCTGGTCTGGACCTCAGAAGAGGCACAGCACCAGCCAGCATGGACAGGTGAGAGAGAAGCAAATTTGGCAAGACAGGCTGACACCACTCATTAAGAGAAGGGCTAATTGGTGGGGTGGAGGGATGAGCCAGGATGATAAAGACAACTTTGGAGCAAACCCCCAACTCCTGATCCAGCATCTCCACTGACAAAGCCACCTCTTGGTGTTCTTCAGGCCAAAATGCTTGTGAAGCTCCTCACACCTGCTCCCTGACCCAGCAAAAGCTCCTGGAGCAGCGCAAAAGAGCTGGGATCCCTCAGCCTTTTCCATTTGTCTTTCCCCTCTCGCTGTCAGCATCCTCATCCCTTCAGTGGGATGAAGGTGCCTCCGCTGGGCGCGGGATGAGGTGCTGATAACAGGGAGCCACACAGGGAGCGTGCGAGCCACCCCGCTGTGTTATTAATACATGAACTTTGCCACCGCCCTCCCACGCTGCCTGCTGATTTTTATACCATATTGCATAATTAATCTGTCAACATTCTGTGACGAGGTATAAATATTAATAATACGATCACACAGTTGGCTGTTCCTTTTAAAATTCAAACTTGGCGAAGATAAATCGCGCACTTAATCTTAGCAAGCTTTGAAGAGTGTATTAAAAAGGGAGAAAAAAAATAATAAGGGGAAAAAAAAAAAGGATACATTTGATTTTGCAACAGGATCGCCTGATTTTACCTGGGTTTATCTTTCTCTCTGCCTCTCCCCTTTCTGCACATGTGTGGGTGATAGCAGCATTTTCTCAAATATCTGGGTGCAAGTACCAAAATGAGTGGCGAGGGGAACACACACACAAGCTGTGCCCAGGTCACTAGGTTAGGTCTTCCTGCATACATTCAGCTGGGAAAAAAACTAGGAATGGCTTTAAAAATGCCATCAAGCACTGTTTAAAGGGTAAAGAATAGGGGAAGAGTGCATCCTCACAGAGTTCCGATTTTAGTGCCATCCTAAAGAGCTGAATGCTAAGGCACTGGCTCCCAGTTGAGCCAACGGGAATGGGAAACTTAAAGGACTACCAACTTCACAAATGCCTTTAAAAACACAACTCAAGAGGCCCCAGCACTGCTCAGCACTGCAGAAAGTGCCTGCCTCGCAGATATGAGTTGTCCAAGGTAGCACACAGAGTTTCTGAGCTCTTTGCCACACGAACAATCCTCCCAGACCCTTCCCTCGACAGAGGATGCTCGGGCTGAGAAAAGCCCGTGGCAGTTTGCAGCTGAGATCTCTGAGCATCCACCAGCACCTCTGTGACTCCCCAGACCCATCTCTGATAAACTCCACTAAGCCTTTGCAGAAACAACTTCACTGCTTGTTTTGGGCTCCAAGGCCTCAGTAATGCTCTCTGTCTTCCCTGCTCCAGCCTTACTATCCCAAGACTTCAACACTCCATAATTTCCACATATTGTTCATCTCCAGTTCAGATATTGCCTCCTCTTGTGCTTGCTCTGCCTCCCAAGATAAAAAAAACCTCTCTGCTCATGATGCAACACCTCGTGAACCATGGGAATTCAGCCTTTTCCATGCCCATTGAGTCCCAGCTCATGTGCTTTTTCTAACCCTGCTTTTGTTTCCAAAAGAGGAAGACAGAGAGGGAAAAAAAATCACACCACCCGCCTCCCTAGTACAAATAAAGCACAGTGATGGCAAACTCTTCCCTCAATACTCCAGTCACTTTGTTTTACAGAGTACTGAAATGAAAGGGATACTTTAGATTAAAAGATTTGTTTAATGGTCTGATTAATTCATTCCAAACAGACAGAGACTGTTCTGAGGATCTCTGTTAGCTCTTAACCTTTCCAGCTTGGGGTTTTTTTGTGTATAAGCGAGGATGGGTTTTAATTTAATATTCAGTGCCTGCTGCGCTCTCTCTGGGCTGGATCACATGGCTTTTCTTCTGCACACGGAGAAGGGACCAAATGCTTCTTAAAATAAACAGAGAGGAGCTGGTAAACAAGGAGGGCAAAAGCAGGAGGGCTCACCTGGCGGCCTGCACACACCACGGGCAATTACCCCATTCACCCTGGTTCAGTTCACAAAATTAATTAGCACTGAACACTGCTGGTCCATATTATTTATGAGCTAATGAGCAGGAGAAGCTGCAAATCCAAAGGCAAGCGCACCAGGTGGTCAGAGGCAAGTTTCCAGCCCTCAGGAAGGGGGGGAATCCTAACCCATGATCCCAACAAGAAGCTTTACAAAGCTGGGATTGGAGCTGGGAATTTGAGTGTGGAGGTTTTGGGGAGGATAGCTCACCTGCAGGACGGCAAGGCATGAGAGGAAATTGATCCTGTTCCTTGGTTTTTGGAGACCTGGACCAAAGAGCAAGGGGGCTGGGCACTGCCCTGTGTCCCACCTTCATAGGCTCCATAGAGCAGCTACACCTGCACCCTACAGGTCACCTGGTCCTGGCCACCTCAGTGCCCGTGTGCCCTCAGTGCATGCAGGGCAACATGGCCATGACCCTCCTTCACACAGGCACAGTGTCCTGGGCCTTCTAATGCCCCTAGTGCCTTCTGCTCCTCCAAGGAGACCTGAGGAATGGCCATCATCAGGCATGGGCACACCCTGAGACAGGACAGATGGGCTGCAGGATTGGCACATGGGTTACAGGTGACAGAGCTTCAGCTCCCGGCTGGCAAAGGCCATCTCTCTAATGGCTGTCACTGTCATGCTGGAATTCAGGAGACCCATCATGTTATCCCTGCTTCCTGCAGGATTAAGCAGTTTCCCTTTCCCTCTGTCCTCTCTAGCTGTGAAGACAGATTCAGGGGGAGAAGGGACAGTGACTAACAGGTGCAGGAAGCGCTCCCACCAAACCCCAGATCAAACACCACACTTTGTCCTCACTGCCACAACCACTCTTGTCCCTGGCTGAGTACACGCTCATCAACCCTGAGGAAAGACAAGCTCAGCAAGGCGAGGGGGAGACGATCCCCAGGCACAGCTCAGGTGTCAGCCTGGGAGAAGTGGAAGCAGCATCTCGTTTCTGCCTGACGTGCTATCGCTTACGCGGGATCGCAGCTCTGCTCCTGCCTTCTCTCAGCCCCCTCCTCTACAGCTGAGGAGAAACAACACCGCTTGCTTCAAGTGAGGCAGAAAGTTCAGTGCTGGCATCTGCTAAGAGCACTCCAGTCTAGTGCTCATCTCTCACGCGAGCCTCCAACCACCGGCAGCTCCCCGATCGCCCCCTCCTCCCAGAGGAGTGGAGCGGGTTAGGAGAGGCTCCATTGACATAAACGGGATGATTTTGGGTTGCATGGACAGCCTCCAAGCCAGCAGGTCACGAGTGCCACCCCTCCTTCAGCCCAGGCTCAGAGCTCCCATGAATGCAATGTTATTTCCGTGTTCAGCCTCCTGTGGGTTCAGCCTCACAATTAATTTCATCTGACTGATCTCTGTTTGCCTGTTTTACTGACAACACATCCCCCCACAATACCAATTCCAACATCCACAAATGAAACAAAACCAAAAAAAATCAGCTGCCCAGCCAGAACATCATTTTACTTTATTCGCTTGTTTATTATTTTTCACCCCATATGCTCACAATTATTCTTGTTTCCATTTTGCTGCTTAACAAGCAGAGGGGAGGGGGAAATCACATTCTCAAGTTTTTCCCTCTATCCGCCTTTCCCCCTTTTTTTAGAACAGAACAGATGTTTCCCACGTCAGTGTCTCTCTTGACAAAGGCAGTCTTTTTCTGGTGGGAAAAAGATACTCAAAAGGAAATTTTCCTCCAAGCTCTACTCCCAATTTTTTCAGGTTTCCAAGGGCTCTTCCTGTGGCTCCAGATAGAACTCAAGACTAAGCACATCCTCTGGATTATCCCAGCACACCGGACTGCCTGGAGCAGCCACCCAACCTTGCTCATGACCTTCAGAGCAGTTTATACAAAAATAGCACAATAACAGAAACTGCCATTAATAGGAATAAATAACTTCCATTAACGTCAACTGCAAACCGGCCCATGAGGGAAAAGGAGTCCAGAATTAAAGGTATTTAATTAAAGATGTTTCAGAAACTTAAGTTTGATAGATGGAAAAAATTCTTTACAGTGAGGGAGGTGAGGCCCTGGCACAGGGTGCCCAGAGAAGCTGTGGCTGCCCCATACCTGAAAGGGTCCAAGGGCAGGCTGGATGGGGCTGAGAGCAACCTGGGATAGTGGAGGGTGTTCCTGCCCATGGAAGGGGGTGGAACAGGACATACTTTAAAGTCCCTTCCAACCCAAACCATTCTGATTCTATAATGTGGTGCTAGCACTATAGGAGGAACTCACTCACCTAAAACAAGATGGATAAAACCACATCTAGACTGCAGTGAAGGCACAAACCAGCATCAATGGCCTTGACACGGGACAAAGAGAAAGGAGGTACCCTCAGATGCCTTCAGAGGCATCACAGTCAAAACAGTTCAATCCCAGGGCTTGGAGCCAGGACCTCTGGCTATTTTTTGGCTCCTTGTTATCTACTGTTCTTATGTTCTGACTGTGCCTGAATTGATTTGTATGAAAAATGGGGATGATAATGGCCAGCTAACAGTGGCAATCTTTGAAATACTGGCTCTGCTAAAACAGATGAGCTGTCTCAGCTTACAGAAGCGACCCTGTGAGCATCACCAGAGATGGAGTTCTCTTTTCCTAGTGTGAACAATAAATCACCAGCTCATCTCTGCTCTGGGATAGTCAGGGAATCGGGGTAGCGGTCAAAAAGGTGTGCTTTGGCAAACTCCCCCTCAAGCATCAGCTACTGAATATTGCAGCACTGGCAGAGAAAGGAGAGGACTGGGGCTCACTCTGCCTCTTCCTCCAGATTCCCTCTACATGAAGAGAACCATGTGCTTAAAGAGCAAAGCAAATAAACCTCTGGCTGCAGAAAAAGGCCAAAGAAGTACAACCTGTGTGTATGTGGGGCCTTCAAAACTCCCAGCTGCTCTTGCTTGAGCCAGTGGCACAAACTGGAAATATGGCCAGGACTGAAGGGATTCTACAAGAAATATGGAGAAGGACTTTTACAAGAGCATGGAGTGACAGGACAAAGGGAAACAGCTTCACACTGACAGGGAGGACAGGGAGTAGTTTTAGATTAGATATAGGGAAAAAATTTCTTCCCCTGGGAGGGTGGTGAGACCCTGGCACATGTTGCCCAGAAAAGTTAGGGATGTGCCATCCCTAGAAGCATTCAAGGCCAGGCTGGACACAGCTTGCAGCAACCTGGGATGCAGGAAGATGTCCCTGCCCGTTGCAGGGGATTGGAACTTGATCTTTAATACAATTTCCAATCCAGGCTATTCTATGATTTTATGATTCCATGTTTGGCCAAGAGTCCCAGACATGACACTCCAGGATCGTTTTCATGCACGGAGCAAACCCCACGCCCACACTCCCCAGCACGTTCCCACCCCATGCCCAAATCCCAGTGCTTTGGAGCTGCATCTCCTCCGGAGCTCCGCGATCGCTGCTGGCACCAGCCCCTTCCCCAGGACGAGAAAATGTGCATTATTTGCTAAAATAAGTTTGACATTAATGAGCAGGAGTCTCGCTGGCAAAGGCTCACACTGTGCAGCAGATGTGATGCGGGCTCACAGCTCCTTCCCTCCCTGCCGGGTGGATGGGAGGAAGAGCTGGAGTCACGGAGCTGGTGTAATGCGGCCAAGAAGACTGCGTCAAGAGGGACTGTCACCACCGGTGCCAAGCCAAGACGTCCTCCCAGCAGCAGCCTGGATGCTTTTTAAAGAGGCAGGCTGGGAAGGAGACAGATGTCACCCCTGACAGACAAGGCAAAGGCAGGGGAGGGCTGGCACCGGGGTTCTGCTCCCCCAGAAATGCCGACATGGGACACGGACATTTGACTTCCTCTGGAAAGTGGGCAGTGAGTGATTGAAGCATTCGTCTGAAAGCACTTGCTCCCTCCAGAACATCAGCTTCAGATTCAAGCCAGGCAGCTCAATTCCTCATCCTCTGTGCTCAATAAACCCTGGTCCATAAAATTTATTGCCTGCTTCTAGATGACAACTGCAGGGAAAAAAAAAACCCATGCTGTAGTTGTGTCTCGTGTAGACAGCCTTTACAGATGGCATCGCCACGGCTGATTTATGTGAGACAAGAGGCAGGCCAGACCTGAGTCCTGGGAAAAATCCCATACCTGGTCAGCAACAAACACCTTTTCCTTGGCCCCATTCTCTCTGAGCAGTGCCCCACTCCACAGGTCAGCCACAGCATCTTGGAGGAAGTTCCAGAGCATCCAGGGACCTGGGAGAATTGGAGCTCGCTCACAGCCACCTGCACCAGTGTCTGCATCACTATGGAACCCACATCCTCCTGTCCCTGCGTGGGAAACATACAGAACAGGCAGACAGAAGGCAGAGGGAGGACAGCCATGGCAGGAAAGCTCTCTCTGAGCCCAGGAATGTTGCAGTAGGACCTGCTGCTCTCATTCTTACACTGACTGTGACAAGGAGTTCAGTCCTCCTGAATTACACACTTCAAAATCCAAGAGTGGCTGCTCAGCCCCAGGGAAGTGCATGCTCTTTCCACAGCTCAGGAAGGGCAGGTAGAAGACAGAATAAAACCAAGCATCCACTGACCCTGAGAAAAGGGCAAGGACTCGAATTAACTGGAGTATCTGTGGTGCAGGACAAGGCCTGGACAGGTCTGGAGTGCCTGGGAGAGGAGTAGGGAGCAAAACCATAAGGGTTAGGGAAGGTCAGCACTGAAGGAGGCAGGACTGATATCCTGGGAGACACAATTCCTTTACTCTTATCCCCACCAAAGTCACTGCCATGGAAGTGAGGGCTGTGTAGTAGAGCAATGTCTCTGGCATGCTCTGCCCCCCTGTGAAAGCTTCACTGACAACAGGGGAGAGACACCGCAACAGCAAAGTTCAGAGCAGGTGAGGACCCAAACCGCACAGCATCCGTGGGTGAGCACAAGGCAGTCTCTGTGAGCCTGGGTGGAAGTCAGGGTGGGAGTGACCTCCTGAATCCTCCTCCATGGCACAGGGGCTAAGGGGCTGGGAGAGTGGGGAGGCAGCAGGAGGAGGGGGAAAATAAAGCCACGGTGAATGGAGTGGAAAGATTTCTGAAGGAGCCACGTTTGTCACATTAAAGTGAGTGAAAGGCAGTGCAGGCGCTTCCCTGCCTGTCAAGTGTGTTTGTCTCTGGTCCTGGGAATTTTCATTATTCATTATTTGCCTGGCATGGATAGCAACAGGAGCATGAGGTTCTGTCTAATCCCCACCTGATAATGCATTTCTGATAAGCGTGACGGAGCCGACGCCACTGACCGGATTCACATTTCCAGTGGATAAAATGCCATTTACAGTTGGCAGGCGCTGAAAATTCAGATTGGGGAGATAAGGAAGGTATGGGCAATGGGTCCCAAGGGCATGAGGGATGAGCAGTGACAGGAGCCTGCGGACAGAGGCGACACCTGCACTGCTGCCTTGCCATCTGTGGCAAAGATGAATGAATGCAAGTATTTAATATTATAGATAACCCAAATCAGCACAGGAAGAGTTCTGGGTAGACTTGTCCCATCCTACCTGAGTCTTCCCTCTATTATACAGAATCTGAGAAAACAGAGGCCAAAATTAACCCCCTGGAGACACAGTCAGAGCTCCAGAAGTGCATAGTGCTTGGAGAGACAGCTAATTCAGAACTGCCTGGGGTCCGTGTCCACCAGCAATTATCATGCCTCGGATCAACCTCATTGACTCCAATCCTACCACAGTACAAAGCTACAGCAGTGGGCCATTAATATTTATCAGACTTCATACAAGGAAAAATAGCTTGTATGATATGTTCTGTGTAATTTATGTCATGTATTTTAACAGTGGGTCATGGCAGAAGCCAGATAACAATAACCTTGTCAACAAGCAGGATTTATAGCCTGGTTAAAATACATATAAAGGCACCTGTATTATTGCAACCATAAGTATTTCAAGTGTGAACACTCTAAAAAAGAGAGGATATTGGGAGAGGGGATATGGCCAGAGGGTAAAAACTGTGGCTGTTTGCAAGAGAGAGAGAATTTAGGTCAAGTACATATATGAAAGAAGTTCTTGATGCCAAGATCTACAGGGCAATGCAATGATCTCCCAGGAGGAAGGAGGAAATGCTCCGTTGTTTTCAGCAACTGAAAGTAGACTGGATGGAGAACTAAATATTACATATGATGGAGAGGAGCTCACACGCTAGCATGGGGAGAGACTAAAATATCACCCGCTGTGTAAAGTGGCAATGGGGAGATGGCACAGCCTGCCATCTCCATCCTATTCCATAAAGCAGCTCCCCACACATATCCAGAGCTGGAGCTGCTGATTTTGGGTGACACACACAAGCTTGTAATGCTTTCTGTTCCTGGCAGACAGGTGGAGTGAGCCCAGAAGGAGGGAGCTGAGCCTCCCCCAAATGCCATGTGATGAGCAGAGTTATTGCCATCCAAGTACTGGTTCTGCAACCCCACAAGAGACAAGAAGGCTGCATGGATAAGAACAAGGACAGTATTTCACCTGGAAAAGCCCAGCTTGACTTTTAGATCCCAGCCTGAGCCAGTAGAAAATCTTTTACTCCTCATTAGGAGTCAAGAAGCAAATCTTCTAAGGCTCTGAGAAGATTGCTCATGGATATTTGACTCAATGTCCCTGGCAGATGGGGAACACGCCCAGAGAGCCCGACTGAATTGCTGCTGTTGGTCACCATGGCATATCCAAACATCTCAGCCTAGAGCCAAGAGATGCACATGGATTTACCCTCACCCAGGCTCCAGCCTTCCTGTGCCTCTCCCCTAATGACCCCTCAGGATGAAATGCCAAGGAGCAGCTCCTCCAGGAAAAGGGGAGATGAAGACCAGCTGGTCCCAGAAGACAAGAGCATCCCTGCAGTCTTGGCAGCAGGAGAGGCACAGCCTAACTCCCTCCACACGGAGATCATAACTTTGCAACAGCAGCTCTTTAACAGCTTCCCTCACTAACAAGCTGCTCTTGTTTTCATGTTTTGGAATGGCTTAATCCTGTATATGATAACATCCCCAACAAGCGAGTGCATTAAACTGTGACAGCTTTTCACTGACCTAAGCAATTGCATTGTGAAAACGCCATTAGTGTCTCTCTTCTTCATCTAATCCCCCCTTCCCTCCCTCCGCCTCTTCCCTGGCCAGTAAGAGCTATGCTCAACACCACTATTAAATTACCCTTAGAAATACGCTCCTCAAAGAAAATCAATGCACATGTGTTTTAACACTTGTCACAAATAGATCAACCGGGCAATCAAACATACATCATTCCACCCAAGGTTTAAATAAGTACCAGGACCACGTGTTGATGGTGCATTCCCACAGCTGGAGCACCTCTGGGCTGCTGCTGTGCCTGACCCTGGGCTCTGCTCCACCTGTATCTCCTCTAACAGGGGTGCTGCCCACACTACTGAAAAGGCAGAAGGTAGAGGAATCAAGCCTCATCGCACCAAAACTCACTGCATCTGGCTTTCCAGCAATCCTCATGTACCTCCAGTGAAATCTGGGAGAGTGGAACTGGCAGCACTGCCCATGGCAGCATCAGGCTGTGCAGAAGCTGCTGCACAGGCTCACTTGGCTTGTTCTTCAAACCCTTCTGCTCATTCCCTTCCTGCCACTATTATTTACTGCTCTGGATGCCAGTGGGACGACTGTCCCCACGTCTGTCTGTAAAGAGCCATGGCTAATGGTTTGTATGGGGAGCATGCATACAGGTCTAAAGTGCCTGATAAATAGATTGTGAGCCTTGAAATCTGTTCCTACTGTGAAGATGTTTGCTGCGACTATTTTTACTTCAACATCGTTTTCTTTCTCTACTTTTTTCTTTTAAAAACCATCCTTCCTCTTTTTGCCTTGGTCAAATCGGGACAGAGAGGGATTTCTTGCCAACTAATTAAAGCCCCACATGTTAATGAACTCCCAACACTTTACTGCCTCAGAGTGTCTGCAGCCCCACAGGAAATTAATAAGAGCTTTAATCACAAAGAGACTTGAAAGGTCAGTGCCTGCTATGGGTCTCCAAACACAGAAGGCAAAGGAATCATATCATATTTTTAAAACACCCCGCTGAGAAGCCATGGGGCTGAGGCCAGAGGCAAAATAACAGGCAGAAAATGAGTGGTACAGCTGCCGTCACAGCGCTGGGGAAAAGCAGGACAAGAGAGGCTGTAATCACATGCTCTCCCTTTGTCTTCTATTTAATCTACCCTACCTTTGTTATTCCTTTTTCTCTCGGAGCAAGGCCAAATTACACGTGATCGATCTGCTTGAGAGTAACCCTTTACCAGCCTACTTGACAGCTCATCTCCTGACCTTCCCCTCCATCCTCTTGCTAAATGAGCTCTTCCTAGTTTTCCTTTCCTTGTTATGAGTGTGCATCTTCCTAAAGCTCCTTTCAAGATATTAAGAGGTACATGGAAAAATTGATATTATAAGTAGATGCTCCATATGGACCAATTACTGAATTAATCCATAATACCCACCTGGCTCCAGCAGCCAGTTATTTACAGCAGGCACTAAGGCACACACAATCTATTCACTCCACAGCGCAGTATCTAAGTGCAGCAATACAAGCACCAGATCAAAAAGCTATTTTTAGCCCAGCCCCAGTGAAATTTCAGTCTTGAAGGACTCCAGCTCGAGGAGCATCTCCAAGTGGAGGAATGAACTCAGAAGGATTGCTTGAAGCAGGTGTTTCTGGCTCCAGAGAGCACAGCCCCATCAGCAATAGGACTGGGGTGATGTTTACACATGGCTGTTCCTGGGACAAACCTCAGCCTTTCATGGTTTTTAACATCCAGTCCAGCAGCATCTCTAGGACCAACAGGAGAAACCATCCTGAGGTCACAGCTGTGAATTCAAACCTGGTCTGGTCACTCCAAGCTGCCCAAAGCACAAAAAACCAGCAGACCAATACTCAGTGCCCAAGTCAGGAAAGTCTCAATCGTCACAACCTGGGCAGCCAAACCAAGCTGAAGATCCTTGGACGTCTTGAGGACCCTCAAAGCTTTGCATCCACAAATCCTCCTTGCCTTTCCAAGCCCCTCAAGAGGCTCTGTCAGCTCTTCTCTCTCCCCCATTCCTCTGACCTCTGAGCCCACAATGATGTGATTTCCTACCTGATGGACTATAAAAGCTTCAGCTCCTCTAATCACAGATCAATGGCCTGTTCTGTGGAGAGAAAATCATCCTCGGTGGTGTTTATCATCCCTGCAAAGTTCTGCTCTCCTCCTCCTCTTTAACCATTTGCCACCCACAGTCTCCTGCTGGATGCCCTTGGCACAGGCTGAGGAAGGAAGCAATTCCCTCAGAATGTACAAAGAGCTGCTCCCAGAACCCTAAGCATGGCATTTTCTCCAGAAATCTCTGGCCCTGCCTTTAAATGAAACCTTTTATCCCTCATCTCCCCCAGCCTCTTTAACATAGTTGTAATCCCACTAGCAAGAAGGAACAAGGTCAGAATTAAGTCCAAGCAGAAACCAAATTTCCCTGCAAGCTGGAAGGAGGTACAAGAGGAGCAGGAAATTTGGCCAGCAAAGCAAGCATCCAGAGACAAGAGGCAAGTCTGGCTCAGCCACAAAGTGAGCTCCTGCAAGGCTAGTACCTCAAAGTGAGGGATCAGACCTAACACATCACTGCTCCAGCCCAACTCCAGAGAGCATTCAAAGACTTCTACACTCCAGAGGCCTTTCAGTTTTTAGGTTTACAAGCTAAATCCCAAGTGGGAAGGAGCCCCCAGCACTACCACTGAGGCTCAAATAAAGACTCGGCAAGGCACAGCCCAGGAGAAAACCCAACAATCCAATGGCATCAGAGACATTTCAGACACCCTCCTGCTCGCAGGCTCACAGCAAGTCCTTCTTCCCTCAAGTTCAAAGCCTTTTCCCTTCAGGCAGGTTATAATTGAGCACCGTGACGTTCCCCACACGGCCGCTCCCGGACGAGTCCCATCATCGCTCCAGTTTCTCTCCGGCAATTCCTCGATCTCATTTTGACTCACGGTTCCTCGGCCCCTCTAGGGATTTGGCCCCATCTACAGAGATAATTGGAAACACACCCTCTGCGTTCTCCTCCTGTCAGGAGCCAGCTGTCTGAGGCTTTAAAGGCAATCTCCCTGTTTTCCTTTCCCTGCTCCCCAGGAAAGTGTCTGCTGAGATCCTGGGGAGCAGGAGGAGACAGCCCCTCTCCCTCCCCAAATATCTCATCCTCTGCAGGCCAGCCACTGCTTTTCCTTCAATTTCCAGCCAGATTTCATTTGACAGCACAGCACTTTAGGATACGATAGGAGAAATCACCATTGGAGCAATAATAAAATTACAGTCCCTCTACAGCCATTGCTAAGGCTGCAATTCCTGCAGAGGCTTTGGCCCCACCTCAACCCATCGTGCTCCAAGAACCCCAATCCCCACTCCAACTATTTTTTTAGTATATTTGATTATCTGGCTGCACCAGAGAGGGGGAAAAGCACGCAAACCCATGGGAGATGAAGAGAGCAAACTTTCCTGGTGAGAGCCGGTCCTCCCACCGCATCCCTTCCTCCCTGAGACAGGGAATGTCTTCCCTTCCCTTGCACTGACGTTGGCCTTCTGAATAACTGGGATATATATATACACACACACACACACAGATACATACATATATATATAAAAAATATAAAAGAACAACCCACTTAATGAGCTCTGATACCCTCCTTGTAAAGAGTGGGAAATTATCTGCAAGTCTAGGAATATCTTCATTAAAAATGCATTTAGCTGTGAAGCGCTCCAAAAAGAGAGACCTGTAATACATGAAAGATTAGCCCCAGATTGCTGATTGGGCTCTTTCACATCGTTATGGTAATTAGACTCACACAGCCTGTTGTGCTGACTCCGACACTTTGCCGGGTTTGCCTTTGTCTGGGATTTAAGGTGGATTTTCCCCCATTCCCCACCCCTTCTCCCTCCTCTCCAATTCCTCCGGCTCGGCCCCCGGCCAAGGAGCGGGCACTACCTCGGCTCATCAATACACCCAAGTGCTGGGATCCCACTCACCCCGCTCCTGCTGCCTCTGCCAACCCCAGCCCTGCCTCGCAAGAGGAGGGAGAAATTAATAGTAATTATGAGGTGTGAGTGGATATTACAGCTCTCAATCTGATTGCCGCTGAAACCAAATAAAAATGCAACTTAATCAGCCGATTATTAAAGCAAGGGATAAACAAAAGGCGATGCACCCTCGTCCCTCCCAACTCCCTTCCCTGCCTGCACACCCTCGCTCCATCTGGTTGGGGTTGTCTTTGCCTGGTCTGTAGGATTTGAAAGGGAAATCCATCTCAGCCCACCCAGGCTGCAGTGCTGAAGCAAAGAGCTGTACTTCAGTCGAGGAGTGAGGGGAAGGAAAACGCTCAGAAGGTTTCCAAGGAGGAGCACATCTAATGATTGCAGTTTCCAACAAGTCTTCCGGCTCACCCCTTGTTGTGAAGTACTGCTTCTCTTTCCTGAGCTGCTGAACTCCCTCCGTGGATCACAGGGCTGCAGACCCCCTCTGAGCCACATGGGAAAGGCATGAAGCTGCCAGTGAGCCACTTGTTTAACCCTGACAAGGAGAAAGGGCCATTCCATGGCACAGAATCTGCACACGGGGAAGCTGAGAAATGTGCCAAATCGCTGCTTGGGCACCACTGCAGCTTCTGCCCCTGAGCTACAGCAAACAGCAAAACAACCTCTCCTGGGGCTCTGAACTCAGGATCCACACCCTACAAAGTCCTTTACTGCTCCCCACCTCCTAAGAATTAGCCAAGACCTATAAAAATCCCAAGCAGGAGGCCAGCAGCCCCTGGGCAGCAAAGATTTCCAAAACCCCTACTTGCCACCAGGTGCTGAAGCACCTCTGGGATAGAGAGAGATTTGAGATGCAATGGCCAATTCCAGCCAGCCCAGCAAGCAGGGAGTACAACCAACTACAACCCCACCTCATCCCATCCCACAAACATCAAGGCACTACTTTCTCCCTCCTAAAATAAGTCTGCACTGCCAACATCCCGGATGACAATGCTCCTCTGGGGACCCCAAGCCAGTGCCTGCCTGTATCATCTCTCACTAATCCCAGCCACAAAGCCCTCTAACCCCTCTGCTCACCCTCTTATCTCTTGCTCCCCTATCTGCCCACCTTAGGTTTCAGCTGGAGTTTGTCTAATCCAGCTCCGAGCCCAGAGGATCTCACTGAGCCATTGGCCTTGTATTAACCTTATGGCACCAGGGCAGGTCTGGAGACTTTCCAAATGTGATCTGAGCGTCTGACTCAGAATAATAATAGACAGGAACGACCGTAAATTAATCTTGTCGTCCATCTCTCCCTTCCTCATACATGTATTAATGTGTTTCTATAGCCCCTCTGCATCCTCCCTCCACTCCATTCATCCATCTATCCTGGCATGTCCTTTAATTACCTCCCCATTAGGCTTCCTCTTTCCTGGCTCCACAATTGGTCCCCTCTCTGACTGCACTTGTTTTAACCCTGCAACAGACCGTAGGGGAAGATTTGGGGCAAGTTTCTTGTGATAGAGGAATGCTGAGCTCTATGATTCCCAGGAAGGTCTCAGGAAATTTCTTCCTGGAAGCAAAAGAGCTTTTGGCTCAGTGGAGGAAGCTTTAAGCTGGACACCTACCCCAAGGGACACAGCTGGGGTGCCAATGTGTTCTAAACCACCACTGGGCACAGGAGAAAGTCAAGCCACATCTCCCATAAGAACTTCAGCTTTGGAAACCCACCCTGTTCCTCCTCATCCTATCCCCTTCAAATCCTTCTGCCAAGGTTCCATTTCTCCAAGTCCTTGCAAAGTGAACAGGGAGGATGCAACGAAGGCTGCTGCTTTTGCTTACAGAGAGGGGCCAGGGCAACACCAGAGGGGATAGTTTAGATATTACAAAATATTTCTTCCCCAAAAGGGATGTCAAGCCCTGGCACAGGCTGCACAGGGCAGCTGTAGAGTCACCATCCCCATAAGGACTTAAAAGATGCAAAGATGTGGCATTTAGGGATATGGGTTAGTGATGGACTTAGCAGTCCTGGGCTAACAGTTAGACTCAATAGCCTTAAAAGGTTATTTCCATTCTAAATCAATTCTCTGACTCCATCCCTGCATGGTGTCAGGAAGCCGTGGTGGGTGCTGACACAGCCTTTGCCTTCGGAGCAAGCAGATGGGAGTTCTTGCAGCTCCCAGCCCCCGGAGCTAGCGTTCATGTCCAAAAAGCACAGCAGAGGCTCTCTGTGAGCAACACCACCACCACCACAAATAAACCCAAGCACCAGCAGGATGACAGCTGTAATGAACCAGTGCATACGTCCCACTCAGAGGTTTCGGAGAGGCTGTTCAGCTGCTGATGACGGATGACATTTGGATTTCAGCGAGACAGTTTGCACAGGAAAGCTGCAGAGCAGCCAGTTTGGAGACACCTCTCTGCTTCCCCCAGTAATTGCTTAATAAGCATTGTATCCCTGCAGCCTCCATCACTGTGCCCACATCTGGCAGGGAGGGACAACATCATACTGGGAAGCCACAACTTACAGATTGTCCCAGAGCCCTCCACGGAGCAGCACCAGCTGTCCCCATCCCATCCCCAGCACCAATTTGCTCATAGAGCCCCCACTCACAAGACATACAGATCTCTCCATCCCCTCCCAGCACTTTCCAGTGCTTGCACCAGACTGCTGTTCCCAAATATCTAACCTTGATCTTCCCTACTGCAAATTAATCTGATTCCTTCCTGTTCTGTCTAGCAGTGGACATGGAAAGCAATCGATCGGTCTCTTTCCTATAACAACTTCTGACATATTGGAAAAAACGAGATTGCATCTCCCTCTCTTCCTTCGGGTCCCATAACACTCAGAGGTTTTCCAGGGGCTCTGATGGGCTCCACAAACACCCAGCCCTGCTGCACAGGGAGAGGGGCTGATCTGCAGATCTGCCCCTTTCCTCTCCTGCTACTCTGAGAGTTACACAAGGGGCTCAAGCCTGAAGGATATGGGGTGGGGAAAAATACAGGAACTAATGGTTTTAAACTGAAAGAGGGAAGGTTTAGATTAGTCACTAAGGAGAATTTTTTCCCTGTGAAGGTGGTGAGGCTGTGACACAGGTTTCCCCACCCCTGGAAGTGTCCCTGCCCGGTTAGATTGAGCTTGGAGCAGCCTGGGATAGTGGAAGGTGTCCCTGCCCGTGGCAGGAGGTGGAAGGAAATTATCTACAGAGTCCCATCCAACACCAACCATTCTATACTTCTGTAATATCCAACAGACCAAGTAGTCATTTCTAGCTTGGGCAATAGAAAAACTCCAAAAAAGCAGCATCGAGCCTGTCCCCCTGCATGCACACACAGCTGCATCTCCTTCCACCCTGCATTTCTCCCATGGACTGCTCTGTGAGTGGGTGCCCAAGCACCACCCTCCCAGGAGGGTCTGTGGCAGAGCTGGTTCCCTGGTTGTGAGCCATCCCATGGTCTATGGGACCACACTGAGCACCTCCACAGCATTTGGGACATCAAAACAACAGAGTGGCTTTGGCAAAAGCTCTGCTATTTCTACCTGTGGGCCTGATGAGCACCAGCAACAAGGGAGACACAAAGGCGAGCAGCAGGAGCTTGATTACCAGTGGGTATTTTTAGAGCATGCTGGGGGTGCAGGAGAATTCTCTGCTCCCAGTGCTGAGGGTTTTCATTCCCCCTTTTGATCCCAAACAGCAGCACCACTGCTGCTCCCCAGCATTCGACCCCTGCCAACTCACTTGTGCTCCAAACTGCAAATGGGTAAATTGCTGCAATTACACTCAAAATTCACATCCCTGTCCTTCCTTTCTCCCACTTCTCTGCACACCTGCCCCAATCCCACAAAACAAAGTAATGAGTGGCAACTGAAATGCTTACACAGTTAGTGGAGCCCCGTCTCTCCCCAGGTGGGTGTTCTCCTTTGCAGCCCGAGCTAGGTGTGTGCGTGGGAGCCCAGCAAGGAACCTTCTCCAGTCAAAGGGGAGGCAGCAGCTTTTCTAACTCCCAGGTGAGGTCAGGCCCCACCGAGGCTGACTCACAGGCAGGCAGGAGCTGCTGTGTGCCAGCACATTAACACAGCTGTGTCAGCTTCCAGGTGAATCAGCTTTGCTTCATCAGACACATCAACAGACTCAGCACTGCCATCCCCTCTCCTGTTCGGATTTATTTTAATTGCAAGATGCAAATAGCATTTCCCTCTCATTTTTCTACCCACGTCCATCTAGAAATATCTCTCAGATCATCTACTTTTGCGTTCATGACTTTTTTAGCAATCTACTCTTCTCTTTCCCACTTTGTCCTGATCCAAGTTTGTAGCAGGGACCAAGCAATCTGGAAAGTGAAGGGTCTGGGTCTCTGCAGCCACTTTTCCAGAGACCAGAGGGTCTAAAAGCTGGGCCCTTTCTGACCAAGACCCCCAAAACTGCTTCCCTGTTCCATCTTCATATGCATGACCTACAGGCAGTGTGCCAGCATTCCTGGAGTTTCAGAGCTTCCCTTGAACATCTTATTCTCACATTAAATATGCTGGACACCCAGCAGTTTCTACCCATATGGAAAAATACCAGCACAGCACCTCTGGAAACCAGGCTGTGTCTCCAGAGACCTGTGGTGGGTACAGGCACAGAGCAGCTAAGGAGAAAATAACTTCACTGCAACTAACCAGCCACTTCAAAACCTTCCCAAAGGGGTTCCTGCTTCTCAGCCACTCTGGGGAGGGTGTCTGCCAGCACACAGCTCCCCTTGAAGGCGTCAGCTCTTCCCGACTCCCTTTGGATATGCAAGAGCCATTTCAGCCTTGTCCTTGGACACCCCTTACACGCAGCAAATTAATACCAGCAATCAATCATTAATCAGAGCTCTCCTCCAGCTACCAGGGAAGGGAGCTGAAGCAGGCCAGGCTCTGCTCCCATTTATGTCAGACAAATGCAAGCCCGTGGAGCGACTCCAGATCTACACAGTGCAACAGACAGCAGAACAGGGCTGGGCACTCAATCACTGGCACCGGGAGCCAAGCAGAGCAGTCAGTGGCCCGGCAGCTGGGCCAGGCTTCAGCAGCTCTAGCAAGGCTATTAGTGAGGAGAAAAGGGAAGAAAAAGTACCCCGGTGGTTATTCACCCTCCCGGCCTGCTAAGAGAATGTAATCATTAGATACGGCTTTTCCCATTATAGCTCGTTAATGACTTGCCATTGTCCTCCAACATGTGAGGAGGGAAGCATGGAGGACAGCATCGGCCTGATTGCTGAGGTGTCCTGCTCTAGCCACAATTGTAATTAAAAGCTGCTATTGCCCATTTCTTATTAAGGCAGGCTGGCGATTAAACCTGCTCTGCCAAGAATTGTGTCTTCCCTTATATATACACACCCATACATATAGAGATATAGGTAAATTTTAAATGCAATTATTTGCAAAATAAGAAATGACCTCGTTCTGCAGGCGTTTCAAAAGAACTCCCATCATTCCAGACTGCATAAATATTTTTAATATCCTCAGCATGGCCATCCAGCCTGTCCAACTGCTGCAGGGCTATTTCTTCCATGCTTCAAGCCACCTATGCCCACCCTGAAATACGGGAGCTGTAATCCACGCACCCAAGCGAGGCTCCTAACCTGCTTATTTTAATTATCTGTGACACCAGCTCTAGATATGTGTTGTGAAACTCATGATCTTGTGATTTCCAGCAGCTCTCTTCAGGGACCACGCCACACGTTACTGCCACAGCCTTGCTCACAAGCAGCTCTGCCTGTGCTGAGGGGACAGTAGTGGCTTTTTTATTTGTAGCTGCTGTAAAAACCATGCAGCAACCGCCTGGAGAAGGGCAGAACAGCAACTTGGGGGAGATCTGGGAGCCAACAGGTCTCCTAGAAGGATGCAACCTGCTGGGGAGTGCAGGAGGAATGACCAGCAAGGCTGATCTGACCTCAGAGCAAACTCCAGGTAGGTGGTGCACACTGGCACTCACCTGGTTGAGCCGTGCACCTCTCCAGCGAGTCAGCAGGTTTCTTCTGTTTTACCATGGCATAAAAAGCTCCAGCAGCACCAACACAGCGTGTAGCCCCCCTGCCTTAAGTCCCTGCAGACTTCTGGAAGCAGCCTGCCATGGCTGCCTTTAATAACTTTGCAATCAGGTTTAAATTGCCACTGCAAAAGGTTTATAAAAGTTTGTGTTGCCTGCTAATTAAATCCATACAAATGCCGGCTTGGCATTAATTTACTGTAAAATTAGTGTGAGGCTACAGTGGGTTATTTTCAAGAAACTTGTCCACGCTGAACTACCACTGAGGAGCAGCTGACCTTGGGAATTATCTCCCCAAAGCCTCCCTGCCACAGATCAGAGACAGCTTTTCTTCCAGGCACCACATGCAAATATTGTTGCTTTTCAATTATTTGCTGACTGATCCAGTGGCTGGGAGACAGCAGCTAATTAAAATCTAATTGAAATAAAATAATTTCCAATTCTGCTGCCTTTCATCGCCTCTTGGAGCAAAGGTTCCTTGTCACACGGACTGGCTGCTCTCAGTCCCATTTGTCCCTTAGCTCTGCACACAGCCCATGTGCCACCCTGCTCTCTGCTGGGGTGTTTCCAGATGTGGGGCCAGGATATATCCCCATGGGGCAAAGCAGGGACATGGGGGGACAAGGGAAATCTTGAAATAAACAGGGAGCAAAGCAAGGAGAAAGAAGAGAATGGCAAGGAGAGGTATGGAGAAAGCAGGGGAGGGGGTAGAGAGGACACAGCCAGGGAAGAAGGGAGCAAGCTCTGGCCATATGGATGTTCAAGGCCAGGCTGGAAGGGAATTGGAGCAACCTGGTCCAGTAGCAGGTGTCTCTGCTCACAGCACAGGGGTTGGAACAAGATGAATTTTAAAGCCCTTTCCAAGCCAAACCACTCTGGAATTCCATGATCAATGAGAATCTCTTCTCCCAGAGCAGCACCCAGCCAGCACCTTGACCAAGCCACATCTGAGCACAGAGGATAAATATACCCTCAGTCCACTCTGGAGGCACAGCCCCACTGGATGCCCTTGATCTGATTCCATGGGCAGGATGGAGCAGAAACGAGCCTGACAGCAATGCCAAAACAGCCTCACCCTACAAGGCTGAGCTGAGGGATCCCCTCCAGCCACACAGCAGGGGCGGCAAGGTGCAGACTGGCTGCACAACCACCTCTATTTCACCCTTGAAAGTGAGGGAAAAAATCCTCTGCATAATTCAAGCAGAGGTGGCAGAAATGGCTTCCTGATATAGCTGCACCTCAGCCACTGAATATAGAACTGGACACACTGTATAAAACCCAATTACTACTGTGAAAACCTCTCTCAGACATACACACTTGAGACTGTATTAACTCCAGAAACACACTATATCTTGTCATGCCAATAAAGTTCTTGACACTGAAATTGAGAGGAGGGAGAGCATCTATATGTACATGGGGACTATGGGGAGAGAGCCACGGAAAGCCAAGGATACAGCAGCAGCAGTTGATTATAACAAACCAGTTCAATTTGCCTGATACGACTGCCCTAGTATTTTTTTTTTCCTTTTTTCCTCACCGCCTTTACAGCTCAGCAGGAGCAATCATAGTAATAATTAAAAAAATCCAACCAGAGTTATAAATAAAACGAGACAAAGGAAGAAAGGAAGAGGCACATGCAGTGTTTTGAGGCAGCAGAGCTGCCATGCCGAGGGCTTTGGAGAGAATTCCTCCTGTGTGCCCTCCCAGCTGTCCTGCTTTATCCCTTTGTGACCAGATTGGATATTGTACCCCCAGCTGGTCACTCAGCACTATGGCCACGACCAGCAGCACAAGAGCATCCCATGGTGATGCTGAAAGTGCAGGGATGGGGAGGGGCCATGGCCAGTCCCTGTTTTCAAGGTGATGGGGAGGCTCTGTGCTCAAGTGGAAGGAAAGCTGCCAGCCTTGCCCTCCCTCCTATTGTGTCCCTACCTTGTGTCCCTGCATCCTCCCCCTCCTCAGCAGCATCTCAGGAGCACAGCTCCCTCTGAGACACCCACCACAAGTCCCTCTCCCTGGAAGTTCTGCTTGCAGCTGGCTCCCACCTGGAGCGCTCGGATAACCAAATCTGCTGCTCCTCAGGTTTCATTCCAGTGAAGCATTCTTCAGTATTAATCCTCAGAAGAGGTTGCAGAGGATCACGCTAATCAAATGATATCTGCATTAGCAGGAACACAGCACAACTGTCACTACATTACACAGCTCTTTCTCCCTCTCAATATTCACAGGAGCTTAAGGGCTAAACAGACTTAATTTGAGGAAGGAAGGGAGAGTGGAAATCCTTTGTCTCCACCACATGGAGTGGGCTGTGGGAAATGGCAGCAATGTCTGGCAGCTTGAGTTTGAGGAAGACATTCCAGGTTGGGACATTTGGGAAGCAGGGGCACCAGCCAGGATGGAGGACCCACTCCTGCTCCTGGTGGGCACAAATTCACAGCAGCAACCTGCCCTCCTTCCAACTTCAGAGACAGAGGAAGTTCCTGGAAAACAAATTTCCCTATCCGAGCTCCCCTAGTAGTCATGGGAAGAGATGCTGCAGGAGAGGATGGGGGCTATGGATACTGCTGTGCATCTGCAAGGGATGCACAGCACTGGGGGGAAAGTTCACAGCTGCCTCCACATGTGGGGAGACACAAATTGCTAAATATCTGGGGAAGAAAAAGTCAACTCAGTTTTGGTCTCATTCATTCCCACAGCCTTTTTACTAGCACCAATCCATGTGCCCCAAACTGAAGGAATCTGGAGTGAAGGTCCCCTCACATTGCTAAGGTGGCATTTGGGACAGGTTTGAATGGGTTTTTCCTTGTCAAACCAGTCCATGATCAAATGGGGAGCATAAGGCAGGGGGAGAGGAGGATGGCACACGGCTGCACACCTTGCACAGAAACTTTGGTAGCAGGTTTAATTTAAAAAGATAAAGAAAAATCAGGGAGTGGGACATAAGGATTTGCAGTGGGACAAGAAGAGGCCCTTCTCTACCCCTGCATTGGCAAAATGCCTCCCATTCCCTCATGCTCTTGGGGGAAGATGATGGTTCTTCATATTAATGATAAGTGTCAGCGTATCAATTTCAGCCTCTCTGCGAGTTGAGATGAAACATGTGCCAAGGTCAGGGCTGGAAGGCTTAAGTGTATCTATTGTCATCCACATAATAGCACATGGATTCATTTCTATCATTTTTATCTCCCTTCTTTTTTAATAATCCTATAGCGAGGATATAATTCTCTATTAATACATTATAGAAGAAGCTTAATGGAAAAAAGCAGGGTGCTGCCTTTTTTTTCTCCGACTTACAAGCAGTGCATACAGACAGGCGGGGTCTGAGGTTGCCCATTCTCTTATTTTTTGAACTTTAAAAATGTTTTCACTACTTGACTTGCCTCTTCTTTTTTCCCATTACCTCAGACAAAACAAGAATACAGAGCTGTGCCTCCTGGGGTGGCTCATTAGAGGTTCCCCCAAACCGAAGCTTTTCTGAGCCATTATTTCATGGTGCAGGGTTTAACAAGGACATCTCTCTCACAAGCTCTTCTCCAAAATAAGCATTCCAAAAGGAGGTGACAACACAATCCACCATCGAAAGTGGGGTTTCAAACAGCCAGAGCTACCCCTCCAAAGAAATCGTGTCTCAAACAACAAAATCCTAACAAGTTCTCCAGATGTCCTCTGAGCCTCCCAGAAAATAGAAGACAGACATATCTTGAATTTTTAATGTGAAAACACTCTGAAAAGTAAGAAAGCAAACAAAGAGGAACAAAACCAAACAAAAATGAAGCTTTTTAGCCCTTCTATATATGTAAATCTCATCTCACTGATTCCAACATCTGTTTTTTCCTGTTTTTTTAAATCTCAGCATAACTACGTAAGAGAAAACTACAGCAAACAATTCCAGAGCTGGAGCTACAAGATCTGCTTTGGGAGAGGATGAGCTTGTCCCTCATCCATGCCATACCCACCACCACGCACAGTTACCAGCACACAAATAAATCCCTGTGAGCCCAATTTTTGGGAAGGTAAGCCCGGGTTTTGCCTGGACGAGCAAAGTGCTGTCTGTGGCCAACGTGATGTGCCATGGCCCATGCTGCCTTCCTGGTGTCAACTCAACCGAAATGGAAGGAGCTTCCAACCATTACCTTGCCAGGGAAGATTAATCCTCTGGCATCTGGAGATGCAAGTGTAGCAACACAGAAGAGACAACAACTGCTGGACAAGTAAAAAGCTGCTTGTTCCCCCTAGCACGGCTGAGGAGCAGCCCACACGCATGGCGAGGTGTCAGCTGGACCTGTCATCTCCAACTGGGAGCTCAGCTCCCGTCACTCACTGCCATCGAGCTGCCTGTCGCCTGCCAGTCTCATCACATTCAGCCCTAAAATGGCACATTGTTCTTACCGAGTGCTGGCAGCCCGAAATGTCTCAGGGAGGAGGTGGGAAGGGGAAAATGGAGCAATGAGGCACTGAGACAATGACTGCATGACTGCACACGATTGCAGTGATTGCACGATGCCTAGCCCAAGGTGGGGGAGTGTTGTCCCACATCCATCACCACACCACAAAGCATTTCTTACATACTTGAAGGAGGCAGCAGGGACATCCACCTCCTCTCCACGAAAACCCCCTTCCACAAGGGTTTCTCCTATGACTCACCCTCCTCTAGTGGAAAAACCTTGTGGCTATATATTCCCACCAACACAGCCCTTACTCCTCATTTAAAATATGATGATCAGGGTAAACGGCTTCCAGTTCCCTGACATTGAAAGCCCAGAGCAAAGAGATAAACGTTAACACTTCCAGAAAGCTGTAGAGATAGAGAAATTATGGCTGGCTCCTCTGTGGCTCCAAAGACCTGGCTGAACTCCTTCTGGGGCCTCCTGCTATTCCCAGCAGAGATCAACACAAGAGCTGGATGAGGCCCAGAGGTCCACGCTCTCAGCTCATTTATTAAGGAGCCAAGGATATCCAGAAAGCCAATATTTTTAGCATAGTTTTAAAAAAATAATAATAAACGCAAAAAGCACCCTTCTATTCATAGCATGACTCTGGAGGATCCGAGTTGTAATTCTGAGTGAAGGCATCCTTGGACGACAGCCCCTGGATCCCTGCTGTGCACAGCAGGGATGAGGCTCAGGAAAGCTGCTGCCAAGAAACAGGATTCAACCTCTGCCCAAGCCACAGGCTGAATCCAAATGCCAAAACATCCTGGGGTTCACAAGCAGGGGTACAGCGAACACAGGCTCATCTAAAATGCTTTTAATCTTTGCTCCCAAAAGAGCAGCCTCCTCCCGTGGGATTTCTATGGGAAAAGAAAGAGCTGCAGGTGTTCAAGGGGAGGAAAAAATAAGAGAGGGATGAAAAAAAATTTATATTCCCATCTTTGAAAACAAAGTTTTGGGCAAAAGCCTGCCCTGGAGCTGCTGCTTGTCTGTGGCTGGGCGGGTGAGGCACTCGCCGGCTCCCTTGGAAGGGACATTGATCTCATCGTCGCATTAAACACCGAACTAGCGCTCACCGTGTTGAATTAGTGCCGGTAGATTTCTCTGCCTAGAACATGTTAGAAATCACAGTTGGGTTACAAGAATCAATTAGGGCCAGATGGGGGTGTGAAGAAGTCAAACAATTTGCCTTATTGCAGGATTCGGCACTCCGGCAAAGGGTTCTTTACATTTTCATTTAGATTTAAAAACCACTCGAGTGCACCCTCTGTATAATTCAATCGAGGAACAGAAACTACCAAGCGGGTAAGAGATATTATGTTCTTCTCCATAAGATAAAAGTGGGGGAAAAAAGAAGAGAGGATTAGAGCACAGATCTTCAGCAGGGGGAATTCTGTGTGGAGATACAGAAGTTGATTGAGCATCACCATAATCCAGAGAAGTTAAGAGCGCATCCTCTCCCATCATCCCTGATTCCATCTGGACATTGGTGGGAATTCAAGCTGGGCATTTTGCTTAATGAATCATAGAATAGTGGAATGGTTTGGGTTGGAAGGATGTTGAAGACAATATAGTTCCAACCCCCTGCCAAGGGCAGGGACACCTTCCACTAAACCAGGGTGCTCAGAGCTCCATCCAACCCGGCCTTGGACCAGGGCAGGGGATCCAGGGGCAGCCATGGCTTCTCTGGGCAACCTGTGCCAGGGCCTCACCACCCCCAAAGCCAAGAATTTATTCCCAATATCCAGTCTAAACCTACTCTCAGTGTGAAGTCACTGCCCCTCATCCTGTCACTTCAGACCTTTGTAAAGGTTATATCTCCATTTTTCTTATCAGCTCCCTTCAGGTACAGAAGGCCACAGTTAGGTCACCCTGAAGCCTCTCCTTTTCCAGGAAGAACAAGGCCAATATTCTCAGCCTTTCAAACTCAATGATTTTTTAAAGTTTTTTCCCCACCTAAATGATTCTACAGATTAGCAGGACAAAGGATATGGAGGCTGATGTTGGTCACCACCCCATTCCCAGCAGGATGGGAAGGCGGCCACCTTCCCTTCAATGGGACACAGACCCACAGAGACGGGCAGCCCAGCAGAGCCAGGAGTGGGTAATGAAACCTGGCCAAGGTTAGTCAGGGGAAAAAACTCCTCGCTAATATGCAGCACACCTCCACCACTGCAATAAAGACAAGATTGAATTGCAGAACGTGGCTGCAGGTCTTGTTTCTATACGTTTCAATGTTGTGCTCCAACAGGTCGGAATATTGTTAACAATTCCGTCTGCAGAGGAGACATTGCTGAGCTGGGTAAAACATGTGGCAAATTTCTTTCTGGGCTCATCTTGGATCAGGTGAAGGCGTTTGATTATAGAGGCTCAGGGGTTATTTGCATTATGGGATTCCCAACACTCCTCCCGAAATGGTTCGGAGCATTATGTAAATCAGCCAGAGGGGAAGCTTCTGACGAATGTCTCAGCTGATGGAGCAACTTTAATCTCAAACCTGGCTACTTTTCCAATTACCTCGTAGGTCTTTTGCCAACAACAGCTTCATAAGGGAAATCCAGCCTTTATGGGGGATCCCTGAGTTGTTACATTTGAAGAAGGGAAAGGGCAAAGGTCCTCTTCAATTTTCCATCTGTGTGCATGGGCTAATGTGATGTGCTTCCCTCAGACAAGAGGAAAGGTTAAACGGAGCCCCATTGGAGAGGAAAGCCGCAAGGCTTAAAGCTGAGATCTGCAAAGGAATCTGAGAGCCAAAGCCCACTGGAAGTCAAAGGACGATGAACATCTGAGCCCACAAGGCTGTTCTGAACCATCTAAATGGAAATAAGTCCAGGTCCTTTCATGCCTGGGCTTGTCTGCTCCAGAGAAGTACCAAAGGCAGAGGGAGATGTGATGGGGTCTATCCTGCTCTCCACATGATGCAAGGTTGGCAGGAGTCAGCCAGAGGAACTCCAGCATTGATAGGAAATAAAGGGATGAAAAAGGGGGGCACAGAAAGGAAGTCTCTGTGCCTCAGACAGCTGCCCTTTTCCAGAGCCCAGCTTGAATTTGCATCCACCCAGCATCACTAGAGATGTTCAACTCCATTACATTTTTATACCTGCCTTTCCTCATCTTTTCCACCCACCAGACAAGACTGTAACTGAAACACCACAACTTTTCCATGAGAAGTCCCTTTCTTGGTCATGGACAACTCTTTGTGGGCAGCAGTGAATACTTCAGCACAAAATCCCAGAACAATTTACACCGTTTAAAGGAAGAGGAACATCATCTAGAGATTCCTCTCTGGCTGGTTTTTAGATACAACTTCATTTCTGTTCTATGTTGACAGTTGCCAAGCTGCTCCTGAGCTCCCTGCATTGGAACATCCATTCCTCCCCCTTTGGATACACCTTGATTAATTTTGCTTCATTTATTATTTAAGCCCGGTATCTTCATGTAAAATATTGAAGACCTGACTCATTCTTTATTATTAAGCCCTGCCATGCACCCTTAGGAGGCTCTGAGGTCTCCACAGCCTTCAATCTGCTAGAAGAGAACAAACTCATCTCAATCCCTCAGTAAATATGAGGGATTGCTGGAGGGATGCTGTCAGCATCCTGCTCCCTCTTACGTCGGCTGCCGCGCCGCCTCACCACGGAAAACACTCTGAAAGGCTAATTCACTCTCCAACATCTGCACGGCTCATTTCCTGCTCTCCCCTCTCCCCCTCCATTCCTCTGCAGCTGGCATTGAAGTTGGTTGGCTCCCAGTAATCCCCGTTTGTGGATATAAATGGAGCGAGCCAGGAGCTGTGACTACGGCCAATTAGACACCGAGGGCGGCACTGCCGGCAAGGCCACGAGGAAATCCCGCTCACCCAAAGGCAAAGAGGGGGTGCCATGGGCCCAGAGCACCTCAGATGCCTTCAGAGTGGTAGTGGGGCATCATATGGATTTTTTTCCCCCACCAGAATCCCAGTTGGGTCCCATAATTTTCTAACTTTCATTTCTTTTCCATCACAGACACATTTTGGAGGCAAACATAGCAACAGCCCAGCTTTCAGAAGCTGAACATGAAAAAAATGTGGCTTCTCACCAACCCCACTCCCAGCTTCCATTCTGGATGCAGAAGGATGACAGCCAAGTGATCACTCCTATCTCCAAGGAAGCCATTCCCAAGTTTCCATCCTGACTATCAGAGCTCACCAGCTTAAAAAGCTGGGCAATCAAACCGTGTCTGGTGGTGGCTTAGGAGGAATTTACATCTGAATTTCACAGCTTGGTTCCAATTCCGTAATAGGCTGAATGGGAAAAGAAAATGTAGTGAACGCTTCCCTCCTTTGAGCAGGAATCTACACCTCAAGATGAAACTCCATGGCTAAAATTCATCCCTACTTCAAAGGCACCTGCGTAACTCAAAGGCAATAAACCCAGGAAGGGGAAAGAATAAAAATATTTCAATGGCAAAAGACAAGGCTTCACATTTCTACAGCTCTCAGAGTACTTTGAAACGTAACAGAGCGCACAGCCAACTGCAGGTCATGAGAGAAGCCAAGTTCACACCTTGAAATCAAGCCCAGCTGATGGAAAGGGAATTTTGGAGCGATAAAAGACTGCTGGTGGTGCAAACTCCAGGTGAGCACCTTGCATTGAGCACTCAGGGTAGCACCGAGCTCAGCTCAATACAGCAGTCTGGAAGTCTCATACCTTGTGCAGGTTCACCTTCAAAGCTGTTCAAAGAATGGTAGCCAACCCCAATCAAAGAACTGTGGAGGTTGGAAAAAACTTCTAAGCTCATCAAGTCTCATCATTAACCACCACAGGTTTGGGCTGGGAGGACATTTAAAGCACCCTTAAGAGGACATGGCCTCAAGTTGCACCAGGGAAGGGTCAGGTTGGACATCTGGAGGAATTTTTTACACTGAAAGGGTTTTTAAAAATTGGAAGGGGCTTCAAGGGAGGTGGTGGAGTCACCATTCCTGGAGGTATCCAAGGAAGGCCTGGACTTGGCACTGGTCTGTGTGACGAGATGGGGATCAATCACAGATTGGACTCAACGATCTTGGAGGTGTTTTCCAACCTAAATTCTATGATTCTGAAAATGAACACCCTTTAAGCAGCCTCTCAGGGTGCAGTGAACTGCTCTCTTGACAGACACAATGACCACCAAGATGTCCAACAGCTCCCACTGCAATTTCAGCCAACAAACAGGAAGACTTTGCCTCCCCGTGCCCACACGCAGCACTGCTGACAAGTTCACACCGAATCCAACAAGGAGCAAATTACACGTCTGTAAATATCAAAGGCAGGTTGTTTTGTGAGAAGTTCAGCATCCTGAGTTTGGGTTTTCTTTTTTCTCCCATTTCACCCCCACCTTTTTAAGCTTTGTCAATACCAACTGTGTTTTTCTTCCTAGAAACTGTATAATGATGAGAGAAGCTGTTTGTTTTTCTCTTTAAAGGGATGAAGTATTTTTCACCAATATTTTACATGTCTGTAAAAACGATTTATGGGATTCAGCAGATGGGATACACGATGCCCTTTGCCTGCTCAAGGGAAGGGGAAGAAAGGTCACTTCAGGGTGAGATTTCATGAGCTTCTTTGCTTCTCAAGGGCTTTTATGTGAACACCATTCCCCTGCTTTTCTGGCCAGGGAAGAGAGAATGGGATTTTAAGCACTGATCAGCATGGGCTCATCTTGAGAAAAAAGATGATGCAAGAAAAATATAATTGCATTTGTTAAGGGACTAAAGCAGACAAACAGAAGGAAGATAGTGGATGTGCTTTGCTTCAGTGCCAGCTAATCCTCTGGAATGGAGCATGTGCAGCCCCAGCATGGAGAAGCAGGCAGGAACAAATCCCTGTGATGCCTCTTTGGCATGTGGTTACAACCAAAAACCACTGGGCATAACAGAACGCACACACTCCCTAAGCAAGGCAGATTGGATCTCACAAGTGCAGTGTTTTCTGCACCCTGGGATAGAAAGGCAGCCAAGCTCCAGAGAGCATCCAAAGGAAGCAACAAGCCTCGTGATAAGGGAAACAAGAATTTTTCACTGGGTAATGAGCAGGAAGGGTGGAAGATACTCATGTGAGGATCCACAGCTGATCTCTGGAACCCAGGAGTGTTTCTGTACCAGTATTTACCTCTCTTCCACCACCTCTGCTTCTCCTCCCGCCCACTCCAAATGAAACCAGCGCATCTTATGGGCCACGTAAGCCAGAGACAGCTGGAAGGAATAGATTTCCTCCCTTCTTTCTCTCTCCTTTTTTTGGATTTATGACAGAGAGCTGCAAACCAAGAGCCTCTATTCCTGGAAGAGCGGTGCTGGCTGGGAAGCCCTGCGGCTGGCAGATGCACGAGGCAATTAACCCCTGTGCAAGCAGAAAGGGATGGAGAGGGACTGCCTGCAAAACACATGGCAAAGGACAGCACAGCTGATGTCCCTGCATCCCCTGCTCGCTGCTGTGGGGCACAGCTGGACAGGGGACCAGGGACATCACCTCTCCAGGAAACAATTCTGTAGGAGCTGCCATATGAGCTGGGGCTTGGATCACCCAAAGTATTTAGTCAGGCAAATATCTTGTAGGTCCTGAGCCCCTTGGAGCCTTCTCATGCCTGAATCCACACTCCTGTACCATGGAACCAAAGCCCCTCAGCACCTAGCAAGATCAGCCACTAATTAAATCGTTCCCACGACAGCTTGCAAGTTAGTTATGGCTCATTATCCTCACTTAACCGACTGGAGAAACTGAGGAAGGAGAGAGATTAAAGGATTTGCTAAATCTCCGGCAGCAGTCAGTGGCAGAGGCAAACCCCGAGCTCATAAACATTATAAATCCCCCACCCCAGGGCTCCCACCCCCCACATCCCTCCACTCGCTGTTTTTACTACAAAGTTTTGCTTATTAAGTGCTGAGTGTATGCAAGAAGCAAAGCCTGGGGAGCACCTTGCTCAAGAGCTCATATCTGGAGGCCGGGTATGAAAGGGAAAGGATGCTGAAAGCCAAAAGACCCTTAAACCTCTCCAAAAAACATGGCCCGCAGGGGAGCTCACCCAGCCCAAACCACAGCACTTGACTGTGATCCTGAAAACAAACCCAGTGCCCTTTTAGTGCTCTCCCAGCTGCTGGCAGCATCTTGGAGGCACAAATACCAGCCCAAATTTTCTCCAAGTGAGCCAATAAATCAGTTGTGGGAAGAGACAGAGGAGCGGAGGGGCCCCAGGAGAGGCTGCAAAGCCTGGCGGCAATGGAGAGGATGCTGAGAGAGGAGGAGGGCTTGGGAGAGAGGAGCAGCGATGAATTTAAAGGGAATAAAGGAGATAGGAGAGCGGAGGAAGGGAAAGGAGCTTTAGAATAAAGGAAGAGATTGACAGAGCAAAACAAAGATGGAGGAGAGGCACAGAAAGGA
Organism: Haemorhous mexicanus; assembly: GCF_027477595.1. Classification (NCBI taxonomy): domain Eukaryota; kingdom Metazoa; phylum Chordata; class Aves; order Passeriformes; family Fringillidae; genus Haemorhous; species Haemorhous mexicanus. The sequence continues at coordinate 3,059,388 of NC_082364.1, forward strand.
GAAAGAAGGAGACAAAAATAAAGGAGAAAAGCAGGAGGAGGAGGTAGCGGGGGAAGAGGGGAGGTGGCGAGACAGGGAGAATTAAAACAGTGACAGCAATTTAGCAGCCGACTTTTATCTTCAAGTTTAACGGGAGAAACCAATCCTCTGCAAGGAAGGTGGGTTCTGTCTCTGGCTGTTGCTGCAGCATGACCACTGAGGAAGGGAAGAGCAGAACTGGGTCCTTCCCCTCCAACCAGCAATGCTGCTGTTCATTAAAGATGGGATACTGCCTGCTCCCCCTCCCTGCTGCACCGGATTAAATCCTCATTACCCCCTCAACGACAGTTTGCCAATCATAATTTGGTTGTTATTACTCTTGATGACGAACTCTGGCAGCTCTGGCTCCCTTGTTAGAAAATTCCTGCCTCCCATATCCTGCTCTGCCAAAGGGAAGGGTTTGTGGTTTGTTTTTTTTTTCCCCAGGGATTTAAAAGAATATATTTCAAGTGCAGTTTTGTTGTTGGTTTGGTTTTTTTTTTAACTCAGCTTATCTCTTTCCTTGTGTTCTGTTTGTTATTTCACTGCAGATTGGCTTGGTTTAGAAACAGCATTGGCTGTGACACCAATAACTTCCACCTCCCCTGGGAAAAGAGAAACCTGGCAGAGCTGGTGGGAAGTTGGGATGTGGGGCTGCACGGCCCCAGTCTGGAGAGCAGCTCTGTACCTCCAGCCACCCCATACTCTGCACATCACACCCTGAACTCTGAAAGTTGTGCAGGAAGAATGGATTAGACCTTGGGTCTGAGACTCTCTTTACCCTTCTGGTTTTATCCAGTAAGAGAAACCATTCCTCAGCTTGTCCTGAAGAGCCCATCTGCTGAAAAATAGGGGTCCTGAAAAACCCAGTTTAGGAACCCCAGGAAGCAAAAGTCTACGGAGATGTCATGAAAGGGACTGAAAGAAATATTCTTCCCAGGTCTGCTGGGCTCACAGCAGGTGCTGACCTGCAGAGATTTTGGGTGGCAGTGGGATGCTGATGCACATGCTTTGGGGCTCACAGTGGGATGCTGACCCCCACAGAGACCCAGCAGAGAGGTTTGGGGGGATTTCAGCCCTGGAGGCAGGAGCACACCCCTGTGAGCTCTGCCCAGACTGAAACCAAAGAGGGATTTATGGGGTACCAGCACTGCCAGGATCACAGACAGCCCAACTGCCAGAGAGCTCCCCTGGACAGAGACATGGATCCACAGAAAGACAGGAAATACAGGAAAAACAACTGAAAAACAAACTAAAAAGCAATCCAAAGAGGATCAGTATGTCCCAAAAAGAGCTTCTTTCCTATGATCTCTAAGCCCATGGCTCTCTCTCCCCAAGGCAGCCTCTCACCACAGGCACAGAGCAGTGATTTGAGGACAGACACTGCATCTTTCACTTGTCCTCCCCAGTATCTCAACAGGGCTGACAAGCAAAACCACAATGCAAAAAGATCCCTCTGGAGATGGGAAATCGGGGGCAACCAGTTTGTCTCCGTAACAGTATCAGGCAGGGCTGGAAGCACTGCTCCTCAGAGCTTCACCTTGCAAATAAATAGCTCTGAATTGCAGCCAGAAGCAACGGGATCTTTCAAAGACATTATCTGGGAGCAGTCAGTGGAATGCACCTAAAGTCTCATTAATCATCCCGCCGCTTACAGTACTTCTTAATGGCTTTTATGGTTTATCCTTTGAACGCCAACAAAGAGTGTGATTTCTCCTGGCTTATTCTATTAAACAGAAATCAATATCTAACACAAATGTGCCGATGGTGGGAGATTTGGAACGGCCGAGGAGGCACCTGTCAGGCCTTTTCTCCTCTCCTCTGATGTGGGCAGCAGGCTCTCCAAGGGGTAGGGGTCTGCTAAGCCCGGCTCCTCGCTTTGCAAAGCCAGGCCTAAGCAGGAGAGGGAGCTCACACAGGGGCTCTGAAACGTTCGGTGACAACTTCTTTTTCCTGGTGCTCAAAACTTCGGAGGCAAGTGTTGTGAGCGTGAAGGAGAGAGAAAATAGAAAAGAAAGAGAAGCAGAAGCAGGATAGGGTGGTTTTCATCTCTCCTTTCTATGAGAGCTCTTGTGAATTTGAGTGATGCATGTGAGGCAGCTGAATCAACACTAAGCACAGGTATAAATAAGCTTCTGGGAACACGGGCTGGGGAGCTGAAGCTTGTTATTAATTTTTGCAGCATGAGAGGCAGGCAAGGAGAAAAAGCTCTGGGTCTTTCACTCTCTCTTGCACCACTGGAAACAGGACTAGAGGGTGAAAAAAGAGAGGAAAGAGGGAATTTGCTGTGCTGAATTAGCTGAAAATGAGTGCAGCTTTAGGACAGGGATGATCCTTCATCAGCAAGGCTTTTCAGCCCAGCTCAATCTAACTGGGGCCCCCTGGACCACACCAGGAGCCAGGACTGAGAGCAGCCACCAAAGTGAATCATCTCTGGGGTTCAACCTGTATTATGCAGGGTCAGCTCCTACAATCGCAGAAACAGTACCCAAAACAACTACAAAAAGCAGCATTAACCACCTCAGAAACCAATTCCAAGATCTTAATAGAAAATGAAATTTGTATTTGTTAAAAACCACTTAGAAGCTTTGGAGCCTTCTCTTTATGCTCCTCTCAGAAACATGCTGTTAAGTAATTAGCAATTTACCAGGTTTAAACAGTTACAAAAATCCTCCCTGAAAACACCAGAGGCAAATCACATCATTCCAGAAATGAGCTCTTTCCTCCAGAGCCCTCAGTGGTACCAACCACCTCATTCCAGAGTAGGAACAGGGCAGAGCCCCCCACACTGCTGCCTCAATGCACTCCCAGTGTCCCAGAGGGAATCACAGAGCATGAGTGGGTTTAAGTTTGTTTGGTGCCACAGACATCTGGAGCATCCTGGCCCATCCCAGTCCAACCCATCCATGCACTGGTGTGATCAGGAGCAAGAGGATTCCAGAAGCATCTCAGAGGCACTGAGTGCACCTTCCTTGCTGCCTTCCTGAAGGTCTACCAACACCCAGCTCAAAGCACTTCCCTGCTCTCACAGATGCCAGCAAAAGGATCCAGAGGAGATGAGAGATGGAGGGGGTAAAATTGGGGAAGGAGCCAGCCCAGGCAGCCCACACAGCAGTGCTGATGGCACCTCCTGCAGCACCCTACAGGATTATTTAGCACGGCTGATTGCACTCGCTTCCCTCTTCAGAAAGTTTCTCTTCATGGAGGAAAAAAAAACCAAGGAGCCGAATAGTTGGGGATGCTCGAGGCACTTAACTACACTTAGCAACCCTGAGCCTGCCAGAAACATCCTTGTGCAAGTGACAATTCCAGAATTAACTCCCAGCTCTTGGTGTGCTTGGAAAAAAAAAAAAAAAAAAAAAAGGAGAGAAGCAGGCAAATGCTTCAATGGCAGCTCTTGATTCAGGTTCAGCACTCAGTTCTTATCCCACCAAACACTCCCTGGGTGGGGAACAGCATCTGACCTACTGGGCAGCACCTCCACCTGCCAAAACCAGCAGGAATTCTGGTTTGGGTGAGCACCTGGGCTTCAGGTGCACCTGCTGGCCGGGCTTGTGGTGCCTAATTCAAAAGGAATCACACAGCAGTGCAAAGATGCAGGTAAGGAATCAGCAGGTTAAATGTGTGTGGGAACATCTCTGGATTGGGTAGGGAAGAAGCTGCCCCATGCCAGCTTCCAGGAAGGAGAGAGGAATCACCTGCTTCTCAGCCTCCTAAAGAATTAAAGGAGGCAATGAAAGAAAATGCCATTCCTCTGGCAATGCAACAAAAGGTCATTATTTTTTCATCTCTTTCCCAGGGAAGGGCATCACCAGCTTACATAATTAAAGCTGTTGGGATTGTCCTTACGCCTATCTAGATCTTTTAAATTATTTATTTCCTTGGCTCATGCTCTTCCAGCCTGAACATGACCACAGCATCAGAATCCTTCCAGAGCCACTCCTACTCCTGCCACCCAAACTCAGAGGCAGAGCCCGCAGCCAAAGCAAACAGCTCCAACATCTCTCCTCTGAAATGAACTCGGTGTTAATAATTTAAAGCTTTTCTGGTCCTTTTGGTTGCGTGGTAAATTATTCACCGATTTCCCCCTGCTAGCAGCACCCCCGCCCACGGCGCGCACGGAGCAGGTGCACCCACACAAAGAGAGATGCTCTTTACAACTTCGGAGATGCTCTATCATGTCAAAGAGAAGGGATGAAAGGCAGAGGGAGGACGCCAGCCTCAAAATCACATCCTCCGCTATTGCTCTCGAACAGATAAACGCTCCAGGAGAGTTTCGCGGGGCATGTGATGATAGGAGACGTTTTTGTGATACACAGGTGTGAAAAAGGGAGACAGGCGGGAGAATAAAACCTGATAACACTTCACTCAGGCAGCGGCAGCAAAGGCAGGTGCTTTTTATTCTCCAGCTGCATGAACCAAGAGGAGCAGAAGGAAAGCGCGGAGCAGCCGAGCCAGCTCAGATCCCAGGCAGGATCTCACCCTGGATGTGAGAACCTCCTGCAGCGAGGCAGCTCTGTTCTTCCTCCACACAGGTATTGCACTCCCAGCAGCTCAGCTCGTGGGCTTGCAGACTGGGGTGCGCAATCCCAGCCTGCTCCTGACAGCCTCCCAAGGGTTCCCTGGAAGGAACCGCGTTCATTTGCATCACCAAACATTAATTTAACTTTTTTGCAGAAAACTGCAAGTGGAAGATGGTCAGAGACAAGTTTGCTGTAGGAAACATGGAGAAAAGCCCACCTGCTAGAGAAGGTGCTGTCTGATAAGCTGAGGGCAAGCCCTTTCCCTTGAGCCCAGCCTGAACTAAACCACAGCAGTGCAGTACATGGGGAAATCCCAAAGGATGTGAAAATTAGAGGGAATATTATTATTTTTAACACCAAGATTAGGAGTAACAACTTTTAGGGCTTATCTGGGAACCACCTATGCATGCATACACCTACACACAGGTGTGTGTGTGTATTTGTAGGAACCACTTCCTGAGACACCTGCACCTTTATTTCCATATCACATTGTCCTTAATTTCTCTATATACAGCACTTTCCTAATAATCAGCATCTTTTACGCTGGTTTTGAACTCCTCAGGATCCATTTCATCCGAAGGAGCCTGTCTAAAGGAGGATTCCTCCAGTGACCTGCAAACAGGGAGCCTGGGGGCTCATTCTGCTGGTCACATCCCACTGGGAGGTCCTCGGAATGGTCTGGGAAGCGCAGCAACAATGACAACACGGGGGCACCACGAGGCTTTTCAGACATCTCCAGGGGACAGAGCATTGCTCCACTCCCTACTCCTGCAGCTCCCAGGAAAATATTCTCCAGCTCTGCTGTGAGAAGGACGGACACGAGTGGGATTTATCACCTGACACACTGGGAAGAAAAGCCAGTCCAAACTCAGCTGAGCACAGAGGTTTTGCCTCAGCCTGGGCTTGCGAGGGACATGACCTTTCTGAAAACTCTGGTTATTTATTTTGATAATCCTTTTGTTGGGATAAACGCTTTGCTCTTGCCACAGCCTCAAGGTCATGGGAGTTAATGAGGAGAGGAGAAAGGCCAAGTGAATGGGATCTGTCCTTTGCAACTGAAGGCATTAGTGAATGAGAGGTGAAATGAGGGGGCTGGACTCGTTCTCCTCTGCTTTTCACTCAAAAAAAGCCAACAACAGCAACACAGCTGCAAAAGAAGTCTCTCTTTCTATCCCTTCTTTATTCTTTTTTCCCATTGCTGCCCTCATTACTCTTCCCTAGGTGGTACCACCACCTCCATACTGCAATCTGTTTCTCATAAGCTGCACCCTGATGGGAAGGGAAGAGGTTGATATCCATGCCCTGCACCCTTACACAAACACCCCCAAGTTACCAGGGCACAGTCCTGCCCCCTCCAAGGACCCCACATCCATATACAGACCTTAACACTGAGGTGGCCTTAGAGCTGAGCAAAGGGGTGGAGGGGAATCTGCCAACCCCTCCCTGCTTGGATACAGCCATTTTGGTGCAGAGATCTGCAAGAAGAATATTAAGCTTGGTCTGAATGCAGCAGCCTCGCTCAAGATTTATGAAGGATGAAGGAAGGAAGATTCTGAGGCAAAGCATCATCTCAAAAATAACTGCCGAGTCCTAGCGGGTATAAAAGATCTGTCCATAAACCAGTTTGTCATCACCAGTCAATAAAAATTCAAGCCATGGGAGGAGGAGGCAATAGCCGAGGTCCCTCTCCTGCCACTCTGCCCTTGTGTGATCCTGGCTGGATCACCTGCACACACAGGTGGGCAAAGGCAAGTCCATCCTCAGCCTGGCTCCCAATGCACATCCCCTGCCCCAGAGTCTCAAGGTGGGCATGGTTACACCCAGTCAGGATCTGATGGCCAGCCAGGACCAGGGAAGCAGGATTAGCATGAGAGGAAATGACCTCACAGTCAGCAGGGGAGGGGTAGGTTGGATATTAGGAAAGAGTTCTCCATGGAAAGGGTTTTCAAGCACTGGCACAGACTGCCCAGGGCAGTGGTGGGACTTAAAAGATGTGCAGATTGGCCCTTGGGGACATGGGTTAGTGGTGGGTTTGGCAGTGCTGGGGAATGGTTGAACTTGATGATTTTAGAGGGCTTTTCCAACAGAAATGATTCTGTTATTTAAGGCAGAAGGATGGAGTCACACCTACAAAACCCATCTGGGGCATGGTGTCAGCACCAAACCCAAGTGCTGGTACCTATGAGATGTCCAGGAGGACCCTGCTTCTCTCTGCCACCTACTGCTAACACTTCAGCCATGTTCTAAGCCAGAGAGAGAGAGAGAGGGGAGGATCTGCTGCCCACTCAGGTGACCCCTCTGGGGCAAAGCCTCCTGGCCACAAGCTATATCCAGGCAGAGCTGCCCAAGGCACAGGAAGAGGCTCTTTGATGAGCTGCACCAAGCTGAAGGCAGTTGGCAAGCAGAACAAACCATTGCTGTGATAAAATCTGTCCTTAAAGAGCTTGGTGCCTTTTCTTTCTTTTCTGCGGGTTTTTTAAGGCTGCCTGATGCAAAGGAAAACACCCCAGCTGGTAAAAGATGAAGGAAACTTCTCTCATCACCTTTCCCATCACAGGCAGCCCAGACACTTCTGGAACCTGGCAGCCCTGGAGCCTTCACATCTGATTTCCCTGTGCCGCTCGTTCAAAGACGGGACATCCCCGGGAGGCGACGCCGGATCAGCCGCCAAGGGCTGACGGCAGCAGAAAGGGAAGTGCCAAAGCTGGGAAGGATCTGTCAGAGTTCTCCAGGCTCTCATCCAGCTGGGGCAGGCCTGTTGCTTTGCTGTAATTCTCCAGTGCTCTATCAAATCAAGTTTTAAATAGCTCAGGTGATGGAGAGGACTGTGGCGGCTTCAAGTTCTCTCCAATGGGAGGATTTCCTCCTCTTCAAAATAATTTATTCCCTAAGGGAACATCTCGTGCTAGCTTTTGCCCACTTTCCTCATTTTCCAACCTGATGGTTCATGTCCCTCTACCCCATTCTCCTGCAGTGTCCCTTGCCAAACTCCTTTGCCCATCAAGGTATGGACACAACCCCAGTGCTACCAAGCCAGTCAGAGTCAGCACACCCAGAGAAGCAGGAGCAGCACCAAAAGGGGGAGAAAAACCCCAGTGCTACCAAGCCCCAGCCATAAATTCAATTATTTGGATGCTTCTCTGCTGGAATAAAAAGGAACATTCAGGGATATTACTGAGGTTAATTATAGCCACCAAGAACTGTGTGTGACCAAGCACACCAGCCATGTGTGTCCTTGCTTCTTCTCCATCTCACCAGGTTTTTCATTCCCTGAACCTTCTGGCTAAAAAAAAAAAAATTAATAAAAAGCACCTCGCCATCCCTTCTCATTACTAATCATTCCCATCAGCCTCCCAGGAAGCACTCTGGGGCCACTTGACCATTAACAGGGTAGTAAATGCAAGGCAGAGGAGGATGTATTAATATCTAATAAGAGTGATAGATGATCTGAGCCACTCGGGCACTCCAGCTCAGGTACTCGTGGCAGGTACTGGAGCTAATTTAAAATAATAATAATAATAACAACAATAATGGCAGCAGCAGCTGCCTTCATTTTCCAAGTCAATTGATTCCTCAGCAGGAATGCCATCTTGACAGATTTATTTTGATCGAATTGTCTAATTGAATACAGTTCTTGTTTCCCTTCACTTTGTGACCTTTCACGCCTGTGAAATAAATGCAATTTGGAGAATTATTCCTCAGCATCAAACTCAGCTTCTCCAGGGCTGGGGAGCCTGCCTTCTATCACCAGTTTGCCAACAAAACACTATCAAAGGATGCCAATGCAAAGGAGGTGCCCAGGCTTGGGCACTCTGCCAGTATTTCATTTCCACTTCCACTTTAAAAAATGTTTAATAAAAAAAACCAACAACTATAGGAGGTTTGCAAGAAGCACAATCAAACATCCTGGCTGTTTGGGAAGATTTTATTTTCTGCCTATTCAGGTCCCTAACATTTACTGTACCATAGCTCCTTCCAGTTTAATGGAAGAAGATTTGCTCCCAGTCCTACGATGCTGCTGGAATAAGATGTACCAAGCTCTTCCCTTCATCCAGCAGAGACACGGGTTCCAACCCCCACCAGCCATTCATCCAAATTCACCTCCTCCCCAGGCCCTCCCAGCTCCTGCCTGGGATGCTCTTATGTGCCAGATACGAGATGATGCTTCCCATAAATTTCACAAGAACAAGTATCAAAGATTAAAAATAACTAAGCCACGTCCCTCGCAGACAAACGCGCCGTCTGCGCACCAAGAGAGGTCCTGGTGAGAAGAGTTGCAGCTGAATCTTTTATAATAATATCAATCAATATTAAAAATGAATGGCCTGCTCAATTTTTAAAGCATCTTAAATTAATCTTTAAACACAACTATTTTGCTTAAACCAAAGGCTTTTGGTAGTCTGAGAATGGTATTTCCATCTGCTCCCTCGGGCTTGTGCCAGGTACTAGAAGAGGTCTAATAAATAAGGAAGTAATATACATCCAGCACAATTCCCTTGAACCTCAAAAGGGGTAAAAAGCAGAATTTACTACTAAATTTGGTATTGACTTAGCTGCAAAAAACATCTTTATCAGTGCATTATGATAGGCCCTATGGAGACTATTAAACCTGCTAAATCCACTGGGTTTAGGCTGGATAACAAACCTAGCTGCTACCCCTGGAGATCAGGATGGTGCAGGACCACAGACCCACTTAGGCTGGAAAAGACCTCTCAGACTGAGTCCAGCCTGTGGCTGAACCCCACCTTGTCACCCAGCCCAGAGCACTGAGAGCCACCTCCAGGCCTTCCTTGGACACCTCCAGGGATGGGGACTCCACCACCTCCCTGAGCAGCCCATTCCAAGGTCTGACCACCATTTCTGTAAAAAAAATCCTTCTGATGTCTAATCTGAGCCTCTTTTGGCACAGTTGAGGCTGAAAAAGAGAGGAATGGGGGCACAGGAAAGGCATGGGACTACAGTGAAGTTGGGTCGAACCCATCTAATCCCCTCCAACAAATGCCTACCTAAACAAAATCAAAATTCGGACATTAGTCCCATGCTCCATGGCTGCCCCAAAATCTCAAGAGCTTTCCCTGCATGGGAAAAGCCACTGAGGCAGGCAGCAAGCTTCCCAGTGGCAGTGTTTTTAATATATTCAGGAGAATGTGGCATTTCTGATGGCAAGACTTCTGCCTCACTTGCCGTTTAATGTTAAGAGGCTTGTACAGTCAGCAGCGTTTAAAGAGTAATGACTGTTTTCATGGTAAATGCTCTGTTAAATAACCCAGGATTATTGTGTTGTGTTATTGCATATATAAAATGGCATTTCAAAAAAAATAATAATTGTTTTAGAGCTAATTGATGTTTTTAACCGGCTCTGTGCACGGAATTTTTATTCAGTGGAGGGTCGGGCTGCTGTCAGGAAGAGGCAGTAAAGGCAGGGAGGCTTTGACCTGCCAAACTCGCTCTGTCTGGGCTTTGTATGGTTCAGGTGCTGCTTGTGGTCGAGCATCAGGAGAAGATCCAAGCTCTCTGCTGTAAAATGCAAGATTTAGCCACAGGCAGGCACCTCTGCATCCCAAACCTGAGTGTGCACCCACGGCTGGAGCATCCCTTGTCCACACCTGGTCAGTGTGACACCAGAGATCCACCCTGCCAGCAGCACCCCTGCCTCCAGTCTGGAAATCTCCTCCTCTCAACCGCCCAGCTTTGGTCAGTTATCCATGTGCTGACACTTCAGAGCCACCCAAATCTCCCTGAGGGGTGACACATCCCCCTCCCCTGTTCCCCAGTGTTATTTCTGCAGACAGCAAGGGAGAACCGCCCTAATGCTCAGGCTGATGAATCACTGATGAGCAATCCTGCTGCTGGAGTTTAACTCTGATCATGCCAGAAGGGATTAGGATGGCTCAGCTCCTTCCCTGCACCCACTTCCCACAAGGGCACTGTCCTTGCCACATGTTCAGTAAAGCCACCACTGCCATTTCTCCCATCACACAATGATTTTGGCACCCACCACAGCCCTGCCCTGCTGAGCTGAGCACAAACATTCAGTGACCTTGTGGCTGCTGAGAGCCCAAACCCTGTTTACATCCCTCAGAGTCCATGGGTGCTTCAGGCCTCAATCCAAGGGTGGGGAAGTGCTCCTGCCTCTCCAACCTGGAGACTCTGAGCTCCTCTGACAGCAGCTGCCTTGCTGACCCCTGAATGGAGACTCACAGGGCACTGCAGCAGTCAGAAGCACTGGCATGTCCTGAAGCTTCAGAGAGGCAGTGATTCTGGGGATGTGCAGTTAATTATAGGAGCTCTGGGAGCTGCTGGAAGGGAGAGCAGGGCCATCAGAGCCCACAGCTAAAAGCCTCAACCATCTCCTAAGATCCTTGAGCCCACACATGGGCCCAGTGCCAGTGTCCTCAGTTCACAGGGTGAGAGCAGGGGGTGACACACACCTCCCAAAGAGACCCGGGGTGTCACGGAGTGTCATCCCTTGCAATCTGGCAGTTCATTAACTCAGAAGAGTCCCCAGCATCTTTCCTCTGCACCATGAACCACCTCACAACAGCTCATAACAAACCAGAGACCCGTAGTGCAGAGGCCAAAAGCCACCAGCTCTGAATCATCACAGGGAAGGAGGGATGAAAGCCACCATGGTGCCCCAGACCCTGGCAGCAGCAGGGAGCAGGTCAAAGGAAAACGTTCAAATGAAGCACAAGATGAGGTTTGCAGATGGGCAGGGAGGAAAGCTCTGCACTCCTCCAGCACGGGAAGGACAGCACAAAAATAATTGGGCTGAAATATCTAAGGGAAGACTGCCCAGAGAAGGAGAGCTCAAGACCATGAGCCTGCTGGTTTGAAGTTGTTCCTCATTTTCAGAAGTCAATCCCGGGCCTGTCTTTGCTGAGCCATCAGCACTCAGGGTGGATCCTATGGACAATCCCAGACCTGGCCAAACTCACCCTGTAGTAAGAGTTGCCACCTTCTGCTACAGCTTTTTCCAACCCCCAAAGACAAGCTTGATCTGATCTGGGAGACCACATCTTGCTGTAGGAATCACAGAGAGGTGACAGGAGTCATCCCCTTTCTCAGCATCACTCCATGCTCCGCTCACGTCCTGTGATGCTACAGCAGCTGCACAGCCCAGGAGGTGCTGGTTAAATGCAGCTCTGTGTGTTCAGCAGTGCCAATAATATTGCTGGCTGCACACACATACTCTATAAAACAAGATACAGACGTGAGAACCTGAGGCCAAAACAGTCTCACCATCATTTTCTCCCAACCCCACCCTCTGCAAAAGCCAGAGAATCATGTCCCTCAGACAGGACATCTCCTCAGTTCATTCTTTCCTTCTTTAGAGAGAGCCTTTTCCAGGTCCTGGGGCTCTGTCTGAACCCTCTCCCTCCCTTGGAGGCACCTGGATCCCAGAAGGACACTGCCCTGATGCGTTACATCTCATTACTGCGACCTCAATGTCTCTCCACGTCTCCCTCTCCCTTCAGCATCTGTCTCCACGGTACCCAAGTGCCTCAGATGAGTAGAAAAGTCCCTTTGTGTGTTTTCCCAACCCTTGGCTGTACAAGTACCGTTTAATCAAGCTCAGTAATGAAGGCAGAAATGAGCCAGAACAGGCTGTGCTGCCACAGGCAGGATCAGCACAGACTTTGAATCAGAGGTGGGGGCTGACCCTGCTACCCTCAGGTGACAAAGGGGACAGGAGCAGCAGTGGGGTCGGGCACCTCTGTGATGTTCCAAAGGATCCAAGCAGCCTCAAAGTTTCAAACAGCCCATGGGCACATCAGCTATAATGCAAGTGCATGTGGTAAATCCCAGATCTGTTCCTACACATTAACACTGTGGGATATTTAATTCTCCAAGGTTCCCAGGCTCGAGTTTAACCCTCCATAAAAGCAACACTCGCCTCAGGACCCCTAAAAGATATTTAGGGCACAAAGTCTGTGCTTTGGAGTGTACTCCTGCCTGGCACTGCAAGCCCAGATGCTGCTGCCAGCTCCCAGGCTCACTTCTGAACATGGTGCCTACTCTCCAAGCTTGGCTTTCTCCCTCTCTCCAGGATGCTCCTCGCACGGATGCTGTCACCATGTGCTTTAATTAGCACTTCCCTCCAGCCTGGCCAACTCCCGCTTCCAGCATTTGTAAGATGACTTCCCCATCTGTAAATCAAGCATCAGAAGACATCTCTCCCTCCCACACCATCCCTGACATGAGTTCTGCCCTGCAGAGCATCCACCAGATGCTTTGATGGGAGTCACACACCTGATGGAAGTGCTTGGGACACACAGCTTTCCTAAACCTGGCTCTCCATGTCAACTCCCACCACTTGTTGCTTTTCCCTCTCTGCTCAAATCTGCCAGTCCTGGAAATGGCACTGCATGAAGACCTCACCTTGAACAGAGCTGGAGTGCATGTGTGGAGCTGTAGGAACACGGTTCAAGGTGTGCAACCACGATCTGAGATCATCTTAGAAAAGCCACAACGCAAATAAAAGGCACTTCAAAACACAGAATCTCAGAATAATGTGGGTTGTGAAGGGATTTAAAACTCATCTTGTTCTAAGCCCTGCCATGGGCAGGGTACTTTCCACTACCCCAAGTCGCTCAAATAATCTGTAATTTAACTAATCAAAATACAGGGGGTCTGTTCACCCCCTCATGGTCTGGAACTCTTCAGAGTGATTAACCATTAGTATCACTAGTAGGCAATTACTATTTCCCCCTACTCAAGGGGAAGGAGAAACACATTTGCAGCCTGTGCTACACAAATGACTCCAAATAACTTTTATTTCTTGGAAGAGCACGTTCATGATCCTGCTGCTGACATAAAACTCCCTGCAAGCTGTTCTGGGCAGGGATTGTCTCTGTGCTAAACACTCACACAGTGCCTGTCCCAGCCTCCAGGCCCTACTACAATATAAATAATGACAATCCCTCACTCAGCAATACAATGAAACACTTGCACGGTATTAAAAATTATTTAAAATTCATACCTACATTGGGAAATTATTCAGTAAACTCTAATTACTTATCAAAAGCAACGATGATAGTTTTAAGGAGAAGGAGTGCCCATAAATACAGAACCATAAATAAACTGCTTCTCGGTAGCACGAATTAATTTGTATTTAATTGCTAGAAATTGCTATCAATTACTAAACATTCCTTGCAGAATAGGCAAATTCTTTTAAGAACAATTTCAATTGCTAATTGACAGTCTTTTTTTTTTTTTTAACTTTTCCTCTTTCTCATTCCTGTTTCTGCCAGCTGCAGGAGACCTCCCAGCCAGTGAGGTTCTGCACTTTTGGGGGCAGAGAGAGACCTGTGAGGAGCCAAGGAGCTGCTCAGGCTTCAGGGGGTTTTACCACTGTATAACCCTGAAGAGACAGGGAAACCAGGGCTGAGAAACATCCCTGACACAGCAGGGAGAGTGATTCCTTGCAAAGGATTGAAAGGAGGGAACTGAGAGCTGAAGTTACACATCCATCACGCATCTAGGGAGACAAACAGCTCCCAGGGACTGTATCTCCCCTGAATGCCACAGCAAAGCCATGGCAGATGCTGAGGGAGGCTCTCTGTGCCCCACTGCTCCTCTCCAGAGGCAGACCCTGCCCTCCTGCAGGAGGATGGTCCCACTCCTGCCGTGTGGCAGGACACGAGCCCAGCCGCACGCCTGGCTGCCGCTTGCCGCCTCTCCACGCTGAACAGCCCTGCTATCGCTCCTGACTCATTTTCTGGTGTTTTCTGCTTTGCTGTTGGCATAACATCCCATCAGCACAGTTAATTACATCCACGCTGAGTGTGAAGGACAGGCTGAGTCTCGCAAGGAGCCGGCGGCTGTGCAATCCTTCCTGCTGCTCTCGCAAAACAGCTTCCATGGATGCTGACAAACCGCGGCGCGGGGCTGCCATGTGCGAGACGGCCGCTCCCGGGGGAACTCCTCCCTGCAACGCCAGGATTTGGGATTGCTCTCACCCCCACACCCCTCCAGATCCCCCCAGTGTCCCTGCTGTGAGCTCAGACTTGTGGCTGCAAACACCTTGTGCTGGGGATGTCCCATCCCTGGAAATGTCCAAGGCCAGGCTGGAGCAAACTGGAATAGTGGAAGGTGTCCCTGCCCATGGGACATGAAATGAGCTTTAAAGTCCCTTCCAACCCAAACCATTCTGGAACGCTCTGATCTCCCTGACCCTCACTGCCCAAACAGAGGCTACAAGGACTCCCAGAAAAGTTTGCACAAAGCACAAAATGCAGAAGAAACATCTGCCCTCTGTCTGCAGAGAAAGCCCCAGCACAAAAAGCCCTGCTCCCACACAAACCCACCCTGCTGGTGGAGGCACTTGTACATCCATGGGTGAGAGCAGGCTGGAAGCAGAGGAGAGTGCTGGGAAGAGCTGCTCACATCTACAGCTCGATTAAAGAGAGACCCAGGGTCTCCAGGACTGTCAATCCAACACCCAGGCACCGCTCCATCACCGTCCCCCCAGGAGCGGGCTGACAGTCACAGGGAGCCATGTGCCAGCCATGACAAGCAAAGCAAGTGACACACACATCTCCTGCTTACAATAACAGCCCTTCCGTGTCTAATCCATCATATTCGATGCAGATCTCTTACCCTGAAGTGTTGTCAATGAGGATTTAATTTAGTGCTAATTAGACAAATATTGCATGTTGAACAGCCATTGATTATTAAGAGACAGGGAGCGTGGCTTGGCTCAGCAGTGTGCATGGACACGCTGGATTATATCTGGGATGAGACTGGGAAATGTCTTGCTGTTTCTAATCATCAGATAGTAATTAACATCCAATAACTTGTAACTTGGTTTATCATTATAGATTTAGGAAGGCAGTAATAGTACTGTATGCTAATTAAATATCAATTGATTATTTAAGGCATATAAAGATTTAGCAGCAAGGTAATAGATATACATAGTTGTTAAAGTTTCATATCCATCACACAGCATTCTCCTGTTCTATTAAGTTAGTGTTTAATGAGGAAGAGTGTTGTTACTCTAGGAAACTTTTGGATGGGAGTGTCCAAAATGTTTGGCAGCATGCAAGGTTTGGAGTTTCTCAAAGAAGCAAGAAGTGAGGAAATTCGGAGCCTCAGGTGAAGTGAGGTCAAGCAAGAGGTGGTGGCAGAGTCCAAGGCACTCCCAAACCTCTTATCTGACATTTTGCATCTCAACTTTCTCCTCAATACATGCAACTCCCACCCAAAAAGAAAGACAAGTTGTCAATTCCCTGTTGGAATAAAACTTTCAAACCCCAGCCCAGAACCTTCTGGAATCCCACCAGCCCACAGGGCAGCCTCATCCGACTGGAAGACATGCACAAGAAGCTGAAGTTTGGCACAAACTTCTCTAAATAATAATGGGAAAGAAATCAATAGAGCCCTGGCACCCCCTCTTGCATGGTACCTGCCCCAGAGCTGTGTCTCCTCCCCAGGATGGGGTCTGACCCTGTGCCCAGCACCAGAGGTTTGGGAGGGTTGGGAAGACTGAGCTCCCCCCCACATGAGAGATAAAAGCAGAGATGAGAGACAGAAGCCCAGGATCTAAAAGGGAAAAGATAAATGGCTTCTGAAGGAAAATAACCTGCTGGACTCCATGGGTTTGGCAGCACCCTGCTAAGTGCAGCATCAGTCTTGAAAACCGCTGCAAGCTCAGCAGCCGCAGGACAGAGCACAGGATTCTGTCAGGGCTTGTTCCCAGAGGGAGCCAAGGCCGAGGACTGTCTGGTTTTGGCCACCCTCGATGGCTCCCAGCTTGGGGAGGTGGGCTAGGAGAGAGATGTAGCAGGGAGAACACCTTTCAGTACACTGAGCTGCTTCCTGCAGACAGGCTGGCCCCGTCACTGATTTACCAGGCAATAAAAGCAAAATCAAGGAAAATGCCTCAACTGCACCCCTGAGAGTGTCCAGCCTCAGTTATAGAGTCTGGGCAGGCCCCAGCTGCCTCTTAAAAGCTTGTCTTGTACACAGTGAGTCTGACGTGACTGGGGAAGGGGTCCAGAGATGGCTGGCTCTGTGATGGGTGCTGGAGCATGACACCCACAGCAAGGAGAAGAGGAAAAGTGCTGCTGCTTGAGAACAGCACAAAAAAAGGCAGGAGGCAGCAGGATGAGGACAGCACCCATCCTGCAGAGGGCTGGAAAACCCCCTTGCATGGAAGGAAAATCAATACACTCCATCATGGACCTTCCCACTTGGGGCACCACAGGATGGGATCTAGAGCAAGACATCAGCAACTGCACACCTTTACTTCAGAAACCTCCAGAGTCCTTGGTGGCATCCCAAAATGCCAGTCCTGCAGCACAATGATGCGATGAACAGGCAGGCTCCTGCACAGGCAGATTCAGGGCATAAAGCCAGCTCCCCAAGCTCTCTGTGCCATCCAGCAGGATGTTACCAGCCTGCTGCAGCCTGAAACTACTGCAAAGGTGGCTTTTCCTACCAATTGGGAACGGATTTTAGACTGGGCTGGGTCTCAGAAGCAGAGAAGCACCTTAGAACTCCCAGCCTGCTTCCTTACAGCTGTCCCAGACAGTGATTTCCACCTCAGGCTTCCCACTCACTCACAGGCAGCAGCTCCAGCCTTGCCTGGGTCACCATCTGAGGCACCTCCTGCTTTCCCCCTGCCCACCAGGCTCCTTACTCCATGGTACAGATGAGATTCCATTTGTCTGACACAATTTCTCCTTGACAAACCTCTGCTGGCACAGTCTCTTGTCCATTCTAGCTGATCACAAATAATTTTGCTTGTTTGCTCCAGAGCATTGCCAGGATGGAAGATGAGCAATCTCCTAGAATAGTTTCTCTCACTTTTCTACACCAACCACTATATTTGTCCTTCCCCAGGGGTCTGGAGCATTCCCTGCCCTCTGGGATGAGCAGCAGCAGTCCTGACATCACTCCAGCCACTTCCCTGCAGAGCCAAGCAGGAACAGCATCAGCCCAGGCGATTTATACCAGAACTCCAGCAAGAGAGCTGAGCAAAGGCTGAGAGAAACCTCTCTTAAATAGTTTTGCAGTGGAGTTTACCCGAGCTGCAGCAGGCAACAAAGAAACGTCAAGAGCAATGAGACAAGGCAGGGGAGGCGTCGTAGCAGATAAAGGATTCTTCAGGTATGAGACAAAACCAGCTTTGGAAACCTCGCAGAAGTGAGTTTAAAGTCTCCAGAGGATATCAATTGAGAGTCTGTCACTTGGTGTCAGGATAACTTTCTGGACAGCTCTCGGAGCTTGTTAAGCTCTTGCTTGGGCTGCATTTGAGCTCTGGTGGCAGTGCTGTCTGCAAGCACCAGCACTGAAACCAGAGATGAAAAAGGTCTGCTGAGTCCACGCAGCTTTTCCATTATCTCTCCAAAATTCCCCACCACGACCTGCAACACCCCACCAGTGTCAGGCACGGGGAGCTCAGACAGGGTTGCTCCAAGACACAAGGAGGGGATGTGTCTAAGCGGGGACAACACTGCGAAATTGAGCGCCTCTCACCCCAGAAAAAGGGCTGGGGTGTCCCGAAGGGATTTGTGGGCACAGGGTGGGAAATGCAGGATGAGAATGCAGCAGCCCGTGCAGAAGCAGGTGGCCAAACCAGACGGTCGTAACTCTGTCTCAGCATCACAATCTATGGCTAGGGTAGGAAATAGCCACTTCCCCCACAGCAATCATTTCATCAAAAATCCTGCAAGACTCCTGCTGTTCCCACTAGCCCTGGATCCCTAACTTTAATTAAGTCCAAAGAGCCTTCCTGCAAGAACAAGGGAGGAGAGGGTGACTCAGACAGCGATGGGACCAGTCAGTGCAATTATCATACAGTTAAGAATATTAATTAAAAACAGCCCTCCCCCCAGTTAAAAAAAAAAAAAAAAGGCAAATGAATCAATTCTACTTAAAGGAATATATGGGGATGAGGAGAAGGAGCAGGGAGGGTGAGAGGGTGACGGAGACAGAGATGGGACGCGCTGTGAATGCTAAGAGCTTCCCACCGTGGCCGCTGCCGCAGTCAGCCCCAGGCCTGGCTGCTGCCAACAGTTACTCTGAGTCTCCTCAGAAATGGGCTCAATCTTTCCTTCTACCTGCTGCCGCATCAGAGCAACTCCTGTGATCACACAAAGGACTTTAAATCTTGGCTTTAACTGCCTTGATTGAATTAAATGCAACACCATGGTAAAGCAGGCTCCTCATTTCAGGTGCGAGCAAGGAGCCCTTGCTCTCCCGCTAACGGCACTCTCCCTCTCTCGGAAATGATGAGTTGCTCATGGGTTATGCTCTTTAAGAAAGGAAAAAAAGTCATCTGATAAAGTGGGTTATAAAACCGGTGGTGGTAATAAACGGAGAGCAAAGAGCCTGATGCAAGCCTGCAGAGAAGGCTGAACCTGCTGTAGGGACACAATATCTGAACCATGATTAATGCATGACCACGGGTGACAGCTCAGAGCAGCGCAGGTGCCACCCACGACACAGGGGACAAGAACAGCAGAGGGAAGTCACCCAGACACCAGAGCGAGGGTGTCAGGGGAGGATGATGAGTGACTGGCTCCCAAGTGTTGACGCTGAGGGAGTGGAGGTGCCTGGTAGGCACCTTCTGCTCAAGCACCTGCAGCCCTTCGGTGGAGATGCTTCCACCACTGTGATGCAGCTGGGATAAAACCTAGCCAAGGTTTCCAGGCAGGATCAACCAACTGGGATGGCCAACCATGACCTGCCAGCAATGCCCCCACAGGAACCCCAATGAGCAACATGCAGAGAAAGCTGTGACTCAGTAGCATTCTGCCACAACAGCCTCTTTGACTGTGGGCACCACATGGGACAGGCCATGGGCATGAGGGGACAAGGCCAAGCAGTGATATGATGAGGTGGGAACAGGCTTGCAGTGACTCCTGATCCTCCAACAAAGCTACTGTCCCATGAGTGAGAGCTGCAGGAAAAGGCATCTCAGGCACCTGGGTTAATGAGAGGGGAGGGAGGAGACACTGCAGGAAAGGACTCTGAGTGGAGAAAAGCTGATGACAGCACATCTCCCAATTCCTGCCTGAAACTCCCCAGGCCATGTCACTCTAAGCCAGTCCTGCAGGGACCAGCACCACCACAGACTTATCACAGAGGGTGGAGAAGAGCTCAGCTCCCTCCTCTCCTTCCATGTTCATCCTCCATTCTGGGACTCGCCTCTCAGTGAAACAGGGATAAAGAGGAGCACGCTCCTGTGGTTCCTATGAGCCTGACACAGAGCAGGATCTGTCACAAGAAGGTGCCCTGGGAACATAAACCATTTCTCTTTATCAGCCTCTATTATTATCGCATTAATGGAACCTTCACTGGCAGGATGGATGCTCAAGTGCCCAGGAAGCACTCCTGGCTCTTTCCTGCCCCTCCACGGGAGCAGGGCACTCTGCCGACAAATCCCCAGGAGAATTACGGCCGAGTTCCGGGCACAGACACGACTATCGGCTCCTTTTTATGAGCCTTCATTGTTATTACCACCTATTTCTTTTTACATTCCTGCCAAAATACCAAACATTAATCTCCCTTGCTCCCTGCAGGCAAAACATGGGTAATTGGATTTATATGGGTTAGAAATTTGTTAGATTTTTATATAAATATATATATACACACATGCACACATGCACACACAGGGAGAAGGTATAAAAAACCCAGTGAAGGGATACACTATCCCATTGGAGCTCAGGTACCAACTGGCTCAAGCCAAACCCCCACATTTCTGTGCTGGCTGCTGGGCTTTAATTTAGGAGCTCATCCCTCAAAGCTGAACTTCACACACTGAGAGTTACCAGTCGTGAATTTTTCTTTGGTGCACCCTTTGCAACGCCCTGGTTTTACCTTTACCCACTCCCTTCTTCCACCTGACATTTTTCTTTCCCCCTTCCCAACTTTTCTTTCACTTCTTCCACTTTCTCCCTTCTGGAGTCCCATTCCTCTTCTCTCCAGCTCCAGCCTGGAGGCGACACCACACACAAGCCTTGGCCCACCACGAGAAGGGAAAGCAAGATGTGTGACATGTCCTCAAGTGTCCCCACTCTGAACCCATCAGCACTGGAGATGGCACAAAGTACCTCATCAGCATCAGCACAATTTGCTGATCTTTTATAGGATGAGAAAAAAAATCTCAAATTTATAGCTTACACCACAACAGATGTTGTTCTCATTATCCTCCCCCTCCACAGAGAAACAGACTTGGAGACCCATTTGTATCCCAAGGAACAAGTCCATCAAGTGAGCATAGTCATGGAAACAACTCATTTTAAACAAATCTTGGGAAATATTCATAGGAAAACAGAAATATAAAATGTGAGTGTTTTGCACTGAAGAGCCGACCTTGAAGGGTTCTGTCGGGAAAGACAAGACCTACATATCAAATCCAACCTGCAGTAAACAACCCATTACAGGGTAAAAATTGTTGACAGGGGCTGTGGGGAAATTATTTTTCTCATTAAAAAAAAAAAAGAAGAAAAAACAGCACATCCTAACCCTCAAAGGCTGCTCACAAGGACAGAGGAAGAAGTGATAGTCACTGAATCAGATATTTCTTATGAACTGTCTGCTAGGCTGCAGTATCTAAAGATTATCACTTAAAACAATATGTCCAGCTGTTGTAAAAAGCATCCGTGGTTTTGGGCTGAGGAATGCAAGGAGAAGGCAAACTGTGAGAACAGTCAGGGGAACAGAGAAACTCTTTGGAAAGCAGGAATGTGAAAGACAGCCACTGTGCCCCCACTTGGTTTTGCAGCGTTAACACCTAATCCTGTTCCAGAAACAAAGCCCTGAGCTCCTGGAGGAGTGTGCGTGATCCAGGGGAAGGACAGCTATTACCAGGGAGTTTATTATCCTTGCAAAAAGATCTCTGTACCCTATAGTGCAGGATTACCAACAGTTCAGTCTCATCCCCGGGAGGTAAATATCACCACTTGGAAATATTTCTGCCTAGTGGAGCTTAAAAACTTAGCGTGGGGGGTGGGGTTTTTTTACGAGACAAGAGGATCTTCCCAGGGTTTGAATCCTGGCCCTGGGAGATGTGACAGTGAGGGTCCCCTCCTCCCTCTGCAGAGCCCCACCAGCTCGCTGTGCTCTCAAAACCAGCATTTTCTGCAGCAAACCCCCAGTGTTGTGGTTCCAGCCTGTGTCAGCAGGACTCCCCAGCACTCTGACACCGAGCCCAGCCCTGCACCCACATAAAACCTGCCTGGTGCTGGCTCAGCAGGAGAAGGGCTGGCACAGGCAGCAGCCCGAGCCTTGCTGGCTGAAGGTGAACTCCCCAAAGCCACCCCTGAATCTCCTCAAAGCCAGACTTGAATCTTCCCCTCGCACAGCAGGACAGTGCTCTTGGAGCAAGGACAACCAGTTCTGGGGACAACGAGCTGCAGGGAACACCAGACTCAGGGACAACGAACCATAGGGAACACCAACCTCAGGGACAACCAGCCTAGGAACAACCAGCCTCAGGAACAACCAGTGCTGAGGGCAACAAGCTGCAGGGAACACCAGCCTCAGGGACAACGAACCATAGGGAACACCAACCTCAGGGACAACCAGCCTAGGAACAACCAGCCTCAGGAACAACCAGTGTTGAGGGCAACAAGCTACAGGGAACACCAGCCTCAGGGACAACCAGCCTCAGGGACAATGAACCACAAGGAACACCAACCTCAGGGACAATAATCCCAGAACAACCAATCTCAGGGACAGTCAGCCACAGGGACAACAAACTGCAGGGAACACCAATCTCAGGAACAACCAACCTGAGGGACAATGAACCACAAGGAACATCAACCTCCCCCAGGGACAACCAGCCCAGGACCAACAAACATCAGTGACAACCAGCCTCTCACTGCACAACCCAAGAAGTGACCTCACACAAACCAGCCAGCCCTGATATGAGCTGAAGACCAATATTCAACCCACAGAAAAAGACACGAGGACTTAAAGCTCCCTCCAGCACATTCCTTCACTGATGCCAACAAGGACAATGGGGTGGCAGGGGCTGTGAGGCTGCTCCAGCCCCACCAAGGTGGGAAGGGGCACAGCCAGGGTACCAGCTCCATGGGCTCAGCATCTGCATTTTGGCAGCATCACTGGTACAGCAGGCTGGGGAGGAAGGAGCCCTCCTGCAACCCCCTGACCTTTCTCCAACCACCCTTGCAGTGGCTGCAATATTACAGCGAAATTAGCGGGCACTGTAATTACAACTATCAGGAGCAGATAAGACAAGTTAAATACCAGCTACCTAGGGAGAAATTATTATGCCAGCCAGGAGGATCCAAATGCCAGAATCCATGGCTGTAATTTCCCTGAGTCGCCAATTACAGCTCCGCCACGCAGAGAGCTCTACCTTGGAAACGGCAGGTATATATTTAGCTGCTCCAGAAAAGTTTTTGGGCAGGAGAGGGGGGGGAAGGAAGGGGCAGCAATGGAGCAAGTCCTCACTAATCTGCTCTGCGCTAATCCCCACGCTTTTAGCATTTGCACACAAAGAGCAGTGACTCTCTTCCTGCTCCCCAGCAAGGATTTAACAGCAGAGATGTGGATGCATTAACGCTTCTTTTCTCTGCCGGGTCCGTGGCTGCTGCTGCAGGGCGACAGGTGAGTGTCACAACCCCCATTAACAGGTAGGTACACGGAATATCAGCGGTTTGACTGTAAAAGAGGCAAAAAAAAAGTGATTTCCTGACTTCCCAGACCTGTGCCTGGAGACTGTGGTCCTGCCTCCTGCTCCTGCTGGTTGTATTTTACTGAGGTCTTGTTGCGTGCTGGAAAATAGACTGCGGTAGGTTATTACACCAAAAGAAAAAAAGAAGAATCAAAGCAGCATTGTCAGAAATAATTAAAACCATAATTGCAAAAATAAATGGAAGAACAGCATCTCATGATGTTTTATTCGGGCTTTTTATTTTTAATTGGAATTGTTCTCACACTTGCTAATTGACAGAATACAGCCAGGCACAGAGTCTGGGATGTGCATGAGCAAAGCTAGCCTGACTTCTTGGTCTCCTCCATGGACAGGCAGTAGGAGAGGCCATGGGTTCACCAGAAGCAGACAAGCCCAGGGGATTTGACTTGAAAATTTGCCCTTATATACAGAGATAAAGCAGCTCTGTATTATTTAGTTTGGAAAAAACCTAGTTGTACCTGCCTTAACATCACCTATGAGTACCCTAATGAGTATTCTATGAGTACTCTAATCATCACTGATAAACCACTGCTGCTGGGTCATTTTACAGATGGGGAAACTGAGGCTGAGTGCAACAGAGGGGCCTCCTTAAGTCCTGGTGTCCCTGTGGTGACAGCCATGGAGAAAACTCAGCACACCCCATCTCCCAGCTAATCCTTCCAACCTCTAAAACACACTCTCTCCCTTAAAAAAAAGCCCAACAATATTTCTTGAATATAGATAAAACTATAAAGCCTTGAAATTTTGAGCAGCTGGTGGGTGATGTCTTTATGAACTGTACTGATGGCTGCTGTAAAGGTTGGTTTGCTGGCGGCACAGCGGGACGATCCCATTTCCATCCCCATTTTAACACCGTGGGAATGTTTGCCACAGCTTCCCCTCTGGCTCATGGAAATGCTTCCACCACTGATGCAGCTGGGATAAGACCCAGCCAAAGTCTCCAGGCAGCATCAACCCATGGGGATTGGGCAGCCATGACCTGCCAGTGATGTTCCCACAGCAACCCTAGGACGTGCATCCAACGAGCAGCATGTGGAGAAAGCCAAGACTCAATGGCACTCTTCCCAAAAGAAGGAACTTAATCCTTGTTTCCACATCAAATCCCAGCTGAGATTAAAAAGTGACCATCTCTACCATCCCTGGTGGTTCCCATTGTGCTCCTTGGT
The DNA here is from genome assembly GCF_027477595.1 of Haemorhous mexicanus. NCBI lineage: Eukaryota > Metazoa > Chordata > Aves > Passeriformes > Fringillidae > Haemorhous > Haemorhous mexicanus. Next base: position 3,083,768 of record NC_082364.1, read on the forward strand.
CTGTTGCATGTTCCACACTGGTGGGGACATCAGGTACTCCTGCCATCTCAACACCTGAGCTTTGTGTTCCTGAGCAGGGAAGAGGCAGTTTGGTTTGATTTTTTACAGTGCACAGAGAATTTCCATACTGCCTTTAGTTCTCAGGAGAGGAAAGGTGCCTGACTATTATGGGAATTGTTTGTTCTTACAATAAAAAGGAGTGAATTACCAACAATCTCTGCTTAAAACGGAAATTATTTGTTGCTGATCTAAGATGACCTGCAAGTTGCCTGTAGATGGAGCCTGAGTTTCTGCAAGGATTATGCTGAGCCTCCCTCGGAAAAAGGGTGGAGAGCTGGAAATGGAAGCGCCCAAAATCCAATACAGGAAACCCACAGCAGCCTGAAAAGCCTCCAGGTTTCCTCCACCACTTTGACGTAGGTCCACTTACTCTCCCAGCTCCTTTCTGCAATGCAAGGGGTGGTTAAAGGTCTGATCTTGGAAAGCAAAGAGCTTCCACCAATCCTGCAGGAGCCAAGGAGATTTGCAGGCTCTGCCCATCTCACCACCAGGACGAGGGAGAGGACCTGGCCATCCAGACCTAGCAGGACTGGGGCTAATTCTGCAAAAGCTGCACACTGGAATTACATCTTCACTTTTTCCAAGCCCAACTCCTTGGTCTGAGCCCCAAGAAAAGTGCCACTTGCAGAGAGGACAGCAGAGGACACCACCACCTCCTCCTGTGGGTGCACAGGAGAAAGCACCATTTAGCAATTACACCACTCACTGGGAAAGACTTCCCAGGGCACTTTTCCCTGCCTGGATCTTCACAGAAAATCACAGCTTGCAAATAAACATCAGCCCCATCCTCAAGATGCTCCACCTTTGTCCTCCTGCCTTCAACCCTCCACTGATGCCACCTCTTTGGCTTGCTGTGTGCAATTCCCTGCCCATCTCCAGATCCCAAGGAAAGACAGAAAACTGCTTGCCACCCAGAGGCTGCAGAGGTGCAGCAGCAGGGAAACAGGGAGAAGAAGGAAAAGAAGGACCACTGGGAAACAGCAGTGCAAGAAAAGATGGAGCAGACTGGGAGCAAATGGGAGCTGGAGGCAGAAACCTGCCTGCAGCAGGGGAAAGCTGGACTTGAGGAGGAGAAGGGAGAGGGTAAGAGCATGTAAAAGATGCCCTGGAGAACCTGGGTAGGATCAGATGCCAAGGGGGAAATGGATAAAACCAGGTGCTTTTGGGGCAGGGGCTTCCCCTAAATGTCAGCACTTGGAGGATGCAGAGTTTCTTATGGGAAGGCTAAAGTCTCCCACCCAAGGCTGCTTCACAAACATCCCCTCTTGCAAACAGCACAAAAAAGGGGACAGAAGACAAGAAATTAAAAAAAAAAATAAATAAAAACGGAGATCCAAGTCAGCCCTCTGCTGGCAGCAGGCTCGGCTGGACGTGCAGGGGCTCCCCAGAGAGCAGGCACAGCCACCCATCCTGCTCTGACCAGCACTGCCTCCGAGAGCCCCAGAGCCACACTTCACTGCAGAGCAAGTTCCAACAGCGAGGAAAAGAGCACCAGGGCCAAAGGCACCTCTCTGGGGGACCGTCCTTCTTTAAACCGCCGTGCTCACACAGCTCAGGTTAATCATCATTGCAGTTCAGTTAGGGAGAGCACAAGGAGACAGCCCTCTGCTCTCCAGCTGTGCCACAGCCCCCAGGAACACGGGGTGATGACAAGCGTGTCCCAGCGGGCAGGAAAAGGGACAGCATCCCAAAGTCTGGCAGTGAGCGTGGTGGGAAGAGGGCAGACAGGCAACCAACACCTCCCTCCACAGCATGGAACCCACAGAGCCTCAGCCAGAGCCTGATTCTCAAAACCACCAAACACTTCTCCCTACAAAGCCCACCTCAGGCACGGAAACCCGCCCGGCCGCCCAGGTGAGCACAGCTCCCACTGCTCAAAGCAGCACCAGCTCCTCAGCCCTGCGCCGGCTCGGCTGCTCACGGAGAGCGTGCCAGGCTCTGCTTGTGCCATCCCCGTGCCTGGCTTTGGGAAGAGCAGCTGCTCTCTGCTGCAGCCCTGCTCCTCCGGGTCTGAGCGAGGGAGCCGCCAGCCTCGGGTGAGGGGCACACGCTGCTCGCTGGTGCAGGAAAAGCAGACAAACTCCTCCGAGCTCTCTTGCTCCACGCTCACGTCCCACCACCCCCGAGCTCCTTCCCCCAGTCCCACAGCTCCCGGATTAACCGGCTCGGGTCCTCCCGGGGCTGCCTGAAGCACGCACACCACGACCCAAAGACCCACTGCCGCCCCACTGCCCCCCAAAAAAAGGCTGGGCTGCTCCTCTGGCCGCGATGCCTGTGGAGAGCTGCTGTGCTACCTGAGCACAGCACCGCGTACACCTGTAACTCATTCAGGGAATGAAAGGGATGCTCGGCTGGGCTGTGCGGCACAGGAGTGACCCATCTGCATATCAGCCGCCTGTGTTTCTCCTACAGCAAACAGCGTAGGGGAAAGCATCCATCAGAATTCATAAGATGCACCCCTGGAGTAAAAGATTGATTTGATATTAACGGATTCGTGCAGAGACTATAAAGCGATCGAGGAAAACACTGACACCTCGGAGGCATCGCAGCCCTGGAAAGCCGCTGGCAGCGCAGGCTGGCACCGGTGCCGGGAGCACGGACCCCCCTCCCCTCCCACGCAGGCACAACTTTGGGATTTTCAGGCAGCACTAACTCACTGTCTGCCACCTAAACCCCTGCGCCGTCTCCTCGTCTGGCACCCGCAGCCCCCCCAGGAGGCTGCCAGCCCCGCGCTGCAGCCCGAAAAGCACCGGCGCATCCGTTCCTCCAAAACCGCTCGCACGGGGTGACCCCACCACGACGGGGACAAGCTTCCACCCGGAGTGTCCCCTGCCACCACGGGGACAAGCCCCTGGGACACGTGCAAAGTCTCCAGCTGGTCCCAGGACCCTCCGGCAGCCCCGCCGGGCACAGAGCATCCCCCAAAGCCGCAAGCAGGACCCCCCGACCCCCCAAGCCCCCGTCCAGCTGCTCCTACCTGAGCGTGGCGCTCTCCCCTTGCCGCACTGTCACGTTGTCCATGGCTTTGGGGAAGGTGGCATCTCCGCTGCGCACGGGCACTCCTGCGGGCACAAGGAAGAGCAGCCTGAGACAGAGGACGACCAGGCACCTCCAGGGCAGGGCCAAGCACCCACCGACCCCCATCCTGGGCAGCGGGGACTTTTCCAACAGGCAAAAAACACACCCGACAAGGCGAAAAGGGGGAAGGGGTGGGTGGAGAGGAGGGATGGGGGGGAGCAAAACCACCGGGGCGAGCGCTGCGGAGCTCCACGGAGATCAGGAGAGCCCCCGGCAAGGCTGGCTGCGAGCGCTGAGCCTGCCGAGCGGCATCGGAGGGAGTCCCGCTGTCCTCGGGCGAGGGAGGAGGACGGGAGGGCCGGGGGGAGGAGGAGGAAGAGGAGGAGAGAAGGTGCGGAGCACGAGATGAAGGTCACAGATGTGTGGCTGCTGGAGACGCTACTTTCAGCTGCAGCTGGGCAGGCGCTGCGGAGATCTGGCATCAAAAGTTTATAACCCACGGAGGAAACGTGAGTGTCTGTGAAAGGAAGGGGAGGGCGGCATCGGCACCGGGGGGACAGAGCGGGCCGGGGCTGGGCTGTTCTCCGGCTCTTGAGCTTTTGTTTAAATCACAGAGAGAAAGGAGAATTTAAAAAAAAATACAAAAAAATTTAAAATCCCAGTAAAGCTCCCCAAAATCCCGGTTCTGTCGCAAGATCGAAACTTCCCCGCGGAGCTGCAGGCGATGTCCCCGATGCTCCTCGGCTGTGTCCGGAGGGTCTCGGAGTCCCCGCGGGGCCGGTGGCTGCTCCGGCTGCGGCTCAGGCGAGCAGCGGTGCGGGGGGGATGCGGGGGGGCGGCGGCGACAGCAGCACCCCGGCCCCGGCCGGCAGCATCCCCGGGGTTGTCATGGCAGCGGCTCCAGCGCTGCCCGGCGCCTCGGCTCCCGCACGGCCCGAGCCCCGCACACGGGCGGGCGGGCGGGCGGCAGCGGGGCGGGATGCGCAGGAGGACACGCACATTAACCCCCGCCGCGCCGCGTTCTCGCACAGGGAGCGGGGCCGCCACCAGCCGAGGGACCCCCAACCCTTCACCCGCTTCAGCCCCGCTGCAGAGAGGGCTCTTCTCGCGCCACGCACCCCCGAGCTTGCCCTTAAGAGCAGCGGGTTGCCCAAACCCTCGCCCACCGCAGCATCTTTCCCTGCCTCCACCTGTTGATGCATATCCCTGTGGGGGACTGGCTCCCGTTCTCTCTCCCTGTGAGAAACAGGGTCCTGTCTTCACGTCCTTTCCCCATGGGATGGTGTAAGACAGCTCCAGAGCATCTCCTGTCCTGTCCCTGCTTCCTGTCACTGAGATCCTTGAATGAGGAAGCCCAAGGGCTTCCAACCCTGCCACTCACAACAGAGCATCACCAATAAATTTCAACAAATTTCCTCCTTTGGAAACATCCACAGACCGCCATTTATCTCCTCAAAGAGCAGCTGAAGGCACCAAGACCTTGGTGACCATCCAGACACACCTGTGTGTGCCCACAGAAGAAAACTAACCCTGCACTGCCAGTGTTCCTCACACAGCTCCTCAGCCCAAGCCAGGCTGGACCTTGGCTGGGTGCCTTCCTCCAAAGGACATCTGCCCCCTCTGCTGATGTAACCCAGGGAACCTGTCCCTTCCAGGGGCTGGAGGAGGGAAATAACCACCAACAAGGGAGTTTCAGCTAATTCAGGACCCCAAACACAGCTGTTAGAACTGATAAAGGGGTTTTGCAAGGGGTTTTCAGTGATCCCAAGCCAAATTTTCAGCAGAGCAGGTTCTTTGTATGTGACAGTGGGACTCAGTGACCCTAAACAGCCAGGAGCCATGGGCTGGCACTGCAGAGATGTCTGTTGGCACCCAGCACCAGCTCCAGCACCAGAGGGATGCTCGCTGCAGCCTGGGTAAATAGGGCAGTCTGGGAGCCCAGGGAAGCACTGAGAAAAGCAGGGCTGAGTTTTCCATCAGAAAGCTCTTCAGCTGCTGAGAAGTTGCCTTAACCCTGAATGTGCAGTTTGGCTGCTCCCATGCCAGGGATTCTTTGGGGGGGAGGGTGGGAGAGGAAGGACACTCCACTCCTTCCTGAGCTGCTCCACTCTGGCACGGAGGAGCCGTGCCTGCTGGAAGGGAGGGAGCAGCAGGAGTCAGCACAAACCCATGGCAGCCCCCAGCAGTGAGACCATGGGCACTGCTGAGCCTCACCCAGCTGCAGGATTAGCTCCGGGGGACAAGGATGCTGCAGGGACCACAAGCTCTACTGGGTGAAATGGGGTTTACCCCTTGGGATAGGAGCTGTAGACGTAGAGCATGTGTAGCACAAAGCCTGCCAGAGCCAGAGCAATCCAGGAGAGGGAAGATTTATAGGGGAAAAAGCCTGTCTGCCTCACAAAGAGACTGAGGAGAGCCATGGATCCATGAATGGATGCAAAGGCAGGCAATAAATGGACAGACAGAGAACTAAAGTGGCTGCTACAGACAGGTAAGGGGATATGGGCCATCAAGGAGGGGAGAGGGAGAGGGCTGGGAAATTAATGTGATCCATATTTAAGTAACTGGGAAGGGACCCAACAGCCTGGAATGCCTGTGCAGGAGACTGCAGGAGACGTGGCTCAACCACGCTCATCCCAGAGGCCACTGTGGGCACCCAGGGAACCAGAGCAGCCTCTCTTGGTTTGGTATTCTGGGCCACCCCATCACAAATATGTGCCAGTCCCACTGCTGGGGTTAATGGTACCTCCACAGAGACTGCACTGCCATCAAACAAAGGGAGAGAGATGGGATGTGGGAGAGAAAAGGGCAAGGGGAAAAAACTTGAAATCCAGGAGGCTGCAAAATTTGCATGAAGCACAAAGTCAGCAGACACAGAGGCAGAGGCACTTTTGCACTGAGACAGTTGCAGACCTGAGGTTGTACATGGTGGCTTCTGTTCAGGTCCGTGGCTAAAAATATCGCCTGGCTGAGAGGGACTCAAGGCTGGCACGGGTCCTGGGGGCACCAGGCATATGGCAGTGGCGGATCCTGCTCCTCACGGTGACGTTAACAAGCCCTGACCTTCTCTCATCATCCCAGAGGCTCAGGAAGAAACTGAGCCGGCAAGGACGAGTCCCTGCACCTCCCCGGCTGTCGCCTCCCAGCCCATTGTCAATCTCAGCTTTTATTAGTGGTGCAGTTTAGCCTCCCTCTCCCTCTGAGATTTCTCCCTCGCTGCTCTAATCAGGAGCTTGCAAATGTCAGGAGTACAGGCCTGGAAGTAATTAGTGAGGGACCAGAGCCTGGGGGCCATGAGGCAGCTCAGCCACAGTGCTGCTCCAGCATCATACTGGGAAGCAGCCTGCAGCAACTGGGACCTGTGGATGGACATGCTGGGTTTCATTCCCCAGCCTCATTCCTGCTCCCAGATGATTTTCCTTTTCTCCACGCAGCTCAGGGCACACTGAAATGCTCACTGTGCAGCAGGGAGTGAGTCCAGCTCCCCTGGGATCAGTGCAGGGAGGGATGGAGTGACTGCAGTACCACTGGGACACTGCACACTTGGCCAGCTAGTGCCACCTCCTCCTTTGGGACACTGCCTCTTCCACAAGAGATCCAAGGACCATTTCTCACTCCTTTTAAACCTGCCAGGGTAGGGGAATGCTAGGAAACATGTACACAGCTGTACCACAGAGCTGTGCTTCACCCTAGGAGAGCAGCTTTTCCCTCAGTGGGCACAACAAACCATGTGCTTGTCACAGTCCTCGGCAGGCAAAGAAAATTACATCTTAAGGCAAAGATAATGGGAAAGAACGTTTTTTTCCTATTTTTTTCTCTTTCTCTGAGATGAACTTTGCTGTGTCTCAGCCATTCAGCCTTGTTCAAAACAGAAGGGGTTAATGCTGCACCCAGGAAAGCAAAAACCCGGCAGAGCTGTAGGGAAGAGCAGCCCTTGGAGGCCTTGTGCTTGTTTAATCAAAGAGCAATCTTTGCTCCCAGGGATTCACCCTCCAGCACTGGTGGAAGTGGAAGTTCTCCAGAGCTCCCTCTGGAAACCCCAGACAAGATTTTTAACAACAACAGCTCCTCTCTGGTCCCCAGCTGGCAGACAGCCACGGGCACTTTTTTCACAAAATTGGGCTCTTTTAAGGCATCTCTTTCCTGGGGCACGGGGAATTTCTAATCCTGAGCATCTTAGCCACCCTACCTGGCCAAGACATATGTGACACCTCCATGGGGAATGTGGAGCTGTGTCTCGGTACCCTGCACCCTCCAGATGGAGTCTGGGCTCGGGGCTATAAGATTTTTAACTAATTTCTTTCCACACTATTATCCCCTCCTCCCTCTCCTCCCACCTCCTCTTTCTCTCCCTCCTTCTTTCCATCTGTCTCTGCCCCTTTTCTTCTCCACCTTTCTCTTGCACACTTGCAGCTGCTAATTTTTCCCTGGCATATTTGGCAATCCATCCCAACACCTCTTCCCCCACACCCCACAGCCTCGCTTTGTGCTTTTCCCATTTGCTGCTGAATATTCTCATTTCTTCACCCAAAAGAGACAGCACAAGCGCAGGCAGGAAGAATACACACCCTCCCCATGCAGGGAGAATCACATCTCATTGTCCTGGGACAAAACTGAGCACCCACCAGTTTTTGGAAGGGGTACAAAGCAAAGCATCACCCCTTTCCCAGGTGAAAGCCTTGGGAATGGGATCCACAGCTGCACTGACCACTGCCAGGCCACTGCCACACACACACCTCCCCCTCTCTCACCTCAGCCTCTTCCCAGCAGAATTTATTTATCCCACTTAATTTTTCCAGTTGTTTTATCTTGTTTTATCTTCAGACTAAATCAGGCTCTCTCTGCAAACGGAACTTTTATTTTCCGTGCTGTTACATTTAATGCGTTTTATCGCACGAATTCAGCAAAAGAAAAAAAAAATAAACAACCTGCTGAGGTAATTGTGGGAAAAAAATGCAACTTGTTCTTCACATTGATTGTGGTGCTCGAGCTCCAAGGGCAGAAAATCCAGACTGGAGGCTCAGGCTCCTCATTTACAACTGGCTCAGGGCTGGTTTAGCAGTCAGTGCCCAGGTAGACCCTCCAACCCCATCCTTGTGCCCTAAATTCACACACAAATCCTTCCCTCTTCCACAAAATCCCCCCCAAGGCCACACAGACCCAGCCTGGAGTCAGGATTACAGCGTGGGAAGGCAGGTCGTGGTTGAGCAGGACCCACAGCAATCCCTGGGGATTTTAATGGGATTACTCTACACTTAATGCTCAGCTGCAATCCCTGGCTGAACCCCGGCATATGGCACATTTAAAGGGTGTGTAAACCTGACAAATGAAATCCAAAACGGAGGCAGCTCCACAGACACCCACCTGGAGCAGTTAAAGCAGCCTCCTCCTTACACCAAACATTAAAGGAATAAAAAACACCAGCTCTGAGAACACCCGGTGCTGCTCAAGCAAAGCTCGGAGGGGCTGGGACACCCAGGGGCAGCAGAACCATCACAACATCACCCTAAAAGCTTGAAAAACACAGATTTAATTTTCCTGAAGCATTTCTGACAACCATCCAGGATGATTTAGGTCTTTTTTTAAATTTTTTTTTTCTAAGGAAAGCAAAATGTTAAGATTTTCTCTGCGATGCCAAGATTTTTTTTGTTGCCATTTCTGATGGTATTTAGTGCATTTGGGCAAATTTTCAACTCCTGTGCAGTCTCTTTCCCTGAAAATCCAACTTTAGAGGGAAGGGTTGGGGGGGGCATTACAGACATGTGACATTTTTCTTCATTGCCAAAACATTTTCATATCAAAGCAGCCAAAGTTCAAGCTGCCTCACCAAGGACATTGTCTTGGAAAAAAACAAAACCAAACCAAACAGCACAACAAAAACCCATCACAGTGCCCAGTCTCTGCCAAAGAGATGCTTTCAGGAGCTCTGTCCCAAATTTCCCACATCCCTGGGGAGAAGACAGTGACAGGACAAGGGGGAATGGCTTTGACCTGACAGAGGGCAGGTCTCAATTGGTATTAGGAAGGGTGAGATAAATTGGATATTAGGAAGGGTGGATGTTAGCATGTGAGGGTGAGAGGTGCTGGTCATTTCCAGAGAAGATGTGGGTGCCCCATAAGGGACCTCATAGGATATCCAGTCCCACCCCTGCCATGGGCAGGGACACCTTCCCCTATCTCAGGGTGCCCCAAGGCCTGTCCAGCCTGGCCTTGGACACCTCCAGGGATGGGGCAGCCACAGCTCCTTGGGCCAGTCTGTGTTTAACAGGTTTTTCCATCATTAGTACCTAATGACCCCTCCCTAGGACAAGGTGTGGAGGCACAATCACATTCCCAAATTCTCCAGGAGTAGGAGAAACACCAGAAAAAGGGCTCTGGAGCACAGCTTGGGCATTAAATATGCATTTGAACCCTAGCAGCCATTGCAGACTGGAAATGGAAAGCAGGATCTGGGATCCATCTACCACGGCCTCACCCTGGCCATGGATACACAGGAACCCTCAGCTTCCCTCACCCGCCAAGTGGAGCAGGAATGCTTCTCCCCTCTCCTGGGAACATTACAAGGCTCATTTCATAGACACTCACAAAGTGTTCTGTGAGCTCTGCGCTGAACTAATAAAAGAACAAATAAATAGATATCACATTGCCCTGTTTATCCTGTTTCTAAACACGAAGCCATCGCGTAGCCTCGGGGCTTATTTACAGAATACAGAGATGCAGGAATGATCAGAGAGTAGCTGTGCCACCTACACTCTGTGCTGGAAGAGGGAATCACCAGCTCTGGATGTCCTGGGAGGCTCCAAACGGCGTCCCCAGCACAGGGGAGAGAAAGGAAAATCCTGACTTCCCATCCTCCTCGCTGTGTGCTGCTCTTTTTCACACCTGGATGGCACCAGAACCTCTCTGCTCATGGAGATGGCAGGGCTGGCACAACCAACTCCTGTGGTTGGGGGCAGCAGGACCAGGTGTTCCCCCAGCAAATCCATCCTCGTGTGATGCACAGGTGAGGGACTGCACACCCTGGAGCCCTGCTCAGACTCAGGGTTAGTCTGCCCAAACCAAATCTTTTATATCAGCAGGCAGCCAAACCAGCAAGATTTCAAGATAAAGAGAAAAACATGCCTGACTGATTCCACAGAGATAAACTGGGCCTTGAAAACTTGTATTCTCCTGAAGGAATGGCTTGTGCCCTGCAGCCCTGAAGTGCAGCACCTGTGTTCCTCTGCCCACCATGTACCCTCATCCCCTCCAACGTGGTCCTCTCAGCTTGAGCAAGACAATCCCAAATGTCCCCAGGGCTCTCACCACCACCCAGGGCAGCCAGTCAATGGCTGCCCCATTCCTGAGGTGCTCCAGGCCAGCTTGGACAGGGTTTGGAGCACCCTGGGCTAGTGGAAGGTGTCCCTGCCCATGGCAGGGGGTGGGACTGTATTATCTTGAGAGTCCCTTCCAACCCAAACCACTCTGGGATTTTCGCACCTACACACACACCCCTCTCCCAAACCAACCAACACAAACCAGCCTCCAGAACATCTCACTGCTGGGGAGCTCCTGGGAGCCCTCAGATCCTGCCTGTGCTGCTGCTGGAAGGGGCAGAGGCAGGAGGGCTGGGAGCTGCAGGGAGCTGGGTGGGATCTCTGCAGAACTGGGGAGGAAATTTCCCTGCTCCCACTCCTCACCCTCCACGCTCCCCTTGTCTCCAGGCACTGCTGGGCAGGTTTGGCAGTCATGTTATGCAGGTAAAGGTCTGAACACTTGTTCTCAGCCTGTCTGAACTACCTGGGCTGCTCATGCTGCAGGTCCCAGGAGAAATAAAAATTCTCAGTATTTTCAGTCTTCCCCTCTGTGGCCAGTGCAGGTGATATTTTTTCAACTTTGAAATTCCTGCTTCTAAGGGCTGAAGTGAGGGGGAGAAAACCATTAGGTGAGGGAAGGCTCTGGGTTCCTACAGGCTTTGGAAAACTTCCCTGGGAGTTTGATGGGAGCTGTGGGTAAATGCTGGTGCAGGTCTCTGCTCTCAGAGGCAGCAGAGCTGCTCCCTGCATGTCTCACTGCTGATTTATTCCCAGTGGTATCGGGCACAATGAGATAAATATGCAAGTGGCACAGCTGGGGTGTGGATGGGAACATCTCCATCTTCCTAGGTCAGCTTTAATTCATCTGTTTCAGTCAGCCTGGCCTCAGCCATTCACTTCTGACTCCAACCCAATTCTCTTCAAAGCCCAGCTCTGCCTGGATGCTGGGATTAAAATCTAGGTTTGCAGCAAACAAAACTAAGAGTGTTTTATGAGGAAGAATAACCTTGGGGGAGGGTTTGACTGCGGTTTCAAAGGCTGAGCAAGGTTTCTGTGCACAGCTCTGACTGAGTTCTGCTTGCTGTCAGCAATCCCTGCTATCTCCAGGCTGCTGACAACCCGACAATCCCCGATACCGCAGGAAGGAAACAACCTGCAAGCTGCAAAGCCACTATCCCGTTTTGCAGAGAGAATGACAAGGTAGGAAAAGACAAAGGAACTCAAATACCTCTGGGGAAATAAGAGAGCTACCCACAGCTATCCTGGAGGCCCCAGGTCCCCCCAAAGCATTGTTCCCCATGGACACATGGCTTGGAGCAGCCTAGGTAGTCACCAGGAGCTGCTGCTCCACAAACAAACAACCCTGTGGCTCCTTCTTCCTTACACCCCCTTTAACCCCACCAATTCAAACAAGGACACAGCACTTCAAAACCACGACTGTTCCTGAAACAGCAGGCACTGGGTCCAAACTGATCTTCCCAAGCTGGACAAGGTGGTGCAGGACATCAGGGTGAGCCTGCCCGGGGCTGTTCACACCCAAGGAAGAGCATGGGAGAGCAGGATGAGCCGGAGAGCTCCATCCCTGCATCTCCTCTGGCTCCTTGTTATTAAAGCCAGCGTTTGTCATGTTAAACAGCTGCTCTAATATAAAGCAAAACTGTCAAGAAAAATACGAGTGTTGCAGATGGGAGGCATTTTCTTCCTAACTGCTTTATTTTTATTTATTTGTGGTTTTGGTTTTTTTTTTCCTTCCCATCTTCTTCACCCTTTACAACTACCCCTGCTATTGCAGCCGGCTCTGTGAGCCACCATCCTGATAAGCAGCCGCTCGCTCGCTTCTCCTGGTCCTCGCAGGCTCTTCTATTCATTGTTGTTTCTCTGTCGCTACAAATTGGCACTTCTAAAGAGATTTCCAGGCCAAGTATTAACCCCCTCCGGAGCCCAGGCACATAAACACACACGTTATTTGTCAAAGGAGAGGAAGGCAGTCGAGCTGCAGGGAAATTTAAGTGACTCGTCTGAAAGAGCAGCGAGGAGCAAAGGCGGAGGAGCTGACAGACGTTTCTTACTGCCAGGACCTGCTCCCTTCCTTGCAGCCCTGTCTGCAGCCAAACCCTTGAAATCCTCCCTCTGCCCCATAAATCAGCAAACTCAGTTCCCTTTCTGAACTAGAAACAGGACCCTGGAGTCCTGACATCACACGGCACAAAATCAGGTTTCCTCTCATTGCAAATTCTGGTTCGAAACCTCTTTTTAGAAAAAAGTTTTATAGAGGTTTTTATTTATTGTCAACTCCTGGATGATAAAATGAGGCCGCTACAAGCCCTATTTATTTCCCACCCTCGCAGGAAATGGAGGGGCTGAGATGTGAAACAAATCCAGAGCTCCAGCACTGACCCTGGGCTTGTGCTGGTTCACAGAGCTCTGGGTGATTATTTTATAATAGCTGATAGCATCTGTGATTTAATGCAGCTGTTAGAAATTAGCAAGGACTCCATCGAAAGCGTCCCAGTCACTCACGATAACAGGCTAATAAATCATTCCCCCAGTGCTCCGTGGCATTTATGGTTCTATTTTAGAGATGCAAAGTATAGATCCGGCTGCTCTCCTGGATTTATTTTTATTTATACTTTTAATAATGCAATTAAATAAATAAATTTAGGATGTTGTGACTCTGTTGCCAAAAATGGCACCGATGAGAACTTCCCCTGCATGACTTCCCTTCGTTATTTTCTCCCCACTAGCCAATTAAAGGGAAAACAAATGGCTCCAAAGCTGCTCCAAGATATTGTTTCCAGTGCACAGGGTGAAAAATCTCACACCACAGAAATCCAGGGGAGGCAAGAAGGGAGGTGGGGGAGAAGGAAAAGCTGGGCTGGCTGTTACTCTCCTCTCCATCCAGATTTCCTCCTATGACACCTCAATCCTGAACATCTATCGGTTACATTTCATGGATACCTACAGGAATGCACTCACAGCTGCCCAGTCCTCAATCAGCCAGCAAACCCAGCTTTATTAATTCCTTCTGGGGTGATAATCTGGAGCATTCCTTATGCTCCTAAGCAAGCAGAAAAGCAGCAGATTCCCTGTATCTGCCTACTGCAATCTGGGTGCTTAAAAACCTTCCCTGGAAGGGGATGTCTGACCCCAGAGCAGGAGGAGCTGTCCCGAGGCCACCTGGCCAGCCTGGCTCTGCACTGAGCCACTCTGTGATGGAGCACACCCTGCCCTGGCTGCACCCTTCCAATCAAGCCCAAGGGAATTGCATTTGCTGCTGGGGATGGTGTGCCTGCTTCAGCCATCCTGCTCCCCAGGGAATGGCCAAGGCAGGTGGGAGCACCCCCACCCAGAGGGAGCTCACTGCTCTGAGGTGAGCCCCAAATCCTCCCTCCTCCCTTTGTCTGCACCTTGCAACAACACACTTTGGGACACTCTCGTGTCTCAAATGGTTCCATAAACTTCACAAAGGGTGCACCAAGGAGCAAAGCAGCCATCACTCTGCTCACCATCCCCTGGGATCCTCCTGCCTCTGCCTTGGCACACTCATTTTTCCACCTGTCAGAAACCAACACACACCAGCCTTCAAATGTCTCGCTGATGGGGCTGGAGCAGAGCAGAGCCAAGTGGGGTCTTTAGAATTGGGAATTCAAATTCAGAATTGGGAGGAAAACCCTGCCATTCCCAAGGCTTGCATGTCAGGGAGAGGTCATGGTGCATCTCTCCTGCTCTTCCCCCTCAATGAACTCCCTGAATGCAGCATGTCCCAGAATCCAACACACCACCCATGCACAGCTTCAAGGTCACAGCTCCTTTCCAAGGGCTTCTCTGACAGGGTTCACCAGGCTGGCTTTGCTCAGCCACTTTAGAGAGAGAGGGAAAACCTTGGGAGCAGAATTGGGACTGGAAGTGCCTTCACTGACTCCCAGGGGAGGCTCACGTGGGCTCACATTTTGAGCTTCTGTGGAGGGATTTTTCTTCCACTCCCTAAAACGAGCCTTGTCATGTATTCCCTCACATGGGCAGTGAGCCTGACAGACACACAGACATCCTTGATGCTTTTCAAGGTCAGCTTCACCCCTGGGAGGTTTCCATCACTTGGAGACCTGATCCATCCTGAGTCCTGTGTGGAGAACCCTGACCCAAGGTGGGGAGCAAGCACCCCAGTGCCTCTCCTCAACATTACCAACCTCCTTGCTCTCATGCCTTAAATCCCACCAAAATATTAAAATAAGGCGGGTCTTTCTCCTTCATCTGAGAGTATTTTCAGTTAGTAAGGAGAAGGAACCAATTTATTCCTCAGTCACGCACTAAACTCTGGTGTTAGCTAGTTTAGAGTAAGCCAACACCCAATAAAGTCTGCACAGACTTCACTGGAGCTGAAGCAGATCCCTGTTGGGTCCATTTAAAATGCTCTAAGCATTTCCATCATATCCTTACTTTTAAGTAGAGTTACAGTCAGAAAAATTACTCTGCATACATGACCCCAGAGGTTTCATATTTCTTCTCCTGCGGTGACAGTTCCCAACCAGATCTGCTTAATTTACAAGTTGGGAGATGGGGTTGCTTTCTCCCCCTCCTTAAAACTGCCAGCCCTGCAAATTCTTCTGGAATGGAAATAATTGCCTCCCCTCACCAGCTCTGCCATTGGAGTGCAGGATATACAGCCCTGGGCATGGCTCCCGAGTGGATGGGACAGGGAATCCCACCCCAGTCGCCATCCTGGCTCTTGCTGACCATAAGCAACACAGAAACTCGGAGAACATGAGGATCCCCAGCACTAAGATGCTGAAGATGGAGATCTTTGGAGCTGCAGAAAACCTCCATGCCTGGCTGTGAGGTCTCCTTTTAATTATAGAAACTGATTTTTTTGCAATTACCGTTTAATATAATGCAATCTCTCATTAAAGCAAAGGGTTCAACTGCTCTGATCTTTTCCCATTTAATAAAGACAGCAGGAGAAGGCTCTGGGAATTGGCACCACCCACCAGACTGGCATCCCCAGCTCGGGAGCGCCGGCGCAGTCGGGTCAGCCAGGAGAGCTGTTCCTGGCCAACTCCCAGCTCCCTGCAGAGTCAAAACAAGCAGAGCTGCTCCCCAGTGCTCCGAGCAGGGAGATCAGAGGTGTTCTGAGGAGGAAAGGGCAGGCAGCACACAGCCTGGGAGCTCCATGAGGCTCTGAGCTCCTTCTCTTTACTCTTCCTGTAAGTTTTTTGGGCTTGCACATCTCCCATGGATGGAGGAGCCACAAGTCCATCAGCCCATCTGGGGTTTTCCTGCCCTTCCTGACAGCCTGCTGCCGTCCTCAGAGTTCAGCAACATCCTCAGTCTGACACTGAAGCTCCCCAGGTGTCCCTCGCAGGCCATGAAATGTTTTGATCCTGCAAAACCTCATTAATGCCCTTCTAAAAGAGTCAAGCCTAGACAGGCATTCCCAGGGGTCCAGCCGGGGCACGTGCCACACCCAGCATCCAAAGGAAAAGTCCTGTTGCCTTCTTCAGAAGCCATTTGGTACAATTATTCCCTTCTTCACCCCAAACCCTCCTTTAGCATGCAAGAAAATGAAGCAGCCTTGGTCTCCACAGAAAGAAGAGGGTTTCAGAAAGCACTTCTAGCAAGACTTTAACAATAAAAATCCTAATTAAATTTTTACATGTTTAAATACATTTGTCATGTATTTTCATTAATAGCATTCTGTGCTGTCTTTAATTTGATAATCTCCTCACCCTGTGCAAATAATGTCCTCCAAATCCTGAGGCACATCTAGCACACCATCAGCACAGGAGCTGAAAAGCATTCCTGAGGGTACACAGGACAGGGGGGGCAGAGATCCATGGTCCTCTGCTGGGATCTACATGAATGGGAATGGGAAACACAACAGAGAGAGCAATCTGGAAATGGGTACCCATAGCCACGTTACACCAACTCCATGGCAAGTGGAGATGTGAGGATGCTTTTCCTGCTAGGAGCAGTACACAGCAGGGGAAGAAGCAAGAGGACAACAGGAATCAGAGGCAGCACTCAGAAAACATCCTGGTTCTAAGAGCATTGGCACGTTAAAGACAAGCCACTCAATTTTCCAAAGCCTTGAAGATCTTCTGAGCTTCAGCTCTTCTCCCTAATGGGGAAGATAAAAGTGGCAAACAAGAGATGACCCCAAATATGCCTCAGTCACAGAATCAGAGGATCATCACAGAATGGTTTGGGTTGGTAGGGACCTCTAAGCCCATCTTCTTCCAACCCTTGCCATGGGGAGGGACACCTTTCACTACCCCAGGTTGTCCAAGCCCTGTCCAACCTGGCCTTAGACACTTCCAGGGATGGAGCAGCCACAGGGAAACCTGTACCAGGGCCTCACTGCCTTTACAAGGAAGAATTCCTTCCCAATATCCCATCTATCCCTGCCCTTTTTCATGTTGAAGCCCTCACCCTTGTCCCATCAGCAGCTCTCAGAAAACATCCTGTTTTCAAGACCATTGGCACACTAAAGTCCCTCAACTTCTCAAAGCCTTAAGGATTTGCTGAGCTTCAGCTCCTCTCCCTAATGTGGAAGATAAATGTTGGAAATGAGAAATTACCCCAAATATGCCTCAATTGATTCTGACTTCTATGATTCCATCTTTAGAGGGGCAAGAAGCCAGCAGACTGATTCCAGCTGCTTGTTGATTCCTGCCTGGAGCAGCCTGGTGTTTAGTAGCTGGGCAGAGCTCTTCTGCAGTTATGTATTTATTTTATGAATATTATTATTATTATTTTTAACCGTGGAATCATTTTATTAATATTAATAAACCCGCAGAAAGTGCTAATTTCCTCCATCATTCCCCTAATTACCTCTATTGAATTGTGAGGATCATCTGCATGAATAATGATTCCCCGCGCATTTGCTTCACTGTTCAGCAAAGGAATTGGCAAGAGCTGGATCCTGCACCCACAGATGGCAGGGAAGGAGCTTTGGAACCACCACCAGATGCCTCCTCCAGTAACTCATGATGTCTCCCCAGCTTCAAAATCCTGGCTGGGCCACTGGAGTCATTCTGCATGAACACAAGGGGAGGGACAGGTCTGCTAATGGGGGGGTGACGCTCCCCAGGGCTCAAGGGCTCTCTCTGCTCCTCTGGAGCTCCAACACCTTCCCAAGTCCTTTCAAACAAAGATCACAGGACAGCCCACGACTGTTTGTCTGACCCTCCTGGCCACTCCAGAGCCAACGGCAGTTTTGCCACCATTCTGGATGAGGCAGAACCTCAGCCTGGGTTTTGGTGCCAAGAGCAAGGAGCCAGCACAGCATCACTGAGGAATAGCTGTGACTGCCCTTGGATCCCTGGAAACAACCAAGGCCAGTTTGGGCAGGCTTGGAGCAACCTGGTCGAGTGGAGGGTGTCCCTTCCCATAGCAGGGGGTGGTTTTTACAGAAACACTGAATCACAGAAAGAACTAGGTTGGAAAAGACCTTTCAGATCATCAGGTCCAACCTATGACCCAACACCACCTTATCATCTTTAAGGTCCCTTCCAACCCAAACCATCCTGGAATTCCATTGTGTCTCCCTTAGTCACACACAGGGACTGGAACCAGAAGGTCCTAGATCAGGTGGAGGCGGTGATGCCAGTGACAACTCTTCCCAGAGCAAGGTATTCACGACAGTCTTCCCAGGAAAGACTGGGAACAGAAAAGCCTTCCATTTATTTCTTTTCTTATTGCTGATGCCAAGATGCTTTTCCTTTCCAAGTCATCTATAAGCTCCTGAAACCACAGCATGGGAATGTTTCCAAGCTCCAGAAACACCCCAAGTGCTGGTGTTCTGCATGAAACCAAGGAAGATGCATCAGTGTCACCTCCACAGCTCCTCCACAGAGTCCCTGCTGTGCTGGCTTTGCAAGACGAGCTGCAAGAAACGGGACACCAGCACATCTCTGTGGCTTGTGACTCCAGCCCAGCCTGGCAGTGACAGCTGCACAACCCCCTCGGGCTTGCTGGGGGACCATAAGTCTTTAAAATATGTATGATGCTCTTGGATGGGCTCCATTCCCTGCAGCTGCCCCACACCAGCAGGCCTGCGGGATGCGCAGGGACGCAGCACATGGCACTGTGACACTGCATCTGTGACACTGCATCCCCACGATGGACCCTGGGCACGACCTGGCATCCTCTGCCACCATTGCTGCCTGCTGCAGGACATCTGGCTAGGGAGAAAATTCCGAGCACGAAGGAGAGCTCCATAGCCATCACTGCTTTTTTTCATGGAAACGCAGCTCTGACCAGCAGCTTGCTCAGGCTGAGGGAAAAGCTGGGATAGTTCTGAGTCCCCCAGCCTGTTTCACTCCCTGTGAGCACACTCAGCTTCTGTGACACCCTTCAGCCACTTCCCCACACTGCAAGGTGGCCACAGGCTGCCTTTCTGCCTTCACAAAGTTCCCTTTGGAAAAGGAAAAGGACACACATCCGTGTTTTCCTGGTGGGGAGAGGGAGGGTTAGGTTAGGGAGGCTCTCATTTCACAAGAGAGGCTGCCCGGATCGTATTTGTATTCATTTTCATGAAATCCCCATAAAAGTCACTAATAGAACACAATCTGCTAATTAAATTTCACGCAGGAAGGCATTTTCACCTTAGATTAGCAATGTCCTTGCACATTTTTTGCTACTAATGTACTAATAACATCTTATTTATCTTATAAATGAATTCCGTTAGACTTATCATTAAACTTGAGATATTAACGTGCTCAAATGAACTCAACGTGAAGAGGGAGGTGATAATTCCAAAGGGATGGAGAACACAAATCCATTTTCCTTCTATTTTGCAGCTGGGAAAGAAAGGCAGCAGGCTGGCAGCTCTGGGGAGCAATGTCCTGACTTTAATTGCTGCAGAGGTGTGAGGGAGGGCAGGGAGCTCTCCACAGATCCTGCTGCCAGGGATGTTCTATCCAAGCACAGGACACACCCAGAGCTTCTGCATCCCCAAGTTCTCTTGGTGGGAAGGTCCATACTGAGTGGTTTCACAGCACAGGAGAGGATTGAGGTGCATCTCAACCCACCAGACCATACCTACAGACCTCCATTCCAGCTCAGGGCTTCCACTTCCCAAGGAATCTTGCTACAGATGTCCCATCTGGGTGTGCAGACAGGCACCTGCTTCCCAGCCCAGGGCTTGGCTTTAAAATATTTGTGGAAAGCAGGAAGGAGGTGGGGGAGAGGCGTTCTTGATCATGAATCTTGGCAGGATACAGCTGCTTCCCCACGACTGGCTGGAAGATGGATAACGGGGAGGAGGCCAAGCTGCAGTGTTTAAATCCAGATCTGCTTCCTGAGAATCCTCCCCTTCCAGAACTGGATTTTCTGCGTACACATCCTCCAAGCTCCCTTGCACCCAGGAACACATCCCTGTCCTGCTGAACCCCATGTAAGGGTGCAGTGCCAACCACCAGCACCTCAGCTGTGCCTCAAGAAAGGGGGTGTGTTTTTTTTAAATCCAGCTTTTCATTCTGCCAAGGCTTTTCATCCCAAATCGAGGTTTGGTATTTATGCAGATGGGGTCAAATCCCGCCCCGGCTGAGCCAAACAAGAGCAGTGATGGATTCCTCCCCTTCGTACACGGCTCTACAGTGTTTAATAACCAACTTCGCTGAAGAAAACAACATCCAACCTGCGATATTCTGACAGCAGCATTTTCTCCCCTTTCCGAAGATCCCGATTTTCCCACTTTTAATTGGATGAGGCAACATTGACATCCAGTGGCCGATGAGATTAATCGCAGCGAAGCCGGAGTGAATTCCCGGGGGATGGAGGGAGCGCTCGGCAGGGGCTGGCGGCGCTGCCGGAGCTGCAACAGGCAGAGAACAGCGGCATCCCACTGCTGCACACCCCTGCCAGGGCACCACCACACCAACCAGCGGGAGAGGCATTCCAGGCGGTTATTCCCAAATCTTCCTCCACGCTGGGGGACTGTGGGTCCAGCAGCACAAGCCAGTATCTCTGCTCCAGCTGGAGGTGTGTGAATTTGTGCTGGTGGCTCCCTAATTCTGTGTCCCAGTCTTGTGAGAAGCACAAACACTGTGGGGTGCAACCCAGAGCTGCCTTCCTTTACTTCACAGAAGCATTTTTGCCAGAATCACTCATGTTGGAAAAGCCCTCTAAGACAGCCAAGTCCAAGCATTAGCACTGGATTTTTCCCAGTGGCTCACCAGCCCCCACTATGACATTCCACGGAGGTGGGGACACATCTTGCTAAACAAAGATCCGTCCTGCCAATGGGCAGCCTCTCCCCAGGCATTTACACCTTTCCTACTCCCACATGGGGTCAAAACCTCCCAGCTGAGCATCAGGCCATGCCCAGGAGCCTCTCTGCTGCCTCAGGTTCCACCTGGATTTACCTCTCTACCTGCCCACAGCACAGAGCTCTGCCCATCACACACCCACCAGCTCTTGCTGAGTTTTACCTCCACAGCACCGTGGCACAGGGCTGAGACAGAGTCCTGGAATGGTTTGGGCTGGAAAGGATTTAAAATCATCCAGTCAAAGTCCTGCTGTGCGCAGGAACACCTTCCACTGTCCCAAGGTGCTCCAAGACCCCCCCCCCCAGTCTGGTCTTGGACATTTCCAGGGATCCAGGGGCAGCCACAGCTTCTCTGGGCACCCTGTGCCAGGGCCTGCCCACCCTCCTTGTAAAGATTTTCTTCCCAACCTAAAACTGACTTCTGTCACCTCAAAGCCATTTCCCCTTGCCCTGTCACTCCATGCCCTTGTGAATTTTATGGATATCCATTACTAAGGATAATTTGATGACTTCTCATTCTCAAAATGCATTCCAGATGCAAGCTACAGCTGGACACCTGTGAGGTTTGGGGGAATTCCTGTATTCCTCATTTACAGACAGAGGCCCCAGGAAGAGAGGAAGACTGTGATGGATGGGGCAAGGCTGTAAATCCCTGCCCAAAGCCTGAATCCAGACCATTTTGCCAAACACAGAACAATTTGCATGCCTGTGGGGACTGTTAGATGCTGCTCCCTCCCCAGACAGCTGTAAAAACGGAAAGGCTCCCCCTCCTCAAATCCGCTTTAAAGGTTCTCCAGTTTCTGTGGGGCTTTAATTTTATTTTTTAAAAATACTAAGGCAGATTACATGCTACACAATTAAATATTGATTGGGAATTCTCCCCAAGTAGGTTTCCCCCTCCATCTCTCTGCCTCCACGGGGAGATGTCAAGTTCTGTTTCCTAAGCTGTCCCCATCCAGTGATTACGTTCATTAGGACACCAGTGTTGTGGTTAAAAGTACTTTCTTTGCTGCTGTACGTTTAATTAGACAACTCTTTCCCAGAAATTATTTATAGCCAAGCTTGGGAGCTATAGTTAGTCCGAATGTAAATAAGATTCAAAAGGGAAATCCCAGGGCACCCCTGTGGCTGGTGAGCCGCTCGCTTCAATCCATTAGCACTGGTCCCAGCGCCCCTGCTTAGCACAGCCTTCCAGGGCTTTATGGCTGCAAGTTGTGCTATTTAACAAAATAATAAAGCAAACCAGCCCAGGCACAGGTCTCCAATCCAACTTCTGATGGACAAAGAAAATTTTCCCTCCTGTCAGCGCAGGGAGGTGGGAAACTCCCCAGCCTCAGAAGGAACAGGATGTGGAGGGCAGCAAAAAGCCTTTGCCCTCAGTGGGGAAAAGCTCAAATTAATTAGAGCAATGTAGAAGTTTGCAAACCCCTGAGAACACCTGATCAAGGTTCTGGGTTTGTTTGGAAAGACTGGGTTTGGAAATGTGCTGAGGAAGGAAGGACCCAGACAGAGCCCAGTGTCTAAACACCCTTTGCAGCACATCTGACACAACACAGCACTGCAATTCCTGCAGGAAAAGCAAGGACTCTGCTCTGATCCTCACCAAAATGACCACAGAATTATGGTTTAAAGTCACAGATTCATTAAGGTTGGAAAAGATATCCAAGATCATCAAGTCTGACCTTAAGTTGGAAGGGATATTTCAAGGCCATCTAGTCCATGTCCCAACCAGACCAGCTCACAGACACACCCACGACCTCCAGGTGGGATGTTCCTCCCAGTCCCAGTCATCCTCCTGAGCCCCTTTGGAAGCAGCATGGTCAGAAAACCAAATATCACAGAATTCTAGAAAAGTTTGGGTGGAAGTGACCTTAAAGCTCATCCCATCCCTTGCCACAGGCAGGGACACCTTCCGCTATCCCAGGTTACTCCAGGCTCCATCCAACTTTGCCTGGAACATTTCCAGAGATGGGGCAGCCACAGCTTCCCTGCACAATGGCTCTGCTTTCAACCCAAATTTAGTACTGAGCTGGACAGGCACAGCCATCCCACCATCCCACAAGAGCTTGGTTGGGAATACTTGCCAACCTTCATGTTCACCATGCATTAACAGGGCAACCCAGCCGGGATCCTCTGCCTCCTGCCTCGCAAACAAACGCATCACTTGATGGCTGATTCACAGGGTTAATCTCGCATTTTCACACCTTTGTCTCTCCTCCTGGCATTTGAGGGAGAGGAAAAGCAGCACTCAAGTGGTGTTATGTAGCACAACAGCACTCAGCTGCTCAGAAATCGCTGCTCCAGGCAGGGAGCAGCAGCGAGGCCACGCACAAAAAAAAAGGCAGGAGAAACGGTAAATCTCTAAAAACCCCAGACAACAAGAAGCACACCGGAGATCTCTGCACTAGGCATGGCATCTGCTGGCTGCATCCCCACACCACGCCTCGCTCTGCTGGGACCAGGAGGAGATACAAAATTAAACGCCAAAATCTCAGCTGTCACTTCTGATTTCGGCTGCTACCACGCCGAGCTCCCTGGCGCTGCAAAGCCGCCTGCACGAGGTGTCCCAGGCCCGGTGGTGACAGTGCCAGCAAGTGCCACCAGCACTGCCAAGCCCAGGCAAGAGCCATCACCATTCTGGAGAGTAACACCGTGGGGAGGTCTATTATTTTAAACATATAATTGATTCTAATTCATCACTTATCGCATAGTGACAGATTTTTATATAGTTTATTATCTCAGTCGCAGCACGAGGGCCCGGGGAGGCTGGCTCCTATTGTTCCATGATTCCTGCTGCTGCCTCATCTCTAGCTGCTCCTGTTATCTGTCTGATTAAGTTAGGGATTCTGGTATCTCGGGGTCCCCAGGTAACTGTCAGCACTCATCTCCTCCCCTGGCAGGATCTCAGCAGCCTTTGTGCCCCTCTCCTCCTTGACCCAGCTGTCCCATGCTCAGTGGATGGTTTGGGGGCTGCAGAGGTGGCTGTCACCCCCCTGCTCCTGACATCCAAAGATCCAGGTGCCACAGGATCAAACCCTTTGGACCACACTGAAAGGAACCTGCACCCTGTTGTCTCCATCCCACCCCTCACTCCTGGCACCTCTGCTGGGAAATCCAAAAGAGGCAAAAAGCCCCAAAAGGGCTCAAACCCAGCTGGTTCAGCACAGGGGTGCACAAACACCTCTCTGCTTCCCAGCCCTTCCCAAACCAATTCAGCCCCAATCCACAGGGCTGGCCACTGCTACAGACTGAGAGTCACACTCTTTTTCCTCCTCCTCCCCCCCAGTTCTTCCCCTCGTGCCACAGATAGGGGATCACAGCTAAAATGGGTCGATTTGCAGAATTTCCATTTCACAAGGTGCTTTCAACTCCTCCACGCTTTGTTTTCTCTCGGATTTGGAATGAAAAACCCAAAAGCGGCCGCACACTTTCTTCCGATGAGCTCAGCAACTCCAAAACTGCCAGAAACCAGAATTTTCCTTTGACGCTTTAAGGAGCCACTTTGCAATTTCACCGTTTCATTTCAGCATTTTAGATTATTTTGAATTATTTCTACAACATTTCCCGATGCTAAATGCAACACTGAGCATCACACAGCACAGCTATGAGGGTGTCATTATGTGACATAACATAATGATTGAAACATTTGATCCTATTTTAAAATCATTAAGGGCTGCTGCTTTTCCATTCTGATTGAAACATCTTGGGGTTGTGTTTTTTTTTTTCCTAGATCAAAGCGTGTCTTGTTCAAAATGTAAGGAAACAGTTTGACATTGTTCAAAAATGGCGTCAAAACCATTTTTTACTACACAAACAGCAGAGACTTTCATCTCCGTGTCAAACTACTTCATTACAACAACAAACACGAGGCACTTTTATCTAAAACTGGGATGTTTTTGCTGACTTTAAGTAGCAGCTGCCCTTAATTATTTTAAAAAGAAAAGGAAACACTGAAAGAATTAATCTGCTTTGGTGAGGGTGATGTCTCGTAGAATTGTATGAATAATAAAATAAACCCTCCTAACACAGTCACATTCAAGAAAAACTTTAAAACAATGGAATTCTTCAGGGTTTTTTCTGCTGAGGAGAGCAGCGTGTGGGGGGGTCTGTGCATCTGTGGAGATGCTGGAAGCAATATCTGTGCTCTGTGAGCCTTTTATCAGCCGTCACCAAGTGATGTAACACCAGGTGTGGCTTAAAAACCAACAGCCCTGACCTCACAGCCAGTCTTCCCCAGCAAACACGCCCAGGAAGCTCAGGAAGGAATTTTTGCTGAGGGTAGAAAGGAAAGCTCAGTTCTGGCTTGAGGGATGTCCCAGCAATGCCATCCCTGATGTCCCCTCACTGCAAGGGATGCTCTGTACAGCCAGAAATGAGTAGTATCACCTAGACAGACCATGACAGGCCCTAATTTGATAAGAAATACAGTCAAAATTCCTTCCTGCATCTGGAGGGGGTATCCAAGGAAGTTGAAGAGGATTTCTATTAACTGTAGCACCAGGACAAGGGGAATAGCTCAAGCTGAGAGAGAACAGGTTTATGTTGGGATATTGGGAAGGAATTCTTCCCTGTGAGGGTGGTGAGGTCCTGGCACAGGGTGCCCAGAGAAGCTGTGGCTGCCCCATCCCTGTTCAAGGTCAGGTTACTGGAGCTTGGATAATCCCATCACCAAGAATTCTCAAAATTAACAAAATCTCAAATTAACAAACAAAAACCACCACACAAAATTGGTGTTTTTATCACACAGAACCCAGTGCCAGGGGAGCTGAATAGTCCAACCCCTTGAAACAGTGGGAAGAAAGCAAATAGTAACAGTAATTATAAATGCCTCTTAGACTAAACAAAGGGATATTTTCCAAACTCACACCTACACACGGGGAGGAGGAGGCTGCAATCTGCCCAGGATTCAGTGTTGATTCAGATGGGATCAGAGTAATCCAGAGAGAGCCACACTGAAACAGAGCAAGTTAAACACACTGCCCAACAAGAAAAATTGCCATGAGAAGCACCAGCTTAGAAAACACAACTTTTCCCCTTCCTGTGGGTGCCCACTGCCACCATAGTGGCAGGTGACCAGCGTCAGCTTGGGCACGATGCTGCCACTCCCTGGAGCCCTGCATCCATGCTGCATCCTTGGAAACCAAACCCCTCCTCTCCTACAACACAGAAGCAGCTCTTGAGGTGCTCTCAGCTGTTCCTGGAAGAGGCTGAATATTTCAGAGGTGGGCTGGGGCTGGGCTCTGGGTGCAGGAAGGAGAGCCCTCGTTTCCCTTCCAGCTATTTGATGCTGACATTTTGCTCAGTGCAGGATGAGCTTCCTCCCCCACTTCCCCTAGGAATGACACCGCTGTTATCTCCACTGCATCCAAAGCACACACAGACTCAGTTTAGGGACAGTTAATTTCCAATTCTTTCCAGATGGGTTGGAATAATATCCCCAGGTGGTAAATACATTATTAAGAAGGCAGTTTGGTGTGAAATTGGCTATTAAAATATAGATAAAGTTTAATATATTGAGCTCCTTGTCAGAAAAATCACTTTAGAGGGAGCTTATTATTTGTTTGATATTAAAAGAGTCACAGCTCCGCTCCAAGTGACAAATGGGGAGGGGGAGGAAATGCCACCAGTAATGAACAAAAGCTTTTTAACATTTAAATTTAGGTTTCCGCTCAAGGCCCCGTGCTCTTGTGGGCACTCTTGCCCAGCAGATCCATGCACAGGGGCTGGGAATTCCAGGATCCCTGTCCATCCCAAACCCTGATCTATCTGCAGGGGCTGGGAATTCCGGGATCCCTGTCCATCCCAAACTCTGATCTATCTGCAGGGGCTGGGAATTCCGGGATCCCTGTCCATCCCAAATCCTGATCCATCTGCAGGGGCTGGGAATTCCGGGATCCCTGTCCATCCCAAATCCTGATCCATCTGCAGGGGCTGGGAATTCCGGGATCCCTGTCCATCCCAAATCCTGATCCATCCGCAGGGGCTGGGAATTCCGGGATCCCTGTCCATCCCAAACCCTGATCTATCTGCAGGGGCTGGGAATTCCGGGATCCCTGTCCATCCCAAATCCTGATCCATCTGCAGGGGCTGGGAATTCCGGGATCCCTGTCCATCCCAAATCCTGATCCATCTGCAGGGGCTGGGAATTCTGGGATCCCTGCCCCTCCCAAACCCTGAGCAATGCTGCAGCAGGAACATACCTTGCTCTCCTCTGGGGAATTTAAAAGCAAGGCACTTCCCCTCCTTGCTCCATGATTCCGCATCCCCTGGGGCATTTAGGGCAGAAATCAAAATAGGAACAATTAAGAGGGAAACCCCACTTTATAATCAATCCAGTGGGATCACAAATCCTATTGCATGATGTGTGATGCTCTGATGAGGGCAAGACTCCCCTCTCACTGGAGTGTCCCATCACTACAGCGCCAAATGGAAAAAGTTTTCCAGCAAAACCAAAATAAAGCCTTGGGATGCACTTCCCACACAACTGGAGCAGCAGCATCCCTGCCTGGGTGGGATTCCTAAAGGATAATCATGCAAAACATCCCTGCTATGATACGGATTAATCAGAAGGAGGGAGACAAGCTGCATCTTCCCGTGGCTCCGCGCAGGGCTCGAGTTAGGTCTCCTATTACTAAGACTTCATTAGTTTTACAAAATATCCTACATAACGTTTTCTAGCGGGCTATGAAGAATCATAAATAATTAAAATTAAATTACACTTGTCAAGGAAATGAATGAACCGCTTCTCCGCGATGCGTTATCCTCCCGAGCTTATTCCTTTATTTTTAAATATCTCCCTTAAAAACTTTCCTGGTTTTTCTAGGGTTAGAACAATGTGCTCTTTGGACAAAAAAAAAAATGCCACCAACCTGATTTTTACCCCAATTAGCCAAAAAGCAGAAGAAATGACAATTTTAATCAATGGTGCTGCAGCACATGTACCCATATTTGAAATGAACAGTGGTGTTAAAAGCATTATTAATCAGCATTATTATTAGCTGGCAATTAGCAAACTTCAATAATTGGCACTTATTAGATCTTCCACTTGATGAGAATTTACTGTCAGAAGCCTTTGAGGGGAGGCACAATAACAGTGGAAAACATCTTAACTAATTAATTAAGCCTCCCAACAGCTCCCTAATCCTTATAAATTAAAAAAAAAAAAAAAAAGGGGGGGGGGGGGGAAGGCATTTTGTCACTGCCAGAGTTTGTGTCAAGGCTCCTTATCCCGAATGAAGAGACTACTCTGGGGTCCCAGATGGCACCTTCACACCACTGCCCCATGCAGGAACTGGGCTCCTCTCTCACCTACTTGTGCCTTTTAGTTGTTGTTCTTTCTTTCTTTTTTTCCTCCCATTTGCCAGCACTACCAAAAAGTCCTTTCCACAAGTTCACACCCCCAGGGGTGCAGGGATCCCTCTGGAGATGGAGAGAGGCAAGGCAAGGGATCACCTTTATCTCCCATTTCTGTTCTCTCCTTATGTTCTGATGGTTTGGATGTTTTACCAACAGAGCCCTTCTGCTACAGGCAGTTGGGGCCTGGAGGAGGAGAAAGGAGAAAGAGCTCTGTGAGCCTGGCTCAGCTGAGCTTGGACCTGTGCCTCAGTTTACCCCTTCACCACACAAATCCCCCTGTGATCATGCTTCGTTAACATTTGTAATGGGACTGGAGCTTCTGGGATGACAGGTGGGATAGCAGAGCACAGGATTAATGGGTTAATCAATACCTAATTCCTTCAAAATTTGCAAAAACAATAAAAAAATCCCTGAAAACACAATTCACCCAGGGAGCTTTACACACCCAGATTTACACCCCAGGGCTGCCCACACTGGTTCTGACACTTAATTGCCCAGAAGATGCTTTTCATTTGGGGGCTTTTTTTTTGGCTTTCTCCTATAACAAAAGAGGATGGCCCAGCAAGAAGCACCTTATATAATCCCAACACTTCATCCTGGGGTTGGAGAAGATGGAGAACACATGGCAGGCAGTACTGTGGATATGGAAGGGGAGTGCTGTCCCAGGGAGAAAGGCGGGCTACAGTAGTAGTTACCTCTGTTTAATTGCACACTGCACCACAGACCCCAGGGAGACCCAAATCCCTCAATGATTGCAGAGCCTGAGTAGGACAGGCTGGTGGTGACGGTGGTACTGGGGTTCCTTTTCCATCCAAAGGGTGCTGAAAGCACATCTCTTTTGAAGGATGCCCGCAAGGCTTTGGGGAGGAAGATCCACATCTCATTTACAGTCTCTTCCACACTGCACTGATTAGCCAAGCACCAGCCCAGAGCTGTAGCTGCTTCTCCAAAGAAAACTCCCACCCCTCTGTGCCATCTCCTCCTCGCTTCTCTTCCCCGGCAGTCCCCGGCCCTCCCACTCGGCCCGGCGCCCCCACCCCCGGCAGAGGAGTCTGCAGCAACTGACTCTGCTAGTGGGGGAGGAGGAGGAGGAGGAGGAGAGGAAGATCAAGGTTGCTGCTGCTGCTTTCAAAGAAGGCCTGGAGAAGTTTGGCGGAGAGGCGGGGCTGCCTGCAGGCTTCCCCAGAACATCTTATTAGAGTCACTTTCACACATCACTTGAAAGCAGCCTGACAACGTCCTTCCTTTAACAAAGCAAATATTGTATAAATTAATAGTCCTTCAGGGAAAGATGGAGCCGAGCACATCCCATGGCAGGCCCAATGGCCACTTTTCACAGCCTGCTCTAGGGGAGGTGACACGAGGACACACAAGCAGAGGTCCCTGGATGCCAGGTACACCTCAAAACCTCCACAGAGGCGGCTGCAGAAAGCAAAACACACCCCGAATCCTGATTGCTCTCGGCTGCTGCATTCCTGAGGCAAGCCCAAGGGTCCCTCTCGTATCCCCATCAATATTTCAGTGCACACGTTTGTAATTTATGAAGGTAAAGTGACACTTCTGCGAAAGCCACGGCGTGTTGGCAGCTCTGCTGCCTGCAAACCCGAGGGCTGCTCCCACTCGTTGCAACTCACAGGTGCAGAAGGCCTGCAGAGAGGAGATAGGCTGTGGGCTTTGTTCAGAAAAACCAGGAGACTCCTGGATTTGAAAGGCATTGGAAGTGTTATCCAGCCCGGCCTCCTCCACCTGCCACTCATTCCTGCTGTGTTTGGCTCCCAGGGCGCAGAGAGGAGGATGCTGGGCTGGGATGCCAGGCAGGAGAGCTGCTAAGAGTGACTGGGGGTGGTTTGGTGTTAAGACAGCGCTTGAAATTCTCCTAGAGAGGCTCACACGTGGCTCTGCATGGACTTTTGATTGTGGGACCTTTGGCCATGAAGTACCTTGGCTTTTCTGCACCAGCCTGGGAACCTTCACACAGGGCATTCCACCTCTTTCCTACTGGACTCCTAAAAAACACATCCCCCACTGTCCCCAGCTTCTTATCTTAGAGAGAAGGTTCTGGCAACCAGCCTCATGGGATTGTGGAGTCATGGAATGGTTTGGGTTGGGAGGGACATCAAAGACCATCTCATTCAACCCTCTGCCATGGGCAGGGACACCTTCCATTAGAGCAGTTGCTCCAAGCCCTGCCCAACCTGGCCTTGGACACTTCCAGGATTGGGACAGCCACTGCTTCTCTGGGCAACCTGTTCCTTGTCCAAACACCCATGGAAAGACCCGAGAGCAGACAGAGCTCCCTGCACCCCACCCAGCCACTTCCCCACTGCATCAGCCTCCTAGCAGCTCAGCCCTCATGGTCTTTGCACAGTGCTCCTAAAAATATCCACAGAGCTTGCTGCTGGTTTTCTCCCTTCCCTCACTTTGCTGCTATTCCCTTTCATCATGTTTCAAACCCCTGAGCTCCCACCTCCATCCATCCCCGCATCTGTACGGCCCCTGCCAGTGCCCCGCAGTTGATTTAACCTCTGTTATCTCTGTGATTAGCCCCGCCATGGAGCAGATAGTTGGCTCTTATCAGCCATTAAAGAGCCAAAGAACGCTGTTACCAGTTTTTTATCTGCAAAACGCACACAAAGCCCCGCTGATTATTCTATTAATTTGTTAATGAACCTGTCTTGCCAGACAGACTCTCAGCGCCTTTCGAAGTAGGGGTAGGGAATTTTAATCTTCCTAGGGGTTCAGGCCCTGGGCTCACAAGGTTTTTCAGCTCCAAACTTCTGTAGGATCTGAAACAAAAAGTTCAGCCCCATTATCAGCTGCCAAACACATCCATGAGGGTTCAGAAATTGCTCCTGAGCGGTGCTGTTGTGCAGTACGGAGCAGGACAGCTCTGACAGCAAGCACCACAGCCTGGCCTGCTGCTGAGTCTCCTCCACAGCAGAACGCACCCCTTCGCTGAGCTGAACCGACCTGGAGATGATGTTGGGCACCAGCACCTTAAGCCCGGCTTTGAGGAGTGCCAAGCACCCAGACTAGCTCAAAATCCTCAGTTTCCCAGCTAAGAGTGCCACAGAGAGCCTGCACTGCACAGGGTCCACCTTGGGCCTGTTTTTATGAAAGACAGCACCAGGACCCAACAGCACAAAGGGAGGGAAATCAAAGCTGCTGCACTGGACCTCAGGTTGGACATCAGGAAGAATTTCCTCCCTGAAAGGATTGTCAGGCATTGGAATGGGCTGCCCAAGGAGGAGTGGTGGAGCCACCATCCCTGGAGGTGTTCAAGGAATGACTGGGTGTGGCACTCAGTGCTCTGGTCTGGTTGACAAGGTGGGGATCGGCCACAGGTTGAACTCGATGATCTTGGAGGTATTTTCCAACCTAAATTCTGTGATTCTATTACCTGACAAGGAAGGTCTCCTTCCTGCCAAGGACGGTTCAAAATCTTCCAGCGGACTCAGAAATAATGAGATATTAAAAATAATATATTTGAGGCTGCTTTTGTCGACCCTCTGAGCAGCTGAGATTTGCAGGTGCATGCTCTCTTTCTCTGTAGGAGCCTTCCCACAGCACCTTAATGCCTCCCAATCTTTAATATATTTACTCTTGCAAGCCCCCTGTGCAGAAATGGTGATATTACAGCTGCAGAGACTTAGATGACACAGAAAGACAGCAGCAAAATGAGAGGTTCAGCCTAAATCACCTAAATCCTGAGCTGGTGCTGTAACCACCAGCCTACACTTCCTCCCTCAGAGCTCCTTTTAGCCAGAGCTGCTTCAAACTGGGGAAGGGATGAAGAAAATACCCAAATAACCAGAAAACCACGGTGGGCGTGTCAGGATTGGGCTGCATTCCTGCCTTGCAGAACACATTTGTTTCCTTGGCCCATCTCCTCCTGAACAAAACAACCCAACCCCAGTTGCTTTCCAGTTATTTTTGGGCAAGGGTAGCTGGATGCTTAAGTACTTCTAAAGCTGCCAATTGTACAACAAATTAAATGCATAACCCTGGAGCACTCAGAGGATGAATACATTAAGGACAAAAGAAACATGTCATCACACCCACACACAGCTTTGTTTACTCTGCATTCATACATGACTCTGTTGTCACCTCCATCCCTGACTCCTAATGATAAAAGACAAAAGGCAGAGAATTCCTGCTCAAACCCCCAAAGTCTCCATCTGATATGCACAAATGCAATTTGTCTCCAAGCCTCCTGAGGCCCCTGGTCGAAGGGAGATGAATACAGAAAAAGCTGTGGGTAGGACCCAGCCCAAGTCCTGCCACAAAGCCTGGTGTATAAGCCAAGCTCAGCCATTGCTTCCCTATCCAAAAATTTGGGACAAGGCTTCCTGGACAAGCTCAGACATTTACATATCTGGAAGCAAACGATTTCCCATGGATATTCACGAGCTGCTATTGTTCCTATAGGAGCCCCCCCTGTTTATCATGCTGTGTATTTTGTATTCACACTTCTGGCTTTCAGCTGCACTCTCCAAATCAGCCCTCCTGTTTTTATGCTGAACCAGGGCTTGATGTAAAAGCCAATACTGATACTACACCATCAAAGCCCTGTCACCTTTGTTAGATCCACCACTTGGAGCCTCCTCTTCGTTCATCCTTGTCTCCTCTGAAATGAGTCACCTCATTTAGAGTACACATTTTGATGCCTCACCCCAAGTCTCCTCTGATACATCCCCAATTTGAGAGCAGACTCGAAGTGTCTTTCAACCAAAGCATTTAAAAACCAAAGCATCCCCAGCACCTGGCAGGGCACGGAGCAGCTGGGCCTGCAGGTCTGCTCCATCTGCTGCTGGCAGTGGCTTTCCAGGTCAAAGCACGTGTGCACTGCACAGAGCAGAGACAACTCGTGCTGTAAGGAGCCAGAGGAGCTCTGCGTTAATGCTCCCGAGCATAAAACCACAGGATCCATGGCTGAAAGGAAACAGGGGTGTGTGGGAGACAGGCAGCTCTTGAAATGGACAAAAATACCCATTTTGCACCCAAACCTGGTCTTCCACCTCAGGAATCCTCAGGGAATAGCCTGGGGAGGTCCAACAAGGAGACAACGCTGTGGGAGGACCAAGCCTGACACAGTCCCTAGGACAGGACATTTATCCTTGACTGTCTGAGATCCTCACACCAAAAAATGGACTTTGAACCCTTCCCTAAGGGAAAGGTCTCAGGAATCCCTGCTTGCCACATTTTTGTTTTAGTTCTGGAGATTGATTTAACAAGAAATTCACTGGGGAAAAAAGCATCCTTCAACTAAGAGGTTTTACTACCTGAGAGTCCATTTACAGCACTCCTTGCCACACATTTTGCATTTTTTTCCCCTCACCACTACAAGGTAGCACTCAACACATAAGAACAAACCCATCTGTGCTGTTTTCAGCCTGGTGTTTTCCTACAGCTGAACACAACTTTGTGTCAGCTCCTGCCGATGGTTCTAAGCAATAAATATCAGCAACAGCACAGGAAAAGGAGCTGAGCTGGAATACAGTGGGGAAAATAGTCTTCCTTCTGCAGTCTGGTAAAGGGAACCAAACCTCCAAAACCAAGCCTTGTGTTATTGCACAGCCTGCTCTTCCTCAGAGCATCTTCCAGGCATCTTCACCCCAAAGGACTTCTCAGAGCCTGGGATTCTCCCAACAGGCACTGTCGTCTTCCTTCCTGCCTGCACCTTTCTGTCTAACCAGTGCTTGGTATTTGAGTCTAAAGGTTAATTAAGTGTGGCTGCAAGAATGAAAGGCCACAATCAATTACTGGGCCTGCTTGTCCATTTGAGTCAATTTTTAATCATGGTGATTTGGTATTTTGGGAGGCGTGGGGTGAGGAGAAGGGCGAAATTCTCTTTCTTTCCTCTCTTTTTGAAAGGTATTTATTGAAGCTGGATAATTCCCCTGTCTCCAGGCAGACAGCACGCCTTCCCCTGGCACCCGCCAACTTCTCTCGCCTTCCCTTTGTTTCTGCAGCACTCCAGAAAAAGGGAGCAGAGTTGGGGGATTGCAAGAAAAACAGGATTCAATGCATTGCCATCACAACCTTCCGGACCTGTTTTCCCAGGTTTTTCCTGTCCTGAGGCTGGAGAAACTGGAAATGGACCCTGCACACTCAGCTGGGGCAGCACACACACACACACACGTGTGCCCTCGGACCCTCATCTCCACAGCTCTTTTAACTCTGCCCAAAACTTTTCTCCAAGATATGCACTTCCAGATGTCATGGGGCCACCTATCTACCTTCTCACCTGGATAGAAGCCCCCCTGCCCCAGTGCTCCCCAGGCAGCATTCCAGGTGTACCCTGCTCATACTCACACCATATGCACACAAACCTTCCAAATCTGAGCCACCTACACCCCCAAAACACTCACTGCTACCACGCCAGCACTCACCCCTTCACACACAGCCACCACCCCAAACACAACACACTCTCCCACCCCCAAACAGCTCCTTTTGCATGTTGAAATAATTAACTATTTAAAATTCAACCAGTGCTAATCACAGCAGCCCGGGCTGTGTTCTCATTACCCGGGATCAATTCCTGTTTAATATTCACCTCCAGGGGCAGATGTGGCTGGAACAAGTTGCCGATTTCTCTGTGCTACGCCAAAGCTAATGAGTGGCTCCTGCTATTGTAGTACAGTCACTCTCCTGTAATCAGTCAAAATAACAAGCAGCAGCACCTTCCAGGGATGCAAAGTCTTCTACATAAATATACACAGACAGTCAGCCACGCCAATGGACTTCAAATCTCCATGAGCTGTGGCCAAGGCTCAGCCCTTTCCCCAGCTCCTGGCTCGGGAAGCAGCTCCTGCCTTAACAAGGCATCACAGCCATTTACAAGAGCTTGTGCACATCTGGAAGCTCCTCTGGCTTCAGAGTGGGCACAGCTGTCCCTGCATCCCTGCACAAACCCCTAGCACAGATGTGCTTCTTGTCTCTCTCTACCTCCGACAAATGAAATTGCCCACCAGGAGAATGATCTGCAAAGTCATTCCTGAGGAATTCCATGTGTTGCACATTGCACACAGTAACTCTCAGCCCTGAGAGTCACCCTGCCCTTCAAACCTTTCTCCATGGAAGAAAACAGAGCTCCAGTGAGACAATAGCAGGGAGAACCCACCCCACCTGCTCCCTCTGAGGCATTCACTGACAGACCTTGCATGGGAGGTGACTCACCTCAGTCTCCCTCCTCTCTGACGTAAGTGAAAAACGGAGATATCTGCTGGAGATATCTGCTATTCCCATAGCTTTTGTAAGCACTGGGGGAAAGCCAGCCCCATTCCTCTGGGAAAAGCAGCCTAACACATGGGGTTAGGGAAGCCAGCCCCATTCCTCTGGGAAAAGCAGCCTAACACATGGGGTTAGGGAAGCCAGCCCCATTCCTCTGGGAAAAGCAGCCTAACACATGGGGTTAGGGAAGCCAGCCCCATTCCTCTAGGAAAAGCAGCCTAACACATGGGGTTAGGGAAGCCAGCCCCATTCCTCTGGGAAAAGCAGCCTAATACATGATGATGGGACCATCATCAAATACCTGCATGAGCAGGATGACCGACCTCACTCCTGGGGATGGGAATTAACACGGATAAAAGTCCTCTTAAAAGGTGGCCCTGATTAAAAGGATGCAGTGGTGGGATACAAGGAGCATGGAGAATGAGAGAGTGGATTTTAGCAGGGCTGTAAACATGTCACCCCCACATCAGTTGGTTCACCTTTGTGGAGGTGCCAGGGACACATCACCCAGTGATGCTCTGGGAGAAGCAAGCGTCGATTCTCATCAGCCTCTGAGTGGACAGGTCACAGGACAGCAGGAAAATAGGAGCTGGCAGGAAGCTTCATCAAATGTCCAAACAAGCCATTTTTTTTTTCCTTAGCAGCAATTAAGGGCAGAAGATGAAACCAGAACATTCGCAGCAAGCACTTGTCACCCTGGTGGGTGGCAGGGACCTGTCCCCAGCCAGCACTGCTGGATGGGAGTGACCTTGGCCTTGGGAAAACCTCCAAAGAGAGAGGGAGAAATGCCCATCAGCCCTGCCCATCCCCAGCCATGGCACTACTGATGGAGCAAAGAAATCATCTCCCTGGTGCATGTCCATCCCAACAGCTCACAGAGAGGAGGAGGAAAACCACAGACGTCTCCAGGCACTTTGCTTGCTGAAAATCAATAACTGGTATTAAAAAATAGATCCTGTTCCCATTGGAACAGACTGCTCAGGGCTCTGCCATAATTCTGCAGAACAGTCAATATTTACTGTAAGTGTCTCAAATAAAGCCTGAGCTTCGATTTAGTGAGATCGTTATTGTGCGTTAATAACATGCCAATTGATTATTAAACATATTTACCCAGGGTATGAAAAATAGGCTACGAGGGAAAGGGCATCCGATGCAGGAACATGATGTTAACTGAGGAACCTAATTGTGCAGAGCTGCATTAGCCAAATTATCTTTCTGTCATTAGGAAACGTTTTATAAAGACATTAAAATGCTACAGATAGAGGAATGATACATGAACATTGGAAGGAGTTGGGCAAGAGGACAAATTGCATCCCATCAATGTGTCCACTTCTCCCTCTGCATGATGATCCTCCCCAAAAAATGGAGGCGAAAAGCTGGGAGAAAACCACAAACTTTATGGATAACCCCAATGCCATCTACTCCAAGCTCCTGGATCCCATGTCCCTGCTGTCAGAGCGCCCGCGAGAGCTTCACAGGGTTCAAAGTGACACATGGCTGCTGCTGAACAAGGCTTTGTGCTGTCTGAGGATTTTCACAGCGCGCCCACAAATGTCACTTCAAGTAACACTGGTGGCTCGGCAGTCAATTCTCACTTTGAAAATACAGGGAAAAGTCAGTTTCTGCATGCTTTGCTCCTGAATCCTACTCCTTCTGCTGAAAACCTCATATAACCGACGGGGCTTGCTTTTTTTTCCTTGTCCTTTTTCCACAAGTTCTTGATGAAATGTAAATTATTCTCAACTTTGATCTTTATGTTTCCTGGCTCTTTCTGATTATATTTCTTCCTTAACAACTTGACTCGAGCTTTCTCCAGCAGTAAAGACTGTGCACTCCCATCTGCACTGCACAAATTACTGAGCAGCCCAGTGCAATAGCTCAGAACAGACCACTCTCTTCCCTAGCAATAGAAATTATTTCCATTTGGAGCAATATATCCTCCTGCACGATGGACTGCTGCTCACCAGGCATTCAGATTTTGTTCATCTTATGCTGCAGGGCAATTTTGAATGCACCAAGCCCAGGTTGCTCAGCCACGGGATTCTGATCAAATTGGTGTTAGAAGCAGAGTTCTCCCAAGCAAAAGGAGGATTGGGATGTGCAGTCTCCCACCTGTCCTGAAGCCTGCGGAGGTTTCAGTGGCAGGACTTTGTTTGGAGCTACCCAAGGAGGAGGTGCAGCACTGGAACCTGCAGAGCTGGGCTTTGCACGCCCTGCACATAACACTCCTCTGGCTCCACGCTGAGTACACTCATTATGTTTGGGCTACTGGGCACATTTTACATACAGCTGATAATAAAAACAGAGAAGCACAGAGATATAAACCCTGACTATTTTACAATATTAAAAAAAAAAAAGGGGGGGGGAATTAAAATTCAATTCAGAGCCAAAGCACATGATGCTCTCCAAGAGGGAGCACTGCAGGCCCCACACCTTGCCTGCTGCACCCCCGTCTGCCCAGCCTCGGCACAAACACCAGCACTCTGCATACCTGGGTTTGATCCTGGTCTCCAGGCAGCAAAGGAAGGCTGGATAATTCATGTGTTCTCAGAGGCAGCGAGAGAAGAAAGGTATAACTTGCCTTTAGGCTTCCCACTCCTCCTCCCAAGATACTCCTGGCTGGTGCAGCTGCCAAGACTTTCTACTTTCAGCTCAAAAATGTGATTCTCAGTGTCCTTTGTAGGGGGCATCTCCCAGGGATCCCACTGCCAGCTCCCCCCAGCACTCCAAGCCCCACCACGCGGACAGAACCACCTCCTCAGCCCCTTGTGCTTTCCACCTCTCTGTTAAGCTAAAACCGTGAATCCTGGAAGTCCTCAGTGCTCTGTCAGCACCTTTCATCAGAGGATTTCAGAATTTCAGAGCATTTTCCAGACATGAACAGAACAAGCCTCCCCACTCCCCTAGGAGGAGGGTAAGTAAGATTAAGATTAATCCCAGTTCAGGAAATGAAGGCCTGAGAGGTGAAGAGAGGGAAAATAAAATAAAATAAACCAAAATAAAATAAAAATAAAAATAAAATAAAATAAAAGCAATGCAAGAAATCACAGTGGGTCCCTAGCGCCTTCGATTTACCTTCCACTGGTTGAACTGAGATGCCCAGACCTTGAAACAGAGCCATGAATCCCAGTGCCACCCTGGGCTGAACAGAGACCTCAACCCTCCTGCTCCCCCAAGCCCATCAGCTCCCCTCCAGCATTATTCCATCCCTGCTTCCCTGTCCTCCAGAAAGGCTTGGGAGAGACATAGCCATGACAAGCTCCCCAGAGATACATGGACCTGTTTGCAGAATATGACTTTTTGCTGCGGTGTTTGATGGAGAGGGAAGGTTTCCCCTGGAAGCGACGGCTCTGCGGCAGCCACCGCCAGTGCCGGAGGGAAGGTGACAGATAGGGTGGCGGATGGCTCTCTGTTACCTCTGCTGTCTGCCTGAGTGCTGCTGGAATGAAGATAATCTATGAGCAGCAGTGAGCATCAGCACCGCTCGCTCCCCTGTATAAATCAGGAGGGTGAAGCCGTATTGAAGGCAGCGCTCCCGAGCCTTCCTCCTGCCTGCCCGCAGCATTATCCATCTGCTGCTGAAGGTCAAAGAAGCCTCCAAGAACAGGATAATCACTACAGAGGAGAGGGCTACACTCCATCACTGGCAGGGTGGAGACAGGATGAGCATGGGAAGGGTGCAGGTGTCCTGCCTTGCTGCTCTCCCTTCTTCCCACACGCTTGTGAATCCATCCCTGCTTCCACCGGGCTGAGCCTGGCTGTCAGCCTGTGGGAGCATCCAGAAGTTCTTAGCAGAGCTGCCTGCAAGGCTTGGGTGAGCTTATCAGCTTTTCACTGCACTCCTGTCTTGATGTGAAGCCCTTGGCCTGGAGGAGCAGAAATGGTTTCATGCCTCTCTTCCAGAGAATGGAGCCTCCAGGAGTGAGACAACTCAGGGAATAGAGCAAATTTCTACCTGGGAGACACAGCTAGTCAGGCAAGAGGAAAGGATGAGTTAGGCATTAGAGGACACTCTAATTCTGGGACCCTAAGGAAGAGCTCTGGCAGCAGGAAGCATCACCACTGATGTCTCTTTAGGAACACCATCCCCATGTGCATGGAGGGACACTCCCAGCTGGGCAGAGGATGAAGCCCAAACCAAGCAGACCAAGGGTATCCTGCACTGCCAGGCTTAGAGGCTGTGATTTATCAGCCCTGTTGACACGGTCAATAACCTCATCCCTCTTTTTGACACAGCTGTGATGGAAGAGGAGGTCGGAGGGTGCTCAACAGGCCCTGAGGTGTGACTGATGGTCGGGAAGAACCAGACTCCCCCAGCTGCCCGCCCTGAGGAGAGCCTGGCCCTCATCCACCATAAAGGTGCTTCCCTCCTAGAGCTTGGCAATGGCTTTAATTTATCTGCTGAACAACTTAATTATAGCCAGTGCCTGAAACAAGCTGAGCAAATCATTGAATCTGCCCCAGATCCTTCTGTCCTCCCTCCATCTCAGCCACTGCCCAAAGCACCCCATTACTTCTCCAGCCTGCACTCAGCATTCCCTACACAAGAGCCACCAATTCCTTGCTTGTTTCCTTCTGTGCCATTTTGCAGAGCTGTTCCTGCCCACCTGGCAGAGGAGTGTGTGCAAAAACCAGCCCCATCCCCGGTTTTGGGACATAGTTCTCTCTCACAGGCAGTTCAAGGGTTCTCTTTTCAGCACACTGGGATTTTACAACCCCACCATAAGGAGAAGCAGGATGGCCTTAGGAAATCTAGGCCTGGTACTTGTGGCATTTGTCTCTGCCAGTCAACAGCCATAATTGGTCCCCGCTTTAGGGAGGGAAAAGAAATAACCTACCTCCAAAAACACCTCTCCAATCAATAAGAATTTGTCCTTTGCATCTGTGGCACGGTGGCTGGGGGCTCCCTGGGGCTGCTGCCAGCCTATTTTTCTTTCCTTTCTCTGGCCCATCGTTTAAGCCTGGTGCTGAGCTTCACCTCTGGACCCTCTCTCTCCCCTAAGCCGATCAATAACTAACCCTCTGCTAATGACCTTTCCATCCCTCTGGAGGAGCAGATCCGTCAGAGAGCAGGGATGAGCCAGGAGCTTGCTCATCCCTTCTTGGACAGTGACTAATTGCTGCCATTAGATGCAGAATTACAGACAAAGAATGAAGGCAGGGAAATGACTGACCCGATGTTTAATGCAACCGGTGTCCGTGTGTCCATCGCTGCCGCAGTGCTGGGGGAATTGAAATGCAGCAGGGAGGCCAAACTCCTCTTGTGGCCATCCCTGGGCCAGCTGGGCTGCCTGATTGCACTCCCAAGCCAGACCAGTTATTCCTTACCAGAGGAAAGGAATCAGCAAAGTTTGCCCTCCCAAAACCACGACCGCTCTCACTCAGACTGAGTATCTCAGAGTGGTTAAAAATCTCCTGCAGAGCACCAGGGGGCATTTCTCTCCTCCTCAGACTCATTTTGAAGAACTCCAGAACAACTCAGAGCGTGGGCAATATTTTTCCCCTGTAGCTGAGCTGCTTGAATAATCACCAAGAGGCACTTTGAAGGGAATGAGGTAAAGTTCCTCCCTGTGAGGGTGGGGAGGCCCTAGCACAGATTCTCCTGAGTATTGCCCTGGAAGTGTTCAAGGCCAGGGTGGATGGAGCTTGGAGCAACCTGGGATAGTGAAAAGTGACCCTGCCCATGGCAGGGGCTGGAATGAGATGAGCTTTAAGGACCCCTCCAACCTAAACCAGTCTGGGATTCTACTAAAATGCAAAAAACACAATTCCACATTAAAAAAAAAAAATAAATAAATGAATACCCACAACTGCTTCAACCAGCCCCTCTCCACAACACAGCTGCTCTCCAGCCTCTCTAAGCCCAGACAGAGCCCAGCCCAGCTCTGACACCAGCAACACAGCCGGGATGGGCACACATCTCCACTGTGACCAGTGACACTGGTGCAGGGCTGCTGGAGCCTGGGACACACCAAGGGCAAACAGGCAGATGCTTTTGATTTCTACACAGAGAAAACTGGCTTGGAAAGTCACTGGAAGAGCACAGACAAGCAATTCCCAGCAGTGTGGATAGCAGGGAGAGCTTTTTATTGCTGCTGTCGTCACCACTGCTGTTTTCCTCCCTGCAAACCCCAGGCCAGACCATCCCTTTTTGTAAAGCAAGCCTCTGATATGGAAAATTTCAGCAGCTTTCAGTGCACAGCTGAAGCAACATATTCCCATCTCAGCTTGGCCTGCCTGTCTTTATGCATCTGATTGAGCCTGAAGATCTGCACCTCTGCCAGTTGCAGCTTTGCTTTAGACTCCTAGTCAAGTTTCTGTGTGCTGGGCTCTTTTGTGGGGGATTTCTAAGCCCTGAACTGCCAAGCACGGAATGAAACAGTCAA
Organism: Haemorhous mexicanus; assembly: GCF_027477595.1. Classification (NCBI taxonomy): domain Eukaryota; kingdom Metazoa; phylum Chordata; class Aves; order Passeriformes; family Fringillidae; genus Haemorhous; species Haemorhous mexicanus. The sequence goes on from NC_082364.1 coordinate 3,125,383, forward strand.
CGCAATTATTCTGTGCTGGATCAAGCCCAGGCAAAAAGCAGCAGGCACCTTTCTGCCTGCTCCTCGTGAGTTTAGACCATGAATTTACAGAGGAATCAGCGAAAATTGTACAGCTGAGCAACAGGATTCTGTTCAGCTCAAAGAGGGCTGGTAAAAACTGATGGCAGCAGCTCTGCCTGGTTTTCTGTACCTCAGCTGAGCAGGGGTGGAGGTGCTGGACCAATGCCTGGCACGACCACTTGCTCCAAAAAAATCCCTCTGGGCTCGTTGGGCTCAGCCTCCTGTGGGACTGTGACCACCTGATGGCCACCACAACGTCCCACCACGGCTGCACCTTGGGGCTGGCAGTCACAAAGAAGTTTGTGTCCCTGACAGACCACAAGAGGAGCCTCACTCAGGATTTGCTTTTGCAGTCCGGAGAGGATGGCTCTCATGTCTTTGTTAGGATAAGAAATGAGTGGTCATCGGAGTCAAAGCAATTAAGAAGAGCGATTACCATAACACGGCACATTCTTCTTCCCTGCCTGCTGTCTTGCTTAATTTCACAACTCGGTGCCTTTCCTGGGAAAGCTCACGTGGAGGTTTTTCCCCCATCTCCTCTGCAACTGCCACCCCTCACTTCTCACCCTGCCTCCCTCACCTCTCTGCCAGCCACACTTGAACCACAGCACAGGATGATTTACCAAATAAAAAAGAAAACAAATCTTTAGCACTAAATCTTTTCTCTGGTGCAGTAAATACTCCTCAGTGCATCTCCTCCTGTGCTGCCAGCCCTGCTCCACGTGTGGATCTGTGGCACCTCTTGGGCCCTGTTCTAACAAGGCCGAAAGAAGCAAGACAGCGAAGGGCCATGTTTTGGGCTTTTCCTTTTTTCCCCCCCAAAGCCATTTCAAGTGTCCCTTGTGGGGGAACAATGCAGGAGACATTTTCTAAATATACACACCCGTATCTTCCTCAGGAGCGATATCATCGGCTGCAGACAGAGACAGGAGGTACAATTGCTGAGACAAAGAGAGATTAGACAGAGCAAGAGCAGAGAAAAATGTGCATTTAAAGCGTGATTGATCTAGAAAGACTTCCAAGTGCCTTGTGAGTAGAGTAAAACTTTGCAGCATCATGCTCCAAAGTGCACCCACTCCACACTCACTCCGTTTTTCAGCGGAATGTTAAACTGCCAAAAAATCCAAGTTAAATTCCCATGGGTAGAGGGAAGCAAAGTGCCAGACTTCCTTGTGGCTGCTCACCTTTCACCAGCAGCTCACAAAACAGGATCCATTCCCTGCCCCCAGCAATAGAAACCATCAGCACCAGGATGAGCATCCCCATCCTGCATCCTCTACCATCCAGCCCAGGAGCTGTTTTCACAGGGACAGAGCAAGCACAGCTCCTGGGGACTCCAGGAGCTCCACAGACTCACAGCTGCAAATCCATAAACCAGCAATTTAATCTCAAAGGCAGATACAGTTTTGTTTGGGAGTTCTTTGGCACAGATCAGAGGACAGTGTGGCACAAGGGACAGGAATGTTCCCATCAGTCGCATGGGTCTCTGCCCTCCTTCTTCTCCCAGGAGCTGATCCTGGTGATGGCTGATCCAAAGTGAAGGATGCTGAAGTGAAACCATGTCTCTCTATCCCAGGAAGCCTGAACTGCTTCCCTCCCACCACTCCATTGCTATTCACTCACACACAGCGAGGTTTATGCTCTGCTTGATTGGCACACACTTAATTAACATTAATGGAGCACTCACATCACGATCCAGGAGAGATTCGGAACCCCAAAGTATACTAAATCTAAAGAATTACAGAAGAATTCATGGCCTAATTACAGTGTATTGTTGAAATACTACTTAAATACAGTGATTATTAAAAGCATATTATTGATTGGGGTTTAACTGCTATGTAAATAAATCTCGTCGAGGCAAACTGAGCTACAAATTCATTACTCAGCCGTAAATCCTCAATAAATATTTTTTCATAGAATCAGTTGTTGTTTATTATACAATAAATGTCTTATTAAGTCAAAATTAATTGCGTATTTGGGGAAACTTCATTGAAGGCTCCCTCCCCTCCTGTGCCACACAGGCACTTTGCCAGATGTCCTTTTAATATCCCCCTTCCTGGCTACCTGTGCCCCCAGGGCTGGTGGGGAGCAGGTGCTGTGTCTGCCTCATGCCAGAGCAAATCCAGCAGGCACGGAGTTGGGAGAGACCTGCTCCAGCCATCTGCAAGCCTTGGCAATTAGCAAAGCTCATCAGTTGCCTCCTCCTTTCCCAACCCAGCTCCCACAGCATCCCCCCTTTTCCCACACTCCCTCCTGTGACGTGCCAAAGTGGCCCATCCTGGCCAAGCAAAGCCCACCAGGTCTTGCAGAGCCAGACCCAGCAGAGCTGGTCAAAAAAGTGAACAATTTAAGCCAGAAATGATGAAATTTTAATGAATTTCCCATGTCTTCCACAAGTGCAGGCAGCCAGGCTCCATAGCTGGGCAATTTTCACAGGACCCAACAGCTAAGAAAGAAGGAATATTAATTCCTCTTTGGGCATGAACTATCATGATGAATAATAAATAAAATAAAAAGCAGCAATATTTTGCATCTACCAAGAGCTTTTCATCTGTAGAGCTCAAAATGATTTACAACAAAAAGTAAGTGTTAGAGGTGTTAGGAAAGCAGAATTTCTTTCCTCTGGGAAATCTCTGTAGTTCAACATTTGTTTTCATCTTGAGATAGGGTTAGAAGTTGAAAGGTTTTTCTGGAATCATCAGTTCCACAACGCTGAAATTCAGAAATGGGGACTTTTTCTCTTTGTTTCATCAAACCAGGGCGTTGTACCAAACTGCATTTGCAATGTTTTGATGTACCAGTTTCAAACAAAAAATGTCTTTGGATTTTCTCCAGGAAATAGAAAAACCTGCGGCATAATAGATGCTCCTGTTTCCAGCCCATTCCTATCACCACAGATGTAGATCTCAGCAAAACTCAGGTTCTTTATAGAATTTTTTTTTCATTAAAATTCACCCAGCTCCAGGATTCCTAATGTTCCTTTTCCAGATGAGGAAACCAGAAGGTTGAGGAGATGGGACTGAGCTCCCATGGAGCAGGAGTACTTTAAATATCATAGAATCATAACATACACTGAGCTTGAAGGGTCCCACAAGGATCATTTAATTCCAGCTCCTGGCCCTGTACAGACACCCCAACAATCCCATTTGTGCTGCATTTTCCAAATGCTCCTGGAGCTCTGGCAGCCTCGGGGCTGCGCCCATTCCCTGGAGAACCTGGTCAAGAACCTTCTCCTAAAATCCAGCCTAATCCTCCCCTGGCACAGCTCCAGCCATTCCCTCCTGTCATGGGTCACCAGAGAGGAGGGATCAGCGCTGTCCCTCTGCTCCTCACCAAGAGGAAGCTGCAGATGGCCATGAAACCTCCCTCAGTTCCCATTCCCATATACCAGTCCCCATCCTCATCTGGCCTGTCCATCCCAGAAGGCACGAGGAGCAATCTCTGCCTGTGCCGTGTTTTGTCCTGAGCAGGTGAAAAAACGAGCTGGGTTTGTACACAACAGCACCAGGATGGGAAAGGCTGAATCCATCTACTGGAGAAAAACGAATGCTCTCATTAGAAAGCTTAATTATTAACATCAGCCTCCAGTTATTCTCCCTGACACCTGTTTCATTTCTGCCTCCAGAGCAATTGCTCTTTGCAGACCCACGGCACACGCTCCCTGTCTGAGCCTCCCTGGTGACTGCTGTATGAATTTCCCTGTCCACCAATCCCCCTATCCCCAGGGAATCGATATCCCCTCATTCCTAATGCCTCAAACAAACAACGAGCCCCCTTCTTCTGCCTCCTGGAAATGTTTGTAAAGGCTGCATGCGAAGCAGAAGGAAACAAGACAGGGACAGGACAGGATCATATATATTTTCCTTGACGTGCCATTTATTGGAAACACATCAGTAGCTTTTCCAGAGCTCCTGATGAAGAATTGATCGCTGGGTCATAAAACTAAATTGTGGTGCTCATAAGAAGAGTAAACACAGGAGTTGGTGGAGGGAGACCGCAGTGAGGGCAGAGCTGCAGAAGCAGCTGCCTCCATATCTGCTTAAGGGCTCCAGGGATTTTGGAGTCCACGGGATAAATTGGATCAATGCTGAGCTTCCCCTGAGAACCCATAAATCCCTAAATAACCGAGTGCACAGCCCTTTTTGGACACCACCAAAACGGGAATGAGTGAGTTGCCTACCAAAGGTACCCAAAGAATGAGGGCAGGAGCCATCCTGGTGCCCCCACACTCTCCCCAGCACTGCCAGCGTGTCCAAGGCAGCACACATGGATCTGGGAACATGAAAGCCAAGGAGGAAAAGTGCTTTTTGCTTCCACTTTCCTGGCTGCCCGAGGGGTTGAGCACATTTTGCCCTATACTCCATGAGACACGTGGCCCAATTACACAGCAATCAATTTTGGGAGCACTGAGGAGATAATGGAGTGATAAGGAACAGCCACTGCGGATTTGTCAATAGCAAATCATGTCAAACCAACTTAATTTCCTTTTTTGACGGTGTAATTGGTCTCCTGGATCGGAGGGGAGGAGGCAGCAGATGTGATATACCTTGACTTCATTAAAGTGCTTGACATCGTCCCTTGTGACATCCCCTACAAGGGAAGTAGGGAAGAAAGCTCAGGCAGCACCAGGGGTGGAAATGTCATCGGCTGAGCTGACACAGGGAGCAGCTGCCAAGCACTTCCCATCACTGAGGAAGGCATTTCAAATGGCTTCTCCTCCTCTGCCACAGGCCAGAGTCTCTTTGTTTTATATTTCAGAGGTGCTGGGGATAATAAAGAAGAAAGAGCCTGAAACCTTGCGCAGAATGCTCCATAAATGAGAATCAGAATTCAAAATATTGGTGATAAATTAGACAAACAGGAAAAAAAAAATCAGTGAGATGAAATTCAATAAAGACAACTGCAGAGTAATACAGTGAGGATGAAGAAATCAAAGGCCAGGTGGACAGCGGTGCTGTGGCACAGGGTGTGCAAATAGACACTCCATCACCAGGTAAACATAAGCAGGGCTGAGAGGAGCAGCAGGGCACAGTTTGGGATACCAGCTCCCAAGGAAAACCACATCCCTAGCAGGAATGGGCTGAATTGAGAGAATATGAGTTATCCTCTTCTTGGAAATTCTGAGAATGAATTAAAGACCTGCCTGAAATATTCTTGACCATTTTTTAATGAGATGCTGGCTGATCTCACAACAAACAAGAGGTTTTCTCTCTGCTGCCTTCAGCAGGTCTGAACCATGAAAAAGCTGAGTCCTGCCTCTAACAAGGTCTCTATAAATCCATCCTAGCAGCTGGTTAGAAAGCGCCTACATGTTTAAGAGCTGCTTTTGCTGCTAAATGCCATCAAAGCATTGTTACAAGAGAGCAACAGGTGGAGAAATAACTAAGGGTTAGACAAAGTTTGGGCTGATATTTTCAAAGTCAGCTATGAGACAGATGTCCTCTTCTTATTAAAATTAATGGGAACTGAACATCCCAATCTCCCAAGTGACTTTGCAAATCTCAGCCTCGCTCCCTGTTTGCTGCCCAGTGCCTACACGGCTGCCTCCTTCCCTCTACCTCAGCACTGCCAAGAGATCCAGGGTCACAAAAAACAACATTTGCACCAGAATAAATTATTGGGTTGGGCTTTTTTTTTTTTCCTCTCTCTTCACACCCTTTGATTCTGCTCGCTCTGTAATTTACATACATATAACTAATTGCACATTAGGAAACAAAGGAAGGGAGGAGAGATGAGGGCTCAGATCTCCTGTAATCCAAGTGCATCCAGGTTGGATGGGCACCTATCCCAGGGACAGCTCCTCCTACTCAGCATCCACAGGGCCAGTAACTCTGCTAAGGGCATCCATCCTCTGCCTGCAAAGCAAATCACACCTGCAAGCCCTCACAGTCCCAGCCCTGGGGAATCACATCAACCAAAGCCAGGCAGTGTGCACGGATTACAGCCAACATTATTCAAAAATAAATGAGATCCCAAACACGGCCTGGCCAGTGAATAGACCGGTAAAAAATGTACTTGGCAGGAGGGAGTTGTGACACAGCTCTTCATAACCGGGAGGAAAATGCACCAAGAAAAAGAAGAGTCATCAAACTGATAAACTTCTCTGCACCACCTGCCCTGAAGGTACTAAAATATTCTCCATTCATTATTCTGAATAAGCTGGACAGGAAGTGACTCCTGGCCCAGCTGTGCTGCTCTGGATGCTCAGGGCTTCCCACACACCTGTGGGGTGATGTGAGGCACCCCACACAGCCAGGGTGTCCCATGTCACCTCAGCTGCCTGGTGTGGAGGAAATATCCAGGTAAGCCCTTTGGGATCATCTGCCCAAAGATACCCTTCACTGGGTACAGGAGATGGAGCCATTAAAGCCCCATTGTGCACCCAGTGCTAATAAAATCACATTAATGCACCTGGAGGACTACAGGCCTTCACATCTGCTGCAGCTGGAGCAGAAGGGGCAGGTCTCCCCAGGTCAGCTTCCCATTCCCATCACATCAGGGCTCTGGAAGGATGCCAAGCCCTTCACACCTCTCTCCTCCCAGTCCTCACATGGTGCGATACCAAGGTACCTGGAGAGAGACTGGCAAACAAAATCCATTGGGGACCTGCTCCAGGCTCAGCAAAGAGGTGTGAAGCTCCTAAAAGTGCTGGGAGCAGGAGCAAACCTCTCCCGTGCATTAATCACAGCTTGATTTTGAACACTTCAGGACACAGAGGAGGCACTGATGACCTGAACACCCTCTCTCCACATCACCACAGGTTCCTTCCCTCTGCACCCCCCCATCTCCCAGCACATCTCTCCCAGCATGGGGTCAAGACATCCCGAGGTGACAGCAGCCCAGAAAGAAACAGCAAATTGGCCAAAAGCTGATTAATTCCTCCCTTTGCTTTCCCAACCATCCTGAGATGGCAGCGAGAGGGAGAGGATGAATCACCCAGTGGGGACAGCAGTGCCCAGGTACAGTGAGGAGGAGGAGACACACAGTGAGCCTGAGTGTCACCGGCAGAAGAAACATCCTTGTGGGACTAAATTGGATTCAATATAATAAACTATCATCTTGAAACGAGTGCTCCAATTGAGTTTTGATGTAAACACTAATATTTTCTCCACTCCACTATTCTCTTCCACGGAGATCTCATGTTTATTTCACTATGTGTCCTACCTACTATTGCTCTCATACATCAAAGGGTTCGAGGACAAGGAGCCTGATTTTGAAAACATTATTCTTTTAAAGATTTATTCGCTCATCTTGACCACCTCCTCTGCTGAAAGGGAGAAGCTCTCCATAAATTATTTCAGCACCCTATGTAAAACATGCACGTGCATGCCGCCCTCAGCTCAGCAAACTTTGTGAGGACACCTCCAGCCCTTCTCCCTCCTGGTCCATGCTCTTCTGAGAGCCTTCCTTGCCCTCTCCATGCTGGACTACTCCAGTTACCACCCTAATCTCATCCTACCATGATCCCAAACACGGAGAAGCTGAGAGGCAGCTGACATACCCAAGGTCATACAGGGACGGTGTGGCAGAGAAGGGCTCTCCAGGCACCTTGACGTCCTAACTTGCACTTCTGCCCAGGTAAAACCTGGCCTAGGGCTCAGCCTAACACCTCTAAACCCTGCTGAGAGCTCTGTGTGACAGTGGCATCCACCAGAACACTCGTGGCCTCTCTGAGAAGTGTTGGCTCTAAGCAGTGCAGACAGACACATGTCAGAGAGATGAAGAATTCATCTCCTCGTTTTGTAGCCACCGAGCCTGACTCACTCAGGGTCACCAAGGACAGCTGCAAGAAACATGAAAATCTTTCTAAAGGCCAAGGAACAGGCAGGGCTTTGAGGAGCAGCACATGCAAAATTAACCGCCCGCTCCCTCTGCCCCTTCACGGCAGATGCCGGGAGCACTCAAAGGACTCTACGTTTATTTAAAATTAAATAAAAGAAGCTAATTTTGGCATGCAAGAGCAAGTGCACCTGGGGGACTCCTTGCTTCAGGGCACTGCCAACAGAAGAGGAGTAACGAAGTTAAGAAAGCAATTAAGAAACTGCTGCAGACACTCGGTGGGAGGTTGGCTGCGCCTGAGCACAGCATGGCATACACAGTAATGAGAGGGGATTGCAGCCCTGCTTCTGCCACCCCACAAACCCAGGAACTGACTGTCTCTGAGCCCACCCAAAGCCTGCAGCACACAAGGAGTGTTCAGGCTTTGTCCTGCTCCTCAGAGCATGGGTGTGCCCTTTCAGTCTCACTTGCTGGCCTGAAAACAGGGGGAAGCACACCTTGCCCACCCTGACCCCACAGCTTGGAGAGCAGCTGGAGCAAGAGGAGCAGGGCATCATCCAGGGTCTCCAGGCCCTGCCATAGTCAGGGAGCTGATAGATACATCCTAAACATCCAACTGAGCATCTCCTCCTCTTCTCTGCATCCCTGGAGTCGAGCTAATTCTGCTCCAGGGCTCACAGGGTAGGCACTGCCAGCCTTTCACACCTTGTGGGATGGGGAAAGCTACGAGCACCACGGAGGGTGCTGGGACAAGGTGGCCTATGGAGTGAGGATCCAGAGCCTTCTGTGTCTTGTGTGGAGTTTTGTCAGCACCGTGTGGAAGAGCTGCAGCACTGCACGCTGCTCCCAGCTCCTCAGCGCGCTGCCACTCGCACGGATCCGCACGGATCGCAACACCCGCACCTCGGTGGGGCTGGGGTACCCCTGCCCCGTGCAGCACAAGGCTTGGCATCCCACGGGATACCTCACACGTGCCAGCGGGCAGGGAGGATGCCCCGAGACCCACGAGGATGCACAGCTGCCTTCAAGGTGCAGGAGAGAGGCCAGGGCGCATCAGAGGGGGGCACACAGAAGAGAGAGGCTGGGAATGTTGAACAGCCCTCAAGGCTACTCTCGGTCTAAAATTACCCACCACAGGCTGCACGCTGTGTTCTGGCTCTGCAGCCCTTTGCTCCTCAGTGACTCATCGATATTTTGAGGCTGGAAGAGATGGTTCTGACAATTTTTAGCCTGGCCTTGGAATAAACGGCAAACAGTGATTCAGAGCAAACTCCGGGTGTCCAACGCCTGGTCCATGCAGGGGGGCCATGGAGGTGAGGAGAAGCAGGGCTGCAGAGCATTCCCCAGTCCCTTTCAAAGTCTCTCCTCTCAGCCCAGGTGGTTTTTCTCTGTGCAGAAGCCCGAATGCAAATGGAAGCAAAGCAAAAATGTTCAAAGGCTTCAAAAACCTCTGTGCTAGATTTGGGCAGGCCCAGAGGTGCTCCTGCTTCTCTCTCCACTCACACACTTGCTCCAGGGCTCAGCCAGAGCAGCCTGCCCAGTCCCTTGTGCTGTTTGAACATGGGCACCTGCTCTGACTGCAGGGAAGGAAATCCTCGAGGGAGGCACAACCTTGTGCACACACAATGTGTCTGCAATGGCTCGGTGAGCTCAAGCTCAGATCACTGAGCATTCCCCAAATCATCACCCCTGAGCCAGGAGCAGACAATATTCCCCTGAAAGCCAATTCTTAATCCATTAATTTGTCCATACTGATGCAAAGGATTTGGAGAGCCACAGATATTCCCAAGCTTTGGAGCTTTCTCTCCCATAGGAAGGGAAAAAAAAAAAGAAAATGCCTCAGAGCAAGCAGAAAGACAAGACCAGTTAGATCAAAGCCCACACCAGGCTTAAACCCACCAGGACATAACTCTGTCCTTTCCCATTCCCTCTGCCCAGCCAGCATTACCCTGAAACACTCCCTGGGCTGCTCCTCTGGCAGCCCAGGGGCAATGTGGGAATGGTTTTGCTTTTCCTTTCCTGTCAGACGGTCTCAAGTCAGGATTTTCTGAGCATGGTTACACAACTGCAGAAAGAAAACCGCTTTATATTTGTGTGCCATGGGACACTGAGTAACAGAAGGGCATTTCTGGCTCAGCAGTGGCTCAACAGCAGCTGAAATGTCAAGCACAGCTGACTTGCATGATTTTCCATTGATTAAGATGACGAAGTTGGGCCAAAATCTTACAGAGACCGATTACAGAGGCCTGATGCCATCTAATCTAAGCCTTGGTTCAGTAGCTTTAGGCCTAAATCCTAGCTTAGTCTGCAAATGATCTGTGGCTTCCCTGGTTATCTCCACCAAGTCGGAGAATAAGCAGTCATGCAAAACCACACACGGAAAGATGCTAAGGAATTAATGAAAAAATAAACATATGTTTTCTCCACTCTGAGGCTCTTCCTTGAGAGAGAAAAAAAAAGGAGATGGAAGGAGCTCCTCCAAGCACCATGACAGGTAAAACCACACCTTGAGCCCCCTGGCAGCATGGCAGTTCCAGCAGGAGCTGTTTAGCTGAGGGTCTCACCCCTGTATCAACAATAAATACATCTGCAATAAATATGCAAAGTTGTAACTGATTTGCATTGACATTTGGACTGGGGGGAGAGCCGAGGGGAGAAAGAAATAAAGTCCATTACAGCGCGGAGTAATTTAGGATATTACCACCAGCATCTGAATTACAAATCTACCTCTCATTACTGGTATGTTAACCGGGAAAGGCAGCTTCTCCACAACATGCAAGGCAGAGTTTATTAGCATGAATTTGCATAATAATTAGCTCTGCAGCAAGCAAAGGCTGTTGTGCCTTTCAAAAAGCCAACTTTCAATGTCAATATCCAGCCCCAATTTGGCTCCTGCCCTTGGGCCCTCCGGCAGTGAAACCCTCATCAGTCACTGCCATATCCCTGGTACTGGAGCCTGGTGGGGTCCAGGGAGGTCCTGCCTCATCCCGTGGATGTTGGGAGGCACAGGAGAGCTCCTAGGGAGGAGTTTTGGCCAGAACACCTCATTGCACAAAGAGTTTCTGCATTGTAGAAAGGGTCCCTGCATCCCATGCAAAGTCAATGCATGCCATGGAGAGTTCCTTTGCCTGATGCTGCTGGATAGTCACAAAGAGCCCCCAAAATCCCCCTTTAAAGGACCCTGATCCCATTGCTCTCCAACAATGCCACAATGAAGAAAAGAGGGTGATCACAGAGAGAGTTGTATTTATTTTCCGTTGGCCCAAGCTGGCTGCCAGAAGGATGATACTGATCCAGCCTGGCATTTTCCAAGTAGCCCTATGCCAATCAGACAGACTCTTTACTAAACAGAATGGAAAAATAAAGGCAAAAACAGGAGGCTATTTTAGTCTTTTTGCTGAAACTACAAGTTTCACCTTCTAGGGCTCTATCTATAAATATATGTATATATGTAGGTGTGTTTCAAATGCAAATATCTCAATTTGAACAAGCTAAAGAAAACTCGCTTGCTGGTGGAAGGAGGCTACACTATTTTGTTTCTCCAAATGTTTTCTTTGATTTTATTTTTTTTCACAGCTTTTCAGCAGAAAGGCTTGCCTGGAAAAATTCACTCTCTCCAGTCCCCAGTGCTGCAGGCAGCCTCCCTTACCTTGCATGATCCAAGCTTTCTGCTTCAAGAACTTCTGGGGACACACCAAACACACTTTGCTTCACAAAGGATAGAGCTGCTGTTCTTGCTGTTTTAAAGACAACACACCTCAATTTCCCCTAAAATGAAATCATTCCCAAGCAGGGACCGACTGATAATTTCTAGATAGCAGCATCTCAGTGTCGGATTGAACTCTGCTTCCAACACAGGAAAATCCTTATGCCAGCTCTAAAAAGAAAGGAATTACCCAGCTAAGTCTCAGATCTGCCATCTCCAGGCCTTGGGCTGCAAGTCCTGCTCTCTGCAGCCTCTCCCCACCTCGACACACACAACTCCCGACCAGCAGGAGCCGTGACGCACCAGCTTTGCCTTTCAGCATCTCTCGCTGCTAGAAATAGACCTCTCAGAAAGAGCTTTTTTTGGCCTGACGCTGTCCCCAGTCCTGTTTCCATCAGAAACCCTTTTAACTCCCCATCTCTGGGTGTCAGCAGCCTTAGAGAGGACAAAACTACTTTAGAAGATGCAGCAACTCCTTGCTCTGAAGTCTGGGTCCTACATACCCTTGAAAACCACACCTCAAAGGAACAACATTTCTAAATATATTCTCTTCTGCTGTTATTTCAGACAGGCATAAATAGGGTGGTATAACCGGAGTCTGAGCAGCAGCAGATAAACCTTGGGACTTCTTCATGTCCTGAAAGATTAGGAAAAAGAAATGATGCACATTTGAACCACTCAACATCCCCTCAGTTAGCAGAAGGCCTCAGAATTCCCTGTCCATGTAAAACAGGAGGGGAATAAAAGAAGGAAAGTAGGATCCACGTTCTGAGAGGGTGGAACGAGGCAGCTGGGATGAGCTGGTGCTGGGTGGGGAGTGTCGGCATTTCCCCGGGTTCTCCAGGAGGTGCGGTCGGGGAGGGAGCGGCTGTGCCGGCTCCAGACTGACGCGAGATGGTGCTGCTTCCCCAGGCACGGGCCGGGATGCGGACGGTGCGCTGGGATGGGGATGCGGCTGCCCGGACAGGGCTGTGGGACGGGGATGGGGACAGCGGGGCAAGGATGCAGGTGACTGGGCAGGATGCAGGGCAGGGATACAGGTAAGCAGACAGGGATGCAGGGCAGGGATGCAGGTGTCCAGGCAAGGTTGCAGGTGATTAGGAAGGATGCAGGTGCCCAGGCAGGGTTGCTGGTAAGCAGGCAGGGATGCAGGGCAGGGATGCAGGTGACTGGGCAGGGTTGGAGGTGACCAGGCAGGTAGGCAGGTGACTGGGAAGGGTTGCAGGTGAGCAGGCAGGCATACAGGTGACTGGGCAAGATGCAGGTAGGGATGCAGGGCAGGGATGGGGTCACTGACACAGAGGTGCAGAGCAGAAGGGCAGAGATGTGGTTGCATGGGCAGGAATGCAGGGAAGCTGGGGCAAGGATGAGAGAGGCCAGAGCAGGGATGCAGCTGCCTGGACAAGGGTGCAAGGCAGGGATGTGGCCACTGGCCCAGGGATGCAGAGCAGTGGGGCAGGGATGCGGCTGCCTGGGCAGGGATTCAATTGCCCAGACAGTGATGCAGGGGAGTGATGCAGCTCCTGGCACAGGGATGTTGAGCATCCTGGTGCATGGGCAGGAATGCAGGGCAGCAGGAATGCAGCGATGAGAGCAGACAGAGCAGGGATGAGAGTGGCTGGTCCAAGACCTCTCTCTTTGCAGCCCCTCACACTCTTGCACCACACCCAGCAAGGAGCAGATGAGGGAAATGCAGATGGGAAGAGCTGGCAAGAGCCAGTACAAGTTCCTGCAGCTCCTGGTTTTCAGCTCATTCAAAGTCTGTTCATAGAAAGAGAGAGAGATGGGTAAATAACTCTATTCCAAAGCACTCTCCACCTCAAGAGATTTGCTGTCGAAGAAGGAAATGCTGAGGTTCAGAGAGAAAAAAAGTCTGCTTGAAAGTTGAACAAGTGAAAAGACATCATAAACCACATAAACACTTTTTTTTTTCCCCTGTGCAAGTCAAATATTTGTTCCCAACTTGGACTTCCAAAAAAGAGTTGGGGAAGCTGTTCCTAATTTTTTATTAAATTCTACTATACAAGGCACATCCCATGCATGTTTTTTCCTTTTGGAAAAACACGGAGCTGAGGATCCAGCAGAGCTCATCAGCAATCCAACACCCATGTGTGCAACACCAGGATAACAAACTCAGGCAGGGACGTGGGGGGAGAAGTGGGGAATGAGCATTTGGAAGAAGATGATTCTGTAGTGAATTTAAAAGGAGTTATCAGCTGCTCCTGGGTAAATCAGCTTGGCTAAGATAAGAACCAGAACAAATACTTATTCTAAATTTACACTGACCTAAACCTGAACGCTTCAGGGTTGAATAATTTCGGTGAACTATATATTTTTGTGAAATCATTTCCTGGGCTTCTTGCATGGGTTGAAAGAGATTTAGCTGGGAAGGATAAATCCTGGCTGCTCATATACTGTTGTCAAAAGGATGGGATGGAGACAGATACAAACACTGATAGATGGCAATAAAAAAGATCTTTACAGTGGTTCAGTTTGTGCTGTTTCACTGTGGCAAAAATAGACCAAGATTTCTCCAAGTGATTTTTTAATGTCTCCTTGTTTAAAGGGCTCATCCAGCAAAAAAAAAGGGTCCCAAATTTTCAGGAAGCCCTTCATGGCTGCTCATATACAGACAGGCCTCCCAAATCATCACCTCTTGGAGAAGTCTCAGTTTAACTCCCTGAGATTGGGTCACCCAGGAAGGGTCACCCAGGAAATTCAGCAGAGTTTTCTACCACGCAGGCTAATTTGGAGCTGCCTGCCCTGCCTAAAGAGAGAATCAGACCTACTGCCTGCACATCAGGCTAGGTGGGGTCCACATCTGTGTGTGCAGCTGCAGGCTGTGCTGATCAGCCCCAGGCACTGGCCTGCAGCAGGCTGGGGGCTGCGTCCAAAAGAAAGCACCTTTCCCACCACCACAGCAGCCATCACCCCCAGGACAGGTGTGCTGCTGCAGCAGCACCTTCTGCCTGCAAGGACCCAGTGCTTGCACAGCCCTTGTTGTCACAGACACAAAATTGTAACAGAAACATCCAGCCCTCAGCTCCTTTCCTACCTGCACTGCTGGTTTCCCTTCAAGCCCAAGTAGGTGAGACCCTTTTTCACCAGGAAATGTTCACACAGGAATTTTTCCCTGCTCTATCTCCCCCTCCATCCCCAGAGGAAAAAGAGCAGAGGCACGGTGTGACAGGAACAAGCAGAAGCCAAGTTTACATAAACAGTGGAGAGCAGGACGTAAAGGTTATTTGTGCCTGCGGGCTGCTTGGGGAACCTGTGAAATACCGAGGGCTGGCACTCGACAGAAAATTCCTGTAACGCTAAAGACTGCAGCTTTTTGAAGTCCCTGAGCAGTGCAGGGGTAGCTGAAAGCAAGAGTGAGCAGCTAGAGCAGGTGGTTCAATGTTACTGAGCACCTCCCATCCCTTCCTCGTGCTGGACAACAGCCTGATTCCCAACCTCAGCTCAGGAAACATCCACTCACCTGGCTGAGACCTCCTGGCCCAGGACAGGAGTGGGCAAAGACAGGAAAATTTACATTAATGTTGCACTTAAAGATCTTCATGAGGACTAATTTGAACTCTGGGAGAGTTATTAACGTTTCATAGCTAAGGAAAACAGAGCCATGGAAATCAGGCACCTTATTGAAAGCCCCAGCAGAGCAAATAGAGGATCCAGGATTGGAGGGAACAGAGCAGCAAAGATCTCCTGCTTCCTCACAGATCACAGCAGGAAAGTGGCTGGTCCAAACTCCACAAAGCAAAAATCACCCAGGAGCAGGCAAACCTTGCAAAGTTGTGCAGGGTCTGGTTTGTGGGACAGGAGAACAAGTGGAAATCAGGGGATAACCATCCATGAGGAGCACATTCAGCTCTCAGTTCCAACAGGATCTCCTCAGGGTCACCTTAAACCAGTCTCCTTCATCCCTCTGAACTGGGAATGGGGACAAACCTCTCCCTTTGGCTGATTTTCCTTATTCTCTGCTCTCTTACAGGCAGAAACTCTCGCTTATCACTTGCTTGTGAACGACCCAGATTAATCAGACAATTCTGGAAGCTCACAGACTATACCACAGCAAAGAGCCAAAAAACCCTGCAGTTTTTTTATATTTTTAACCCACCTTCAGATTTCAGGGAGGAACTAACAATGTTTCTTTCCTACATCTTCCTCAAGGGAAGGCAGTTGAGAGGGAAGCAGTGAATTACAAGTGGGCTCACAAAGCAGCAGTGTTTGCATGTGTATAAATATTTCTCTCCCGGTGTGTACACACCCACACGGACTTGGGATGAGCAGGGTGGAGGTGGAGCATGTAAACTTGGGCAGAGATAAAAATCAAATAAAACCCAACCAAAATTAGCAAGGGGAGAAAGCCTTTAACTCAAACAAAGAAAGTCATTTTGCAGCCACCGATTTTTCCCCCTTCTTTTTTTTTTTTTTTCAGGTTTTTTTTTTTTTCTAAAGCCGGCATTGTGCAGAGCACTGTTCCTTTGCGAGATTTCAGATGTTGCTGTGTTCAAATGAATCCCATTTTGTCACAATCAATGACTTTCCCCGCTCGTTATTACCTGCAGCCCTCCGGAGCCGGCGGCGCCGCTGGCAGAGCTCCAAGAGCCGGGCGGGGAGGCAGAGGAGCCCGCACCTCTCCAAAACGCACAGCGAAGGTAAACCGGAGAATGTCACCTACACCTGGGTAATTTTTAATTTTCTTTCTTTTTTTTCCCCCGTACTGTTAAATTACCTCCAGCTTATTTGTCTGGCTAGAGGTTAATGAAACATTAATGATGTTAATGAGCCTTTCATGCTGCAAGTTTTTTCAAGAAAGAGATAGAATGGCTGTTTTCCTTCCCTCTTAATCTTTTCCATCATTCGGGAGTTGCAGGGCCAAAGCAATTAG